>NC_056444.1:78294395-78559395 GCF_018296145.1 Oncorhynchus tshawytscha | reverse complement strand
ATTATATCGAAATATACGGTCATTGGGCAAATATACTAGACTACGCTGAGACTATGACGACCTTAATCTCATAGCAAAACCACAATATTAGTAATCTGATCTAGAAGGAATTTCACTTTAGTATAGTTTGTCAGATAATAATTATCCTGCGGAAGAGTCTCGAACATATCATTCATTCGGACAAATGAACTTATGTCCGATGTCGGGTATTGTCAAATAACAAGCTAGAGCCGCGTAAAGAGTCAATGTATCTAACCGCGCAAAACATGTAGAGAAAAAGTGTATATATAACACAAGAACATTAGACAAACAACTATAAACTATGTGTTATATCAGCATGATAACATTTTGACGGTGAAGGGACGCGCAGAGCACGCAACTGAATGGGGTGAATATACTGTCAAATACAGGATGCGCACTCCCCTCCACACACCCCAATGTAACGCTTTGATTCCATCACGAACCTATGCATAGTAGACAACAAACAAGTACATTTCAATAATAATAATGACTTTCCAATTATGTTCTTACCTTGTTCATTTCTTTTTCTTTTAAGTCTTCGACTTTAGTTCAACACTTCTCTTACATTCCCAAAAAGTCCTCAAAACATATTTTGTGACTGAAATGTATCTTCTTTCATTTGGTCTCGTTCTGCTCTGTGGTTATGGGTGGAGACATTAAAGGAAAGGCAATTGTGGATTTGTATTACCAGAATTCCACTCTGTGATTGGTCAGATCTGGGAGGGGAGAGTTAAAATATTTCCCCAGGATTGGCCAGGATTGGGAATTACATATGTAATTTCTGGGGGCAAGTCAAAATGTTCTGCAACATTACACATTAACCAGCATGAGTTTTCTGTTGTTGTTGTTGGTAGCTTTGGTAGAATAATTATAGATCCAAACTAGTAAACAGACACAGACACACACACACACACACACACACACACACACACACACACACACACACACACACACACACACACACACACACACACACACACACACACACACACACACACACACACACAGTCTTGTACAGCTAACTTTGTGGGGACACAATTCAGTCCCATTCAAAATCCAATTTTCCCTAACCCTAACCCTAATCCTAACCCTAACCTGTAATCTTGCCCTAACCCTAACCTTAACCTAACCTTGACCTTAACCCTAACCCTATCCCTAGCTCCTAACCCTAACCCTAAACCTAACCCTAACCTGTAATCTTGCCCTAACCCTAACCTTAACCTAACCTTGACCTTAACCCTAATCCTAACCCTAACCCTAATCCTAACCCTAACCTGTAATCTTGCCCTAACCTTAACCTTAACCTAACCTTGACCTTAACCCTAACCCTATCCCTAGCTCCTAACCCTAACCCTAAACCTAACCCTAACCTGTAATCTTGCCCTAACCTTAACCTTAACCTAACCTTGACCTTAACCCTAACCCTATCCCTAGCTCCTAACCCTAAACCTAACCCTAACCTGTAATCTTGCCCTAACCTTAACCTTAACCTAACCTTGACCTTAACCCTAACCCTATTCCTAGCTCCTAACCCTAACCCTAAACCTAACCCTAACCTGTAAGCTTGCCCTAACCTTAACCTTAACCTAACCTTGACCTTAACCCTAACCCTATCCCTAGCTCCTAACCCTAACCCTAAACCTAACCCTAACCTGTAATCTTGACCTAACCCTAACCTTAACCTAACCTTGACCTTAACCCTAACCCTATCCCTAGCTCCTAACCCTAACCCTAAACCTAACCCTAACCTGTAATCTTGCCCTAACCTTAACCTTAACCTAACCTTGACCTTAACCCTAACCCTATCCCTAGCTCCTAACCCTAACCCTAAACCTAACCCTAACCTGTAATCTTGCCCTAACCCTAACCTTAACCTAACCTTGACCTTAACCCTAACCCTATCCCTAGCTCCTAACCCTAACCCTAAACCTAACCCTAACCTGTAATCTTGCCCTAACCCTAACCCTAACCTTAACCTAACCTTGACCTTAACCCTAACCCTATCCCTAGCTCCTAACCCTAACCCTAAACCTAACCCTAACCTGTAATCTTGCCCTAACCCTAACCTTAACCTAACCTTGACCTTAACCCTAACCCTATCCCTAGCTCCTAACCCTAACCCTAAACCTAACCCTAACCCGTAATCTTGCCCTAACCCTAATCTTAACCTAACCTTGACCTTAACCCCAACCCTATCCCTAGCTCCTAACCCTAACCCTAAACCTAACCCTAACCCGTAATCTTGCCCTAACCCTAACCTTAACCTAACCTTGACCTTAACCCCAACCCTATCCCTAGCTCCTAACCCTTACCCTAAACCTAACCCTAACCTGTAATCTTGCCCTAACCCTAACCTTAACCTAACCTTGACCTTAACCCTAACCCTATCCCTAGCTCCTAACCCTAACCCTAAACCTAACCCTAACCCGTAATCTTGCCCTAACCCTAATCTTAACCTAACCTTGACCTTAACCCCAACCCTATCCCTAGCTCCTAACCCTAACCCTAAACCTAACCCTAACCCGTAATCTTGCCCTAACCCTAACCTTAACCTAACCTTGACCTTAACCCCAACCCTATCCCTAGCTCCTAACCCTTACCCTAAACCTAATTCTAACCCTAACACCAATTCTAACACCCTAGAAATAGCATTTGACCTTGTGGGGACTAACAAAATGTCCCCAGCTGGTCAAATGTTTGTTTGTTTACTATTTACTGTTAAACACTTCTATACACACACACACACACACACACACACACACACACACACACACACACACACACACACACACACACACACACACACACACACACACACACACACACACACACACACACACACTTTAAATGTATCCACACAAGTTGTAAGATTAGACATGGGCATAATGCAATGGGGGGGGTCTTTAGACTCACCTCTCATTGCATCTTTTGTAATAAACTCTTGTGGGTGGACAATTTTCTTCAGGTGTCAAACTATATCCATGTTACCGTTAGCACAAGAGCTACACCATGTGGGGGAAACACATAAGTGCAACAAGTTAGCAAGTGCGTCAGTGTTGTGGCGTAACACATTTTCACTCAATCCAGAGGTGGTGTCGTGAGTTCTGAAATGACCCCTAACCCCTATTCCCCAGCCATGTCTGTCGATCTGAGAGGATTGGGTAGGTGGAAGCAATATGTCGATATTTCTACCCAGCCAATCAGAAGCCAAGATTAAACTATTTATTACCATAATGCTCAAGAGAATAGTGATAAATACCAATAATCTGTGCTATTTGCCAACCCATGTATCTGTTCCATTTCCATAATCATGCCATACATGCAAAACTATTTATAATAACATTATTTATGACTATGTGTCAGTAGGAGAGTAAACACATTCTCACAGAAACATGACTCTAGTGACTGCATGCACAATTTGAGTGTAACTCATAGGAATCCCAGAACAACACATCCAGTCCAGTCTTTAAAACATTTCTAAACGCCATGGAATTTCCTCTTGTATTAAAACGGAGGGTCCAGGGACTTTTATTTGTCTGGAACTTTTTTTCTGTTGGACCGTGGAGGAAATGGGGGAGAGGGGGTGAGGGGGAGAAGGGGAGAGGGGGAGAGAGAGTGAGGGGAGAGGGGAGAGGGGGGAGAGAGAGTGAGGGGAGAGGGGCTGAGGGGGAGAGGGGAGAGGGGAGAGGGGGAGAGGGTGTGAGGGGGAGTGGGGGTGAGGGGGAGAGGGGGAGAGAGGGAGAGGGGGAGAGAGGGGTGAGGGGGAGGAGCAGGCAGACCACAAGAGAGTTTAACAAAATATAGGGGTACCTCCTCCAGCTGACAGGATGCTGGGAATCTGGGACTTATGCGTGACGAGTGGGGGGTAGGGTTGGGGGGTTGGGGCATGGAGGAGGGATTTGATTACAGCTGTTGAATTGGCCGTAACACAAATATACTTGTCACATCCTCCAATACACATAGACATGAGGATGGACATGTATATTTATTTACAAAGTAAGATACAAGGACAGAGGCAAATACGAGAGAGGGGGGGGCAACAGCTTTGAACCTCAAATAGGAGGCCAGCTAAGCCTGTATAATAGCAGATCAGGCAGTACTGCCTCCCACCATTACATCTTTAACGGTGCAGAGATACTGAGAAATGGAGACCCAGTGAGCCAGACTGATCCTCATCAACATGGAACAGATAGAATGATACCTCTAAAATAAGATAGACATCAACTTTTTGTTGGCTGAAGTTCACAGAGCTTAGCACTTGGGGGAACAGGGGAAAGACATGGAGCAACGTAGAGGTAAATGAGAAAGGTTTAGAGAGTGGGAACATTGGCAAAGAGGAAATGAGGTGGGGGAGAGGGGAGCTGTAAATGCTTGAGGAATGATTGTGTTAGACAGCACTAAGCCAAAGGTTGATAAGTTACAGCTGTACAGACAGAGAGCGAGAGAGTGAGGTAGAGAAAGAGAGAAAGACAGACAGAATGAGAGGGGGAAGAGAGTGAGAGAAGGAGAAAGAGACGATAATTACAAACGCACGTGAGAAAATAGAGCTTGTCTGAGAGGTCCTCTGTGGGGTTGTATATATTTTGGGAATATTTACATTTATCCTACATGAGAGATGAATAAAATGCTGAATCATATCCCACTTACTTTACGTGCCCTGCCTACCTTTCCTGCCAAGTTCCAGCTCATTCCCAGAACATGTCCTACTCTTTCAAAACACTCTTTTGAATAGACGTCAAGAAATTATTTGAGAAGAAAATAAAATATTATTTTGGGGGGAGATTCTGTTTTTTATTTATTGGTGGATCAGGGATTTGTTGGGGTGGCAAGATTTAGAGAAAGGAAAGGTCTCTACTTTCATCTCATACTCTGCCCCATACACACATTCCTCAAATACTGATCAAAGTTTTTGACAGATTATAGTTCCAAACCAATCCAGTCTAGTCAAAGCTTCCTGGAGTTTGACCACAGATAACAGGATGGTGTGGGTTGTCAGTGTTTGTCTCCATGTGATTGAGTTTGTGGTTGTGTGTGTTAGTGGATCGTTGTGTTTACGTGTATTTGTGTCTGTGTAAGAGTATCTGGTCGTACAGGATATTTTTACCCTTGACCCGACAATGCTCTTTCCTGTGTTGGGTATTTAGAAAATGCCTGTGGAATATGGTTGCCATGACGCAGTACTGGTTAAAGCATCGATGGTCCTCAAGGAATTCTTAACAATTTTCTTGTGACCATTGAATGGATGAGTAATCTGAGCCTGAAGAACTGCTGTGTGGTACATCTGTAAACCAAAGTAACAGGTACAACCAGAGGGATATCTGGCCATCTATGCTATAGGACTGCAGTGTTGTTCTACTCTAATCTTCACAACTCTAGAGAGGTAGAGTTGCCCATCTATGCTATAGGACTGCAGTGTTGTTCTACTCTAATCTTCACAACTCTAGAGAGGTAGAGTTGCCCATCTATGCTATAGGACTGCAGTGTTGTTCTACTCTAATCTTCACAACTCTAGAGAGGTAGAGTTGCCCATCTATGCTATAGGACTGCAGTGTTGTTCTACTCTAATCTTCACAACTCTAGAGAGGTAGAGTTGCCCATCTATGCTATAGGACTGCAGTGTTGTTCTACTGTAATCTTCACAACTCTAGAGAGGTAGAGTTGCCCATCTATGCTATAGGACTGCAGTGTTGTTCTACTCTAATCTTCACAACTCTAGAGAGGTAGAGTTGCCCATCTATGCTATAGGACTGCAGTGTTGTTCTACTCTAATCTTCACAACTCTAGAGAGGTAGAGTTGCCCATCTATGCTATAGGACTGCAGTGTTGTTCTACTCTAATCTTCACAACTCTAGAGAGGGAGAGCTGCCCAGCTCTGGTTTAGGATGAAGGGATCATAGGAAAATATCACAATGTTCTCCGGAGATCATGATAGGCTTAGAAATAGAGTGAGTATCATATCAAGATATATTCAATTGCCAAGCAGAAATTACCCCTCTGGCTATGATCCCTGTTGTACATTCGGCTACAGAAAATCGTGTTTTCTTTTGCCTGCCAAGTCATTTAATTATATTAGCCATTAAATGGAGCTTCTCTATGATAACAACACAGCCAGCCCACTCACCGGATGTACTGTAGATAACAGCCAGCATAACAGAGTAGTGACCGCATCATGACTCGTACCACATGACCTGTGAGGCTGAAGAACAATGACCAGTAGAACAAGTACCTTGGTCGCAGTCCCCTGCTCAGAAGCTGCATGCATCAACCAATGGTTGCGTGTCACGTCATCAACTGTGTCATCAACTGTGTCATCAACTGTGTCATCAACTGAAAGATTTCTATTACATGTGATGTGTTTAGCTGATACGTTAAATACCTATCCAGGTGTCGTAAGATCTGGCAGGTGTCAGCAACACCTAGGCAGAGGAACGCAAAGCATTGTCTTTGGCACCCTTTTGACCAAACAGGGAAACGGTAATCCCCAGAGGGATATTTTTGTTAAATGTTATAAAAAGTGAATAAGATATCTTCCATCCTGATCTCTTCATGTACATTTTTTTTACATTAACAGCTGCAGCCAAACCAGTCAAAATTAAATAAGTTATCAGATCAGCTCTGTGATAGATTAGTAACAGCATGAGAAGTAGGCCAGTACTGTAGATCAGCTCTGTGATAGATTAGTAATAACATTAGAAGTAGGCCAGTACTGTAGATCAGCTCTGTAATATATTAGTAACAGCATGAGAAGTAGGCCAGTACTGTAGATCAGCTCTGTAATATATTAGTAACAACATTAGAAGTAGGCCAGTACTGTAGATAAGCTCTGTGATAGATTAGTAACAACATGAGAAGTAGGCCAGTACTGTAGATCAGCTCTGTAATATATTAGTAACAACATTAGAAGTAGGCCAGTACTGTAGATCAGCTCTGTGACAGATTAGTAACAGCATGAGAAGTAGGCCAGTACTGTAGATCAGCTCTGTAATATATTAGTAACAACATTAGAAGTAGGCCAGTACTGTAGATCAGCTCTGTGATAGATTAGTAACAACATGAGAAGTAGGCCAGTACTGTAGATCAGCTCTGTAATATATTAGTAACAACATTAGAAGTAGGCCAGTACTGTAGATCAGCTCTGTGATAGATTAGTAACAACATGAGAAGTAGGCCAGTACTGTAGATCAGCTCTGTGATAGATTAGTAACAACATGAGAAGTAGGCCAGTACTGTAGATCAGCTCTGTGATAGATTAGTAATAACATTAGAAGTAGGCCAGTACTGTAGATCAGCTCTGTGATAGATTAGTAACAACATGAGAAGTAGGCCAGTACTGTAGATCAGCTCTGTAATATATTAGTAACAACATTAGAAGTAGGCCAGTACTGTAGATCAGCTCTGTGATAGATTAGTAACAACATGAGAAGTAGGCCAGTACTGTAGATCAGCTCTGTAATATATTAGTAACAACATTAGAAGTAGGCCAGTACTGTAGATCAGCTCTGTGATAGATTAGTAACAACATTAGAAGTAGGCCAGTACTGTAGATCAGCTCTGTAATATATTAGTAACAACATTAGAAGTAGGCCAGTACTGTAGATCAGCTCTGTAATATATTAGTAACAACATTAGAAGTAGGCCAGTACTGTAGATCAGCTCTGTGATAGATTAGTAACAACATGAGAAGTAGGCCAGTACTGTAGATCAGCTCTGTAATATATTAGTAACAACATTAGAAGTAGGCCAGTACTGTAGATCAGCTCTGTGATAGATTAGTAACAACATGAGAAGTAGGCCAGTACTGTAGATCAGCTCTGTGATAGATTAGTAATAACATTAGAAGTAGGCCAGTACTGTAGATCAGCTCTGTGATAGATTAGTAACAACATGAGAAGTAGGCCAGTACTGTAGATCAGCTCTGTAATATATTAGTAACAACATTAGAAGTAGGCCAGTACTGTAGATCAGCTCTGTGATAGATTAGTAACAACATTAGAAGTAGGCCAGTACTGTAGATCAGCTCTGTAATATATTAGTAACAACATTAGAAGTAGGCCAGTACTGTAGATCAGCTCTGTAATATATTAGTAACAACATTAGAAGTAGGCCAGTACTGTAGATCAGCTCTGTGATAGATTAGTAACAACATGAGAAGTAGGCCAGTACTGTAGATCAGCTCTGTGATAGATTAGTAACAGCATGAGAAGTAGGCCAGTACTGTAGATCAGCTCTGTAATATATTAGTAACAACATTAGAAGTAGGCCAGTACTGTAGATAAGCTCTGTGATAGATTAGTAACAACATGAGAAGTAGGCCAGTACTGTAGATCAGCTCTGTAATATATTAGTAACAACATTAGAAGTAGGCCAGTACTGTAGATCAGCTCTGTGATAGATTAGTAACAGCATGAGAAGTAGGCCAGTACTGTAGATCAGCTCTGTAATATATTAGTAACAACATTAGAAGTAGGCCAGTACTGTAGATAAGCTCTGTGATAGATTAGTAACAACATGAGAAGTAGGCCAGTACTGTAGATCAGCTCTGTAATATATTAGTAACAACATTAGAAGTAGGCCAGTACTGTAGATCAGCTCTGTGATAGATTAGTAATAACATTAGAAGTAGGCCAGTACTGTAGATCAGCTCTGTGATAGATTAGTAACAACATGAGAAGTAGGCCAGTACTGTAGATCAGCTCTGTAATATATTAGTAACAACATTAGAAGTAGGCCAGTACTGTAGATCAGCTCTGTGATAGATTAGTAACAACATGAGAAGTAGGCCAGTACTGTAGATCAGCTCTGTAATATATTAGTAACAACATTAGAAGTAGGCCAGTACTGTAGATCAGCTCTGTGATAGATTAGTAACAACATGAGAAGTAGGCCAGTACTGTAGATCAGCTCTGTAATATATTAGTAACAACATTAGAAGTAGGCCAGTACTGTAGATCAGCTCTGTGATAGATTAGTAATAACATGAGAAGTAGGCCAGTACTGTAGATCAGCTCTGTGATAGATTAGTAATAACATGAGAAGAGAATAACCCATTCTGACAGTAGACCCCAGGTCTCTTTCTGACGAGTCAGCTGGATGCCGTCCAGAGGGCTAAGCATTCCCACGCTGGATAGTATGTGTTGTAACCATGGGGATTTACAATAACACCAATGTAACCAATCAGGGTTCCAATTATACACGGACTCTTGGGGGTGCACAACATCTCTTGGGGGTGCCCAACATCTCTTGGGGGTGCCCAACATCTCTTGGGGTTGCCCAACATCCATATCTTTGACCATTTCCATTCTGATAAGGGGGCCCTGATTTGTTATTGGGGGAGCCCCCTCAACCCCCACTGTAATTTAAAACCTGCACCCAAACATGGGCACAGACACCAGACACAACTCAAAGTAACAAGCACACTCATATACACAGACCAAACACATACACATTCCTTTATGAAAATATGCAAATATAAAGCAGGATGTGAAAGGGTCCTAAAACCCAGCTCTATTGTATTGGACCAACTGTGGCCCCATAGATAAGCCCACCCAGAGACTCACCTTAGTCAGCCTCATCCTGCCGCTGTTGGACCTCTCTGGACCTCGGCGCGTCAGTGACCCTCTCACCACGGGCACAGGCTCTGCTTCCTCCCCACAGCAAGGCTCCGCAGTCAGGACGCAACCCATATAGAGATGTCAGCCCTGGCGCTCTCTCTCTCTCTCCTGTCCTCTCTCTCCCTGTCCACCTCTCCCTATACTCTACCAGACACTGTTTTCCTGCGTAGTCTCAGGCAGCTGTTTTTGTTGGCTGACGCGAGGCCCTTCCCCTTTTTCTGGCTCCCATTCAGCCTCACGCTCACTCTCCAAGGGCCAGAGGATATACCTTCTCTCACTCCTCTCTCTGTCTCACACAGACACATGCATCCCCCGTCTCTATACTATATTATACTATACTATATTCTTTACATATATGGTCTCTCTCCCTCTGTCTTCTCTCATAGCAATATCAATAACTCTCTGTTTCTCCCTCCCTCTTGCTCTGAAACACTCTCTGTTTCTCCCTCTCTCTCTCACTCTGAAACCGTCTCTGTTACTCCCTC
This sequence comes from Oncorhynchus tshawytscha, assembly GCF_018296145.1. Lineage (NCBI taxonomy): Eukaryota > Metazoa > Chordata > Actinopteri > Salmoniformes > Salmonidae > Oncorhynchus > Oncorhynchus tshawytscha. The sequence continues at coordinate 78,549,278 of NC_056444.1, read as the reverse complement.
TCTCACTCACTCTGAAACCCTCTGTTACTCCCTCTCTCTCTCACTCTGAAACCGTCTCTGTTACTCCCTCTCTCTCTCTCACTCTGAAACCCTCTCTGTTACTTCTTCTCTCTCTCACTCTGAAACCCTCTCCGTTTCTCCTTCTCTCTCTCACTCTGAAACCCTCTCCGTTTCTCCTTCTCTCTCTCACTCTGAAACCCTCTCCGTTTCTCCTTCTCTCTCTCACTCTGAAACCCTCTCCGTTTCTCCTTCTCTCTCTCACTCTGAAACCCCCTCTGTTACTCCCTCTCTCTCTCACTCTGAAACCGTATCTGTTACTCCTTCTCTCACTCTGAAACCCTCTGTTACTCCTTCTCTCTCTCACTCTGAAACCGTCTATGTTACTCCCTCTCTCTCTCACTCTGAAACCCTCTGTTAATCCCTCTCTCTATCACTCTGAAACCGTCTCTGTTACTCCTTTCTCTCACTCTGAAACCCTCTCTGTTACTCCCTCCCTCTCTCACTCTGAAACCGTCTCTGTTACTACCTCTCTCTCACTCTGAAACCCTCTGTTACTCCTTCTCTCTCTCATTCTGAAACCTTCTCTGTTACTCCCTCTCTCTCTCACTCTGAAACCCTCTGTTGCTCCCTCTCTCTCTCACTCTGAAACCGTCTCCGTTACTCCTTCTCTCTCACTCTGAAACCCTCTCTGTTACTCCTTCTCTCTCACTCTGAAACCCTCTGTTACTCCCTCTCTCTCTCACTCTGAAACCTTCTCTGTTACTCCCTCTCTCTCTCTCACTCTGAATCCCTCTGTTTCTCCCTCCCTCCCTCTCTCACTCTGAAACCCCCTCTGTTACTCCTTCTCTCTCTCACTCTGAAACCGTATCTGTTACTCCTTCTCTCACTCTGAAACCCTCTGTTACTCCCTCTCTCTCTCACTCTGAAACACTCTCTGTTACTCCCTCTTTCACTCACTCTGAAACCCTCTGTTACTCCCTCTCTCTCTCACTCTGAAACCTTCTCTGTTACTCCCTCTCTCACTCACTCTGAAACCCTCTGTTACCCCCTCTCTCTCTCACTCTGAAACCCTCTCTGTTACTCACTCTCTCTCTCACTCTGAAACCGTATCTGTTACTCCTTCTCTCACTCTGAAACCCTCTGTTACTCCTTCTCTCTCTCACTCTGAAACTGTCTCTGTTACTCCCTCTCTCTCTCACTCTGAAACCCTCTGTTACTCCCTCTCTCTCTCACTCTGAATCCCTCTCTGTTTCTCCTTCTTTCTCTCACTCTGAAACCCTCTCTGTTACTCCCTCCCTCTCTCACTCTGAAACCGTCTCTGTTACTCCCTCTCTCTCACTCTGAAACCCTTTGTTACTCCTTCTGTCTCTCACTCTGAAACCCTCTGTTACTCCCTCTCTCTCTCACTCTGAAACACTCTCTGTTACTCCTTCTCTCTCTCACTCTGAAACCTTCTCTGTTACTCCCTCTCTCACTCACTCTGAAACCGTCTCTGTTACTCCCTCTCTCTCTCACTCTGAAACCTTCTCTGTTACTCCCTCTCTCTCACTCTGAAACTGTCTCTGTTACTCCCTCTCTCTCTCACTCTGAAACCCTCTGTTACTCCTTCTCTCTCTCACTCTGAAACCCTCTCTGTTACTCCCTCTCTCACTCACTCTGAAACCCTCTGTTACTCCCTCTCTCTCTCACTCTGAAACCGTCTCTGTTACTCCTTCTCTCTCTCACTCTGAAACCCTCTCCGTTTCTCCTCTCTCTCACTCTGAAACACTCTCTGTTACTCCCTCTCTCTCTCACTCTGAATCCCTCTCTGTTTCTCCTTCTTTCTCTCACTCTGAAACCCCCTCTGTTACTCCCTCTCTCTCTCACTCTGAAACCGTATCTGTTACTCCTTCTCTCTCTCACTCTGAAACCCTCTCTGTTACTCCCTCTCTCACTCACTCTGAAACCCTCTCTGTTTCTCCTTCTCTCTCTCACTCTGAAACACTCTCTGTTTCTCCCTCTCTCACTCACTCTGAAACCCTCTGTTACTCCCTCTCTCTCTCACTCTGAAACACTCTCTGTTACTCCTTCTCTCTCTCACTCTGAAACCTTCTCTGTTACTCCCTCTCTCTCTCACTCTGAAACACTCTGTTACTCCCTCTCTCTCTCACTCTGAAACCTTCTCTGTTACTCCCTCTCTCTCTCACTCTGAAACCGTCTCTGTTACTCCCTCTCTCACTCACTCTGAAACCCTCTGTTTCTCCCTCTCTCTCACTCTGAAACCATCTCTGTTACTCCCTCTCTCTCTCACTCTGAAACCCTCTCTGTTACTCCCTCTCTCACTCACTCTGAAACCCTCTGTTACTCCCTCTCTCTCTCACTCTGAAACCGTCTCTGTTACTCCTTCTCTCTCTCACTCTGAAACCCTCTCCGTTTCTCCTTCTCTCTCTCACTCTGAAACACTCTCTGTTACTCCCTCTCTCTCTCACTCTGAATCCCTCTCTGTCTCTCCTTCTTTCTCTCACTCTGAAACCCCCTCCGTTACTCCTTCTCTCTCACTCTGAAACCCTCTCTGTTACTCCTTCTCTCTCTCACTCTGAAACCCTCTGTTACTCCCTCTCTCTCTCACTCTGAAACCCTCTCCGTTTCTCCTCTCTATCACTCTGAAACCCTCTCTGTTACTCCCTCCCTCTCTCACTCTGAAACCCTCTGTTACTCCTTCTCTCTCTCACTCTGAAACCCTCTCTGTTACTCCCTCTCTCACTCACTCTGAAACCCTCTCTGTTTCTCCTTCTCTCTCTCACTCTGAAACACTCTCTGTTTCTCCCTCTCTCACTCACTCTGAATCCCTCTGTTACTCCCTCTCTCTCTCACTCTGAAACACTCTCTGTTACTCCTTCTCTCTCTCACTCTGAAACCTTCTCTGTTACTCCCTCTCTCTCTCACTCTGAAACCATCTCTGTTACTCCTTCTCTGTCTCACTCTGAAACCTTCTCTGTTACTCCCTCTCTCTCTCACTCTGAAACCTTCTCTGTTACTCCCTCTCTAACTCACTCTGAAACCCTCTGTTACTCCCTCTCTCTCTCACTCTGAATCCCTCTCTGTTTCTCCTTCTTTCTCTCACTCTGAAACCCCCTCTGTTACTCCCTCTCTCTCTCACTCTGAAACCGTATCTGTTACTCCTTCTCTCACTCTGAAACCCTCTGTTACTCCTTCGCTCTCTCACTCTGAAACCGTCTCTGTTACTCCCTCTCTCTCTCACTCTGAAACCCTCTCTGTTACTCCCTCCCTCTATCACTCTGAAACCGTCTCTGTTTCTCCCTCTCTCACTCACTCTGAATCCCTCTGTTACTCCCTCTCTCTCACTCTGAAACCGTCTCTGTTACTCCATCTCTCTCACTCTGAAACCCTTTGTTACTCCTTCTCTCTCTCACTCTGAAACCCTCTGTTACTCCCTCTCTCTCTCACTCTGAAACACTCTCTGTTACTCCCTCTCTCTCTCACTCTGAAACCCTCTCTGTTACTCCCTCTCTCTCACTCTGAAACCGTCTCTGTTACTCCCTCTCTCTCACTCTGAAACCCTCTGTTACTCCTTCTCTCTCTCACTCTGAAACCCTCTCTGTTACTCCCTCTCTCACTCACTCTGAAACCCTCTCTGTTTCTCCTTCTCTCTCTCACTCTGAAACACTCTCTGTTTCTCCCTCTCTCACTCACTCTGAATCCCTCTGTTACTCCCTCTCTCTCTCACTCTGAAACCGTCTCTGTTACTCCATCTCTCTCACTCTGAAACCCTTTGTTACTCCTTCTCTCTCTCACTCTGAAACCCTCTGTTACTCCCTCTCTCTCTCACTCTGAAACACTCTCTGTTACTCCCTCTCTCTTTCACTCTGAAACCTTCTCTGTTACTCCATCTCTCTCACTCTGAAACCCTTTGTTACTCCTTCTCTCTCTCACTCTGAAACCCTCTGTTACTCCCTCTCTCTCTCACTCTGAAACACTCTCTGTTACTCCCTCTCTCTCTCACTCTGAAACCCTCTCTGTTACTCCCTCTCTCTCACTCTGAAACCCTCTCTGTTACTCCTTCTCTCTCTCACTCTGAAACCCTCTCCGTTTCTCCTTCTCTCTCTCACTCTGAAACACTCTCTGTTACTCCCTCTCTCTCTCACTCTGAATCCCTCTCTGTTTCTCCTTCTTTCTCTCACTCTGAAACCCCCTCTTTTACTCCCTCTCTCTCACTCTGAAACCGTATCTGTTACTCCTTCTCTCACTCTGAAACCCTCTGTTACTCCTTCTCTCTCTCACTCTGAAACCGTCTCTGTTACTCCCTCTCTCTCTCACTCTGAAACCCTCTGTTACTCCCTCTCTCTCTCACTCTGAAACCGTCTCCGTTACTCCTTCTCTCTCACTCTGAAACCCTCTCTGTTACTCCTTCTCTCTCTCACTCTGAAACCCTCTGTTACTCCCCTCTCTCTCTCTGAAACCCTCTCTGTTACTCCCTCCCTCTCTCACTCTGAAACCTCTCTGTTACTCCCTCTCTCTCACTCTGAAACCCTCTGTTACTCCTCTCTCTCTCTCTCTCTGAAACCACTCTCTGTTACTCCCTCTCTCTCTCACTCTGAAACACTCTCTGTTACTCCTTCTCTCTCTCACTCTGAAACCTTCTCTGTTACTCCTCTCTCTCTCACTCTGAAACCGTCTCTGTTACTCCTTCTCTGTCTCACTCTGAAACCTTCTGTTACTCCCCTCTCTCTCTCACTCTGAATCTCCTCTCTCTTCACTCTGAAACCTCTCCTCCTCTCTCTCACTCTGAAACCTCTCTGTTACTCCTCTTTCACTCACTCTGAAACCCTCTGTTACTCCCTCTCTCTCTCACTCTGAAACCTTCTCTGTTACTCCCTCTCTCACTCACTCTGAAACCCTCTGTTACTCCCTCTCTCTCTCACTCTGAAACCCTCTCTGTTTCTCCTTCTCTCTCTCACTCTGAAACACTCTGTTTCTCCTTCTCTCTCTCACTCTGAAACACTCTCTGTTACTCCCTCTCTCTCACTCTGAAACCCTCTCTGTTACTCCTCTCTCTCTCACTCTGAAACCCTCTCCGTTTCTCCTTCTCTCTCTCACTCTGAAACACTCTCTGTTTCTCCTTCTTTCTCTCACTCTGAAACCCCCTCTGTTACTCCCTCTCTCTCACTCTGAAACCGTATCTGTTACTCCTTCTCTCACTCTGAAACCCTTTGTTACTCCTTCTCTCTCTCACTCTGAAACCCTCTCTGTTACTCCCTCTCTCACTCACTCTGAAACCCTCTCTGTTTCTCCTTCTCTCTCTCACTCTGAAACCCTCTCTGTTTCTCCCTCTCTCACTCACTCTGAATCCCTCTGTTACTCCCTCTCTCTCTCACTCTGAAACCGTCTCTGTTACTCCATCTCTCTCACTCTGAAACCCTTTGTTACTCCTTCTCTCTCTCACTCTGAAACCCTCTGTTACTCCCTCTCTCTCTCACTCTGAAACACTCTCTGTTACTCCTTCTCTCTCTCACTCTGAAACCTTCTCTGTTACTCCCTCTCTCTCTCACTCTGAAACACTCTCTGTTACTCCCTCTCTCTTTCACTCTGAAACCATCTCTGTTACTCCCTCTCTCACTCACTCTGAAACCCTCTGTTTCTCTCACTCTGAAACCATCTCTGTTACTCCCTCTCTCTCTCACTCTGAAACCCTCTGTTACCCCCTCTCTCTCTCACTCTGAAACCGTCTCCGTTACTCCTTCTCTCTCACTCTGAAACCCTCTCTGTTACTCCTTCTCTCTCTCACTCTGAAACCCTCTGTTACTCCCTCTCTCTCTCACTCTGAAACCCTCTCTGTTACTCCCTCCCTCTCTCACTCTGAAACCGTCTCTGTTACTCCCTCTCTCTCACTCTGAAACCGTCTCTGTTACTCCTTCTCTCTCTCACTCTGAAACCTTACTGTTACTCCCTCTCTCTCTCACTCTGAATCCCTCTGTTTCTCCCTCCCTCTCTCTCTCACTCTGAAACCCTCTCTGTTTCTCCTTCTCTTTCTCACTCTGAAACACTCTGTTTCTCCTTCTCTCTCTCACTCTGAAACACTCTCTGTTACTCCCTCTCTCTCTCACTCTGAAACCTTCTCTGTTACTCCCTCTCTCTCACTCTGAAACCTTCTCTGTTACTCCCTCTCTCTCACTCTGAAACTGTCTCTGTTACTCCCTCTCTCTCTCACTCTGAAACCCTCTGTTACTCCTTCTCTCTCTCACTCTGAAACCGTCTCTGTTACTCCCTCTCTCTCTCACTCTGAAACCCTCTGTTACTCCTCTCTCTCTCACTCTGAAACCCTCTCTGTTACTCCCTCCCTCTATCACTCTGAAACCGTCTCTGTTACTCCCTCTCTCTCACTCTGAAACCCTCTGTTACTCCTTCTCTCTCTCACTCTGAAACCGTCTCTGTTACTCCCTCTCTCTCTCACTCTGAAACACTCTCTGTTACTCCTTCTCTCTCTCACTCTGAAACCTTCTCTGTTACTCCCTCTCTCTCTCACTCTGAAACCGTCTCTGTTACTCCTTCTCTGTCTCACTCTGAAACCTTACTGTTACTCCCTCTCTCTCTCACTCTGAATCCCTCTGTTTCTCCCTCCCTCTCTCACTCACTCTGAAACACTCTCTGTTACTCCCTCTTTCACTCACTCTGAAACCCTCTGTTACTCCCTCTCTCTCTCACTCTGAAACCTTCTCTGTTACTCCCTCTCTCACTCATTCTGAAACCCTCTGTTACTCCCTCTCTCTCTCACTTTGAAACCCTCTCTGTTACTCCTTCTCTCTCTCACTCTGAAACCCTCTCGGTTTCTCCTTCTCTCTTTCACTCTGAAACCCTCTGTTACCCCCTCTCTCTCTCACTCTGAAACCCTCTCTGTTACTCCTTCTCTCTCACTCTGAAACCCTCTCCGTTTCTCCTTCTCTCTCTCACTCTGAAACACTCTCTGTTTCTCCTTCTTTCTCTCACTCTGAAACCCCCTCTGTTACTCCCTCTCTCTCACTCTGAAACCGTATCTGTTACTCCTTCTCTCACTCTGAAACCCTTTGTTACTCCTTCTCTCTCTCACTCTGAAACCCTCTCTGTTACTCCCTCTCTCTCTCACTCTGAAACCCTGTTCTCTGTTTCTCCTGTTACTCCTCTCTCTCACTCTGAAACCCTCTCTGTTTACTCCTCTCTCTCTCACTCTGAAACCTTCTCTGTTACTCCCTCTCTCTCTCACTCTGAAACCGTCTCTGTTACTCTTCTCTCTCTCACTCTGAAACCCTTCTGTTACTCCTCTCTCTCACTCTGAAACCCTCTCTGTTACTCCTCTGTTCTCCCTCTCTCACTCTGAAACACTCCCTCTCTCTCTCACTCTGAAACCCTCTCTGTTACTCCTTCTCACTCTCACTCTGAAACCTTCTCTGTTACTCCCTCTCTCTCTCACTCTGAAACACTCTCTGTTACTCCCTCTCTTTCACTCTGAAACCATCTCTGTTACTCCCTTCTCTCTCTCACTCTGAAACCCTCTGTTTCTCCTTCTCTCTCTCACTCTGAAACCATCTCTGTTACTCCCTCTCTCTCTCACTCTGAAACCCTCTGTTACCCCTCTCTCTCTCACTCTGAAACCGTCTCTGTTACTCCTTCTCTCTCACTCTGAAACCCTCTCTGTTACTCCTCTCTCTCTCACTCTGAAACCCTCTGTTCTCCCTACTCCTCTCTCTCACTCTGAAACCCTCTCTGTTACTCCCTCTCTCTCTCACTCTGAAACCTCTCTGTTACTCCATCTTTCTCTCACTCTGAAACCCTCTGTTACTCCCTCTCTCTCACTCTGAAACCTTCTCTGTTACTCCCTCTCTCTCTCACTCTGAAACCCTCTCTGTTACTCCCTCTCTCTCTCACTCTGAAACCTCTCTGTTTCTCCTTCTCTCTCACTCTGAAACACTCTCTGTTGTTACTTCTCTCTCTCTCTCACTCTGAAACCTCTCTGTTACTCCTCTCTCTCTCACTCTGAAACCCTCTGTTACTCCCTCTTCTCTCTCACTCTGAAACCTCTCTGTTACTCCCTCTCTCTCTCACTCTGAAACCTTCTCTGTTACTCCCTCTCTCTCACTCTGAAACCCTCCTCTGTTCTCTCACTCTGAAACCCTCTCTCCCTCTCTCTCTGAAACTGTCTCTGTTACTCCCTCTCTCTCTCACTCTGAAACCTCTCTGTTACTCTCTTCTCTGAAACCTTCTCTGTTACTCCTCTCTCTCTCTGAAACCTTCTCTGTTACTCCCTCTCTCTCACTCTGAAACCTCTCTGTTACTCCCTCTCTAACTCACTCTGAAACTTCTCTCTCTGTTACTCCCTCTCTCTCTCACTCTGAAACCGTCTCTGTTACTCCTTCTCTCTCTCACTCTGAAACCCTCTCTCTTCACTCTGAAACCCTCTCTGTTACTCCTTCTCTCTCCTCTCTTCTCTCTCACTCTGAAACCCTCTGTTACTCCCTCTCTCTCTCACTCTGAAACCGTCTCTGTTACTCCTTCTCTCTCTCACTCTGAAACCCTCTCGGTTTCTCCTTCTCTCTCTCACTCTGAAACCCTCTGTTACCCCCTCTCTCTCTCACTCTGAAACCCTCTCTGTTACTCCCTCCCTCTCTCACTCTGAAACCGTTTCTGTTACTCCTTCTGTCTCTCACTCTGAAACCCTCTGTTACTCCCTCTCTCTCTCACTCTGAAACCCTTTCTGTTACTCCCTCTCTCTAAAACTACAGAGCTCTTAGCATGGAACCACAGACCTCTTAGCACGGAACGACAGACCTCTTAGCATGGAACCACAGACCTCTTAGCATGGAACCACAGACCTCTTAGCATGGAACCACATACCTCTGAGCATGGAACCACATACCTCTGAGCATGGAACCACAGACATCTTAGCATGGAACCACAGACCTCTTAGCATGGAACCATATACCTCTTAGCATGGAAGCAGTCTCCTCTTCCCAGACTAGTTACAAACTTGCAACATAAGTTCCAAATACTGCCGGCAGAGTTGAAGTGGTCAGAAGTGCTGTTTAGCTTATAGTCATCTATAAGCTAAACATCTAACATTTTGTCTACACCTCTCAGAGGCTAGACAAAGTTAACTTACTAAAACCTGCTATGTGTAACGGTTCTCTTTAGGTGAAGTAGAGGCAGACCAAAATGCAGCGTGGTGGTTATTCATGTTCTTTAATTTATAAAGACACTACACATGAGATAACTAACAAAAACAACAAAGGTGAGAAAACATAAAACAGTCCCATCTGGTGCAAACACAAAGACAGGAACAATCACCCACAAACACACAGTGAAACCCAGGCTACCTAAATATGGTTCCCAATCAGAGACAATGACTAACACCTGCCTCTGATTGAGAACCATATCAGGCCAGACATAGAAATAGACAAACAAGACATCCAACATAGAATGCCCACTCAGATCACACCCTGACCAACCAAAACATAGAAACATACAAAGCAAATTATGGTCAGGGTGTGACAGTACCCCCCCTCCCAAGGTGCGGACTCCGGCCGCAAAACCTGAACCTATTGGGGAGGGTCTGGGTGGGCATCTGTCCGCGGTGGCGGCTCTGGTGCTGGACGTGGCCCCCACTTCACCGTAGTCTTAGTCCCCCACCTTGTCCGCTTCCGTGGCCTCCTAGCCACGGTGACCCTACTTAATGACCCCCCTGGACAGAGGGGCGGCAGCTCGGGACAGAGGGGCGGCAGCACGGGACAGAGGGGCGGCAGCACGGGACAGAGGGGCGGCAGCTCGGGACAGAGGGGCGGAAGCTCGGGACAGAGGGGCGGAAGCTCTGGCGCCTCAGACTCCGGCAGCAGCGCCGGACAGGCGGGAGACTCCGGCAGCAGCGCCGGACAGGCGGGAGACTCCGGCAGCAGCGCCGGACAGGCGGGAGACTCCGGCAGCAGCGCCGGACAGGCGGGAGACTCCGGCAGCAGCGCCGGACAGGCGGGAGACTCCGGCAGCAGCGCCGGACAGGCGGGAGACTCCGGCAGCAGCGCCGGACAGGCGGGAGACTCCGGCAGCAGCGCCGGACAGGCGGGAGACTCCGGCAGCACTGGAGAGGAGGAAGACTCCGGCAGCAGCGCCGGAGGGGCGGGAGACTCCGGCAGCGCTGGAGAGGAGGAAGACTCCGGCAGCAGCGCCGGACAGGCGGGAGCCCCAGTAAGGATGAGCCGGAGAGACAGCCTGGTGCGGGGGGCTGCCACCGGAGGGCTGGTGCGTGGAGGTGGTGACGGATAGACCGGACAGTGCAGGCGCACTGGAGCTCTTGAGCACCGAGCCTGCCCAACCTTACCCGGTTGAATGGTCCCGGTCGCCCTGCCAGTGCAGCGAGGTGGAATAGCCCGCACTGGGCTATGCAGGCGAACCGGGGACACCGTGCGCAAGGCTGGTGCCATGTAAGCCGGCCCAAGAAGACGCACTGGAGACCAGATGCGTAGAGCCGGCTTCATGGCACTTGGCTCGATGCCCACTCTAGCCTGGGCCAATACGCGGAGCTGGTATGTACCGCACCGGGTTATGCACCCGCACTGGGGACACCGTGCGCTTCACAGCATAACACGTGCCTGCCCGGTCTCTCCAGCCCCCCGGTAAGCACAGGAAGTTGGCGCAGGTCTCCTACCTGGCTTCACCACACTTCCTGTGAGCCCCCCCCCAAGATATTTTTGGGTCTGACTCTCGGGCTTCCATCCACGCCACCGTGCTGCCTCCTCATACCAGCGCCTCTCCGCTTTTGCCGCCTCCAGTTCTTCTTTGGGGCGGCGATATTCTCCAGGCTGAGCCCAGGGTCCTTTACCGTCCAATTCGTCCTCCCATGTCCATTCCTCTCGCTGCTCCTGCTGCCGTTTCTCCTGCTGCACCTTGGGGCGGCGACACTCCCCTGGCTTTGCCCAGGGTCCTCTCCCGTCGAGGATTTCTTCCCAAGTCCAGAAATCTTTATTACGCTGCTTCTGCTGCTGCCCGTTACCACGCCGCTTGGTCCTGTTGTGGTGGGTGATTCTGTAACGGTTCTCTTTAGGTGAAGTAGAGGTGGACCAAAATGCAGCGTGGTGGTTATTCATGTTCTTTAATTTATAAAGACACTACACATGAGATAACTAACAAAAACAACAAATGTGAGAAAACATAAAACAGTCCCATCTGGTGCAAACACAAAGACAGGAACAATCACCCACAAACACACAGTGAAACCCAGGCCTAAATACCTAAATATGGTTCCCAATTAGAGACAATGACTAACACCTGCCTCTGATTGAGAACCATATCAGGCCAGACATAGAAATAGACAAACAAGACATCCAACATAGAATGCCCACTCAGATCACACCCTGACCAACCAAAACATAGAAACATACAAAGCAAACTATGGTCAGGGTGTGACACTATGACACTTTGCTACTGCTCCCAGAAGAGGCTCGTCAGTCGTCCAGATCCTAGAGTCAGAGAGCAACATTAGTCTTATTCTTTCTTTGTTTCTCCTGTCTTGTTGTTGTTTGTTTCTCTTGTCTTGTTGTTGTTTGATTCTCCTGTCTTTTTGTTGTTGTTTGTTTCTCCTGTCTTGTTGTTGTTTGTTTCTCCTGTCTTTTTGTTGTTGTTTGTTTCTCCTGTCTTGTTGTTGTTTGTTTCTCCTGTCTTTTTGTTGTTGTTTGTTTCTCCTGTCTTGTTGTTGTTTGTTTCTCCTGTCTTTTTGTTGTTGTTTGTTTCTCCTGTCTTGTTGTTGTTTGTTTCTCCTGTCTTGTTGTTGTTTGTTTCCCCTGTCTTTTTGTTGTTGTTTGTTTCTCCTGTCTTGTTGTTGTTTGATTCTCCTGTCTTGTTGTTGTTTGTTTCTCCTGTCTTGTTGTTGTTTGTTTCTCCTGTCTTTTTGTTGTTGTTTGTTTCTCCTGTCTTGTTGTTGTTTGTTTCTCCTGTCTTTTTGTTGTTGTTTGTTTCCCTGTCTTTTTGTTGTTGTTTGTTTCTCCTGTCTTGTTGTTGTTTGATTCTCCTGTCTTTTTGTTGTTGTTTGATTCTCCTGTCTTTTTGTTGTTGTTTGTTTCCCCTGTCTTTTTGTTGTTGTTTGTTTCTCCTGTCTTTTTGTTGTTGTTTGTTTCCCTGTCTTTTTGTTGTTGTTTGTTTCTCCTGTCTTGTTGTTGTTTGTTTCTCCTGTCTTTTTGTTGTTGTTTGTTTCTCCTGTCTTGTTGTTGTTTGTTTCTCCTGTCTTTGTTGTTGTTTGTTTCTCCTGTCTTTTTGTTGTTGTTTGTTTCTCCTGTCTTGTTGTTGTTTGTTTCTCCTGTCTTGTTGTTGTTTGTTTCTCCTGTCTTGTTGTTGTTTGTTTCTCCTGTCTTGTTGTTGTTTGTTTCCTGTCTTTTTTGTTGTTGTTTGTTTCTCCTGTCTTGTTGTTGTTTGATTCTCCTGTCTTGTTGTTGTTTGTTTCTCCTGTCTTGTTGTTGTTTGTTTCTCCTGTCTTTTTGTTGTTGTTTGTTTCTCCTGTCTTGTTGTTGTTTGTTTCTCCTGTCTTTTTGTTGTTGTTTGTTTCCCCTGTCTTTTTGTTGTTGTTTGTTTCTCCTGTCTTGTTGTTGTTTGATTCTCCTGTCTTTTTGTTGTTGTTTGATTCTCCTGTCTTTTTGTTGTTGTTTGTTTCCCCTGTCTTTTTGTTGTTGTTTGTTTCTCCTGTCTTTTTGTTGTTGTTTGTTTCCCCTGTCTTTTTGTTGTTGTTTGTTTCTCCTGTCTTGTTGTTGTTTGATTCTCCTGTCTTTTTGTTGTTGTTTGATTCTCCTGTCTTTTTGTTGTTGTTTGTTTCCCCTGTCTTTTTGTTGTTGTTTGTTTCTCCTGTCTTTTTGTTGTTGTTTGTTTCCCCTGTCTTTTTGTTGTTGTTTGTTTCTCCTGTCTTGTTGTTGTTTGTTTCTCCTGTCTTTTTGTTGTTGTTTGTTTCTCCTGTCTTGTTGTTGTTTGTTTCTCCTGTCTTTTTGTTGTTGTTTGTTTCTCCTGTCTTGTTGTTGTTTGATTCTCCTGTCTTTTTGTTGTTGTTTGTTTCTCCTGTCTTGTTGTTGTTTATTTCCCCTGTCTTTTTGTTGTTGTTTGTTTCTCCTGTCTTGTTGTTGTTGTTTGATTCTCCTGTCTTGTTGTTGTTTGATTCTCCTGTCTTTTTGCTGTAGTTTGTTTCTCCTGTTCAGTGTGTTGGCTGCTGCATGTGAGCTTGCAGGGAATTGATATCATACCCCTTAAAGGGATACTTCAGTATTTTGGCAATGAGGCCCTTTTTCTACTTCCCAGAGTCAGATGAACTTGTGGGTACCATACAAATGGTATACACGAGTTAATCTGACTCCTGAGAAGTAGATAAAGGGCCCCATTGACAAAATCCCAAAGTATCCCTTTAAAAGGCAAACTCTTGATGTGCCTCCAAAACCCCCTCTCACTCCCTCACTCCACTCCCCTTTCCTCTCTCTCTCGCCCCCTCTTACCCCCTCCCCTCCCCTACCCCAACTCTCTTTCCCTAACCCCCCACCCCAACTTTCTTTCCCTAACCCCCACCTACCCCCAACTCTCTTGCCCTAACCCCCACCTACCCCCAACTCTCTTTCCCTAAACCCCCACCCCAACTCTCTTGCCCTAACCCCTCCTCCCACCCCTCCAGTTGTTTCCAGATCCCTATTTGTGTGTTTTCAACTGAACCCCTCCTGCTTTAACCACAGTAAAATGAACTCCTGTTAATCAACTTAGTCCTTAGATCCTGTGTGGAGCAGACTGATCACAGGGAGAATGTTTGGATAACGCCTGAGGATCTAGAGCTGGGCTTCCAGACACGTAGTACTGGTTATCAAAGTATACCAAAGTTAACAGAGGTCCTTGAAGCCAGAATACTGCATTCCTTTCAATATCAGATCAGATACAGTGACACTAAAAGAGCGCATTTTGTGTACCTTTGATATTTTAAGTAGAATATTGAATTTTAAAAGCCTGCTTGCTAAATTAAACGAAGTGCCCTTTAATATATGCAGAGTGTAAATCAAATCAAATCAAATCAAATTGTATTGGTCACATACACGTGTTTAGCAGATGTTATTGCGGGTGTAGTGAAATGCTTGTGTTTCTAGCTCCGACAGTTCAGTAACATCTAACAAGTAATATTGAACAATTTCACAAAATATACCCAATACACACAAATCTAAGTAAAGGAATGGAATTAAGAGTATGTAATATATGGACGAGCAATGTCAGAGCGGCATAGACTAAGATACAGCAGAATAGTATAGGATACAGTATATACTGTACATGAGATGAGTAAAGCAAGATATGTAAACATTATTAAAGTGACTAGTGTTCCAGTTGTTAAAGTGGCCAGTTAAGTCTACAGTTGCAAGAAAGTTTGTGAACCCTTTGGAATAACCTGGATATCTGCATTGATTACACATAAAATGTGGTCTGATCTTCATCTAAGTCACAATAATAGACAAACACAATCTGGCTAAACTAATAACACACAAACGGATGTACTTTTCCCATTTTTATTGAAGACATTGAGTAATCATTCACAGTGCAGGCTGGAAACAGTAAGTGAACCCTTGAATTTATTAACTTGTAGATCTTCCTTTAGCAGCAACAACCTCCACAGAACGTTTCCTGTAGCTGCTTAGAAGACGAGTATGAAGCGAGGGCCAGCCAACGAGAACGTACAGGTCGCAGTGGTGGGTAGTATATGGGGCTTTGGTGACAAAATGGATCGCACTGGGAACGACTGCATCCAATTTATTGAGTGGAGTGTTGGAGGCTATTTTGTAAATGACATCGCCGAAGTCGGGGTGAATCTTGCATTCACTTGCCACTCTCTGTTGCACACATCAAGCTCCCATTCCCTCTGTCACAAGGGGATTTATGGCTGATTTAAAAAGAAAACGTCTATCCTGTTCCAGTTAACCCTGTTATTTTTTGTGGCACTTAATATAGTCCTTTTTTTTAGCTGGGAAAATGTGTTTTTATTAAGCTGAACATGTGCTTTTTGTCCTAGAAATATACCATAAATTTATTGTGATGATGTCAGAGGTCACAGAACTATGGGGATAGAGATTTATTTTCACTACAATGTATATTATTTATTAATATTAACTGTATTTGACTTCCTTTGTCTTTATGAGTTTATGTAAATAAATTAGCCACATTCTCAAAGCTAGAAAAGTGATTATTTTGTTAAGGGGCCCCTCCCATAGCCTACCACTTGTTGGTGGCTTTCTATTTCCAAACATACATTTAAGCATAAATTCAAATAGAACCCTATTTTCTGTATATGGTAAACCCATAGACTTAGATAAACATCACGTCATTGTATCTGCCCCATTATGGCGTCTGTGAGAGCACGGGCAGCACCAATTGAGGCCATCTCCATTTTGATGTAGACCATTTTCTTCTTCTACTACTTCTATGAGTTGATAAACAAACTGAAAGGGTGCATACTGCCACCTAGAGGGTGTTGTTTGAACAGGTATAAAGCCAAGGTTGGAGACTGCAACCTGCAGTTATGAAACATTTTCTCATGAGTATAATGTATTGGCAGATCCCTCGTGACCTGGATATAATTATGTGATTCTTCCTTAACCCATAGGAAGTCCCACTAAGCTGACGACTTCAAAATGGCAAAAATCCTCAATGGTGCTGCCCATGCTAAAACAGGCTTTTGGGCACTAGAGCCATCTATCTATCTCTATGGGCAAGGACAGATTTGCACCAAGTGTGGGCATGATCCCTAAACAGGAAGAACAAAAACATGGTCCATATCACAGACCACAAGACCAAAGTAATAAGCTACTCATAAACAAAATGTGCTGTATATTCAAGTACAATTTTTGGGCCTTACCAACATCTTCACTTTAGGAAGGTTGCTCCTAGGAAAATGCTATGTGAAAGCTGGTTATTTTTTTATTTTTTTATTTCACCTTTATTTAACCAGGTAGGCCAGTTGAGAACAAGTTCTCATTTGCAACTGCGACCTGGCCAAGATAAAGCATAGCAGTGTGAGCAGACAACACAGAGTTACACATGGAATAAACAATTAACAAGTCAATAACACAGTAGAAAACAAAGGGGGGAGTCTATATACAATGTGTGCAAAAGGCATGAGGAGGTAGGCGAATAATTACAATTTTGCAGATTAACACTGGAATGATAAATGATCAGATGGTCATGTACAGGTAGAGATATTGGTGTGCAAAAGAGCAAGTAAATAAATAAAAACAGTATGGGGATGAGGTAGGTGAAAATGGGTGGGCTATTTACCAATAGACTATGTACAGCAGCAGCGATCGGTTAGCTGCTCAGATAGCTGATGTTTGAAGTTGGTGAGGGAGATAAAAGTCTCCAACTTCAGCGATTTTTGCAATTCGTTCCAGTCACAGGCAGCAGAGTACTGGAACGAAAGGCGGCCAAATGAGGTGTTGGCTTTAGGGATGATCAGTGAGATACACCTGCTGGAGCGCGTGCTACGGGTGGGTGTTGCCATCGTGACCAGTGAACTGAGATAAGGCGGAGCTTTACCTAGCATGGACTTGTAGATGACCTGGAGCCAGTGGGTCTGGCGACGAATATGTAACGAGGGCCAGCCGACCAGAGCATACAGGTCGCAGTGGTGGGTGGTATAAGGTGCTTTAGTGACAAAACGGATGGCACTGTGATAGACTGCATCCAGTTTGCTGAGTAGAGTGTTGGAAGCCATTTTGTAGATGACATCGCCGAAGTCGAGGATCGGAAGGATAGTCAGTTTTACTAGGGTAAGCTTGGCGGCGTGAGTGAAGGAGGCTTTGTTGCGGAATAGAAAGCCGACTCTTGATTTGATTTTCGATTGGAGATGTTTGATATGAGTCTGGAAGGAGAGTTTGCAGTCTAGCCAGACACCTAGGTACTTATAGATGTCCACATATTCAAGGTCGGAACCATCCAGGGTGGTGATGCTAGTCGGGCATGCGGGTGCAGGCAGCGATCGGTTGAAAAGCATGCATTTGGTTTTACTAGCGTTTAAGAGCAGTTGGAGGCCACGGAAGGAGTGTTGTATGGCATTGAAGCTTGTTTGGAGGTTAGATAGCACAGTGTCCAATGACGGGCCGAAAGTATATAGAATGGTGTCGTCTGCGTAGAGGTGGATCAGGGAATCGCCCGCAGCAAGAGCAACGTCATTGATATATACAGAGAAAAGAGTCGGCCCGAGAATTGAACCCTGTGGCACCCCCATAGAGACTGCCAGAGGACCGGACAGCATGCCCTCCGATTTGACACACTGAACTCTGTCTGCAAAGTAATTGGTGAACCAGGCAAGGCAGTCATCCGAAAAACCGAGGCTACTGAGTCTGCCGATAAGAATATGGTGATTGACAGAGTCGAAAGCCTTGGCAAGGTCAATGAAGACGGCTGCACAGTACTGTCTTTTATCGATGGCGGTTATGATATCGTTTAGTACCTTGAGTGTTGCTGAGGTGCACCCGTGACCGGCTCGGAAACCAGATTGCACAGCGGAGAAGGTACGGTGGGATTCGAGATGGTCAGTGACCTGTTTGTTGACTTGGCTTTCGAAGACCTTAGATAGGCAGGGCAGGATGGATATAGGTCTGTAACAGTTTGGGTCCAGGGTGTCTCCCCCTTTGAAGAGGGGGATGACTGCGGCAGCTTTCCAATCCTTGGGGATCTCAGACGATATGAAAGAGAGGTTGAACAGGCTGGTAATAGGGGTTGCGACAATGGCGGCGGAAAGTTTCAGAAATAGGGGTCCAGATTGTCAAGCCCAGCTGATTTGTACGGGTCCAGGTTTTGCAGCTCTTTCAGAACATCTGCTATCTGGATTTGGGTAAAGGAGAACCTGGAGAGGCTTGGGCGAGGAGCTGCCGGGGGGCAGAGCTGTTGGCCGAGGTTGGAGTAGCCAGGCGGAAGGCATGGCCAGCCGTTGAGAAATGCTTATTGAAGTTTTCGATAATCATGGATTTATCGGTGGTGACCGTGTTACCTAGCCTCAGTGCAGTGGGCAGCTGGGAGGAGGTGCTCTTGTTCTCCATGGACTTCACAGTGTCCCAGAACTTTTTGGAGTTGGAGCTACAGGATGCAAACTTCTGCCTGAAGAAGCTGGCCTTAGCTTTCCTGACTGACTGCGTGTATTGGTTCCGGACTTCCCTGAACAGTTGCATATCCCGGGGACTATTCGATGCTATTGCAGTCCGCCACAGGATGTTTTTGTGCTGGTCGAGGGCAGTCAGGTCTGGGGTGAACCAAGGACTGTATCTGTTCTTAGTTCTGCATTTTTTGAACGGAGCATGCTTATCTAAAATGGTAAGGAAGTTACTTTTAAAGAATGACCAGGCATCCTCAACTGACGGGATGAGGTCAATGTCCTTCCAGGATACCCGGGCCAGGTCGATTAGAAAGGCCTGCTCACAGAAGTGTTTTAGGGAGCGTTTGACCGTGATGAGGGTGGTCGTTTGACTGCGGCTCCGTAGCGGATACAGGCAATGAGGCAGTGATCGCTGAGATCCTGGTTGAAGACAGCGGAGGTGTATTTGGAGGGCCAGTTGGTCAGGATGACGTCTATGAGGGTGCCCTTGTTTACAGAGTTAGGGTTGTACCTGGTGGGTTCCTTGATGATTTGTGTGAGATTGAGGGCATCTAGCTTAGATTGTAGGACTGGCGGGGTGTTAAGCATATCCCAGTTTAGGTCACCTAACAGAACAAACTCTGAGGCTAGATGGGGGCGATCAATTCACAAATGGTGTCCAGGGCACAGCTGGGAGCTGAGGGGGTCGGTAGCAGGCGGCAACAGTGAGAGACTTATTTCTGGAGAGAGTAATTTTCAAAATTAGTAGTTCGAACTGTTTGGGTATGGACCTGGAAAGTATGACATTACTTTGCAGGCTATCTCTGCAGTAGACTGCAACTCCTCCCCCTTTAGCAGTTCTATCTTGACGGAAGATGTTATAGTTGGGTATGGAAATCTCTGAATTTTGGTGGCCTTCCTGAGCCAGGATTCAGACACAGCAAGGACATCAGGGTTAGCAGAGTGTGCTAGAGCAGTGAGTAAAACAAACTTAGGGAGGAGGCTTCTGATGTTGACATGCATGAAACCAAGGCTTTTCGATCACAGAAGTCAACAAATGAGGGTGCCTGGGGACATGCAGGGCCTGGGTTTACCTCCACATCACCCGCGGAACAGAGAAGGAGTAGTATGAGGGTGCGGCTAAAGGCTATCAAAACTGGTCGCCTAGAGCGTTGGGGACAGAGAATAAGAGGAGCAGGTTTCTGGGCATGGTAGAATATATTCAGGGCATAGTGCGCAGACAGGGGTATGGTGGGGTGCGGGTACAGCGTTATATTTAAAGGAATTATGCATGTCATGTCCAAATCATCCTAAAGTATCTGCAAATGTACCGTGTAACTCAAAGAAGTTCATTATGGATGATTTAGACATTAAGCATGAAAATGCTAATATAGGTACCATCGACTGGCATTGGATTTGGGCCACAAATGCTAAAAAGTTAGCATTTGAAACAGTCGGCCATGTAAACACAACCAAAGCATGGATTGCTGTGATACCTTGTCCATAAACTGCTTACAAAGTAAGGATTTTTTTTTCAATGTGTCATTTGGGTGAACTATCCATTTAATGACTAAGAATCAGTTAATCAGCTATGTTCTAACGTCTGGTGGAAAGCCTTCCCAAAAGAATGGAGGCTGTTATAGCAGTAAAGGGGAATCCAACTCCATATTAATGCCCATCATTTTGGAATGAGATGTTCGATGAGTAGGTGTCCAAATACTTTAGGCCATGTAATGTATCAATCAATCCTCAAATGTAGGATTGTCGTCAGTTGGTTACTTTGGACAATTTTATGCCCTCAGACACAAAGGCCGGACATAAAACACAGTGTCAAAAGGTCGTAGTCATGGAAAACACAAGAGGAAATAGGAACAGAACAGGCGATGGAATGTGTTAAATAGGAAACTTCAAAGACAAAACATCCCTATCAAGGGTTTTTGTGTGTGTGTGTGTGTGTGTGTGTGTGTGTGTGTGTGTGTATGTGAATCCCAAATCATTGGCTGTTATAGAGGTGGGAGATTGGATAGTGTCACATTCCAAAAATATAATTAAAGTTGATTGTGTGGGAATAAAGTTAAACTGTGACTCCTCACAGCTGTGGTGAGCTTATTACCTTGTAAAATTCCTTCAATTGACCCTTGAATTCAGATCTGAGGCCATTACTGACCACACTTAACCTTGACTGAACACAGCCCGGGAGTTCATCTCCCCCCTGGATAGGAAATGTAGATTTCCCCCGGGGGCAGAGGAGCTTGCCTGCCTCCGTGTACAGGAATAGACCATATGGGAGACAAGCAGGAAGAGATGCTGGGAAAATGTCAAGTTCACCAGTTACTCAGAGGACATGCAGCTGTTCCAGCCTCAGATTGTCACCCCCCTCCGCAGACTGTATTATACGTCTCAGGACCCCACCCCCAGACTACAGTACACTCCTTAGGACCCCCCAGACTACAGCATACTCCTCAGGACACCCCCACAGACTACAGTACACTCCTTAGGACCCCCCACAGACTACAGTATACTCCTCAGGACACCCGCCACAGACTACAGTACACTCCTTAGGACCCCCCACAGACTACAGTACACTCCTCAGGACCCCCCACAGACTACAGTACACTCCTCAGGACCCCCCCCAGACTACAGTATACTCCTCAGGACCCCCAGACTTAGTATACTCTTCAGAATCTCCCCCAGTCTACAGTATAGTCCTCAGGACCCCACCTCCTCCTCCGACTACAGTAGACTCCTAAGTTACCCCCCTCTGACTACAGCACATTCCTCAGGACCCCCTCCTCTGACTACAGCACACTCCTAAGGAACCCCCCTCCTCTGACTACAGCACACTCCAGGACCCCCTCCCCACCCTCAGACTACAGTATATGCCTCAGGACCCACGCCGTCCTCAGACTACAGTATATGCCTCAGGACCCACGCCGTCCTCAGACTACAGTATATGCCTCAGGACCCACGCCATTCTCAGACTACACTATATGCCTCAGGACCCACGCCATCCTCAGACTACAGTATATGCCTCAGGACCCACGCCATCCTCAGACACCAGTGTATGCCTCAGGACCCACGCCGTCCTCAGACTACAGTATATGCCTCAGGACCCACGCCATCCTCAGACTACAGTATATGCCTCAGGACCCTCGCCATCCTCAGACCACAGCTTACTCCCATCGCTCCCTCTCTCCTCAGTTACACAGCAATGCCTGTTTCCCATCAGCGTTCTGAAGTGGAGAACTGAATGTCAGAGGTCACAACCTGGGCCAAAACCCAGCTTAAGGTCACAGGGGTCAGGGGTGTGGTGGAAGGGGTGGTTAGGATATACGGGATATTACAAGATCAATAGTCAAATATTGTATTTTCATCTATTTGAAGTGAACAAGAGAACCTAAAATGTGACAGAGAAACTTATAGCCCAGTTCAACAGAAGAAACTGAAAAAATGGGTGAATAATGCTTTAAGCTGTGAAGTGAGGGGTTATATTCAGAAAATCAAAACTGCATAATTTAGTAGTGGTATACCATAAAATACATTCCTTACATCCACTTTGGTAAATCTCTCCCACTCTGTGACCTACCCACATGGAGTTGATTAAATCCATCTCAACATTCCCATGGCTTAAAGAACCACATGAGTCTGTTTCCACAGTCATGCACGTTACATAGAGAAACAAACATCCAATGAGATGTGCTTCTTCACTTGTGATAGTGGGGTTACATACAGTACATACAATGTTAGAAACACCCTCTGCATTCAATTCCATTCAACACATGGCCCATGGATAAGAGTGAGTGAAGATCATGCCTCCAATACGTTTAGGACAGTTCACGGTATATTGGGACGGTGGCTGAAAAGATCCAGTTAATGACGGCTACAGATGATGATCAGAGATCACATCCCTCACAGTACATTTTTTTTGTTAATGTATGTCAGCAAAAGCCCCCTAAAACAGGGGACTTTCCTGTCTTTTCTTTTATTTAAAACTCCAGTCTGTCCCTCTGAGATAGACCCTCCAGCATTAGTATAACCAGGTTTAGAGCTCAGAGAACCTACATAGTCCAACATCTAGACTGGCGGGTGGTGAAGACGCATGTAGCTACATCTCTCAACCCCACCTTTTACATTTGTTTTATAATGACAAATTCAACCTTATTAAAAACCCGTCCAGCATTTCTCTAACCTGGTTGCTGTTTCCGTTTAGATATATTACATACCACTCCTTGCCAAAGATTTGGAAAATTGTCAGGAGTGACAAGAAGTGGAATGTTAGCTAAAAAGACTGGTACCCAGACTAGTATTTCTCTATGTTTAGGTCCAATCTTGAAGGTGCAGCCAGCCGGCAGTGGGGTGGGTTTCTCTTTAAGCAGGTTAGCAGGAAGGGAGCTGTAGAGCTGCTCCAGCCAGGTTGCTGGGCAGACCTCATTCTTTGCATCTTCCATCTTCTTCACTTCTTTCATTCACCCTCCCTATGCATTGTCCTCCATATTGTCATGTGGATCTGCGTCCATTATGTCAAGGTTGCATACTGTATCTATTCGCTGCGATCGACCTCTGAAGAGAATTGGGGGGGGAAAGTAGATCAGTTTTTCAATTGAAACGTTTGAATATAGCAGTTACATTCAGTTTGTCAGCAATCAATGCTTACCTTCTTTATCTGCCTGAGGCACTTCATCCTCAGCTAAGCTAGAGGAGCGGGAAAATACAAAAAGGACAGATGTCAATAAACCTACCTTCAGTTAGGTGGATTGCTAGAGTAACAAACAAATAGGGTTGGTCATTCCTGTTCTAGGTGTTAGGGGACTGTGGATTGTAGGGTGAGGTGTACCATAGAATTAATCTACGGGTTGACCTCTAACCTGGTGAGCTGTAGGGGTGTGTCATTGCGGGGGAGTCGGTGGCCGGGCCTCGCCCTCACTGGAGCCCCCAACGGGCGTGGTCCTCTTGGCCCAGGCGTTCTCCTTGGGAGGTGGAGCGAGGCGGACTGTCTTGTCTGGGAGGGCTCGGCCACAGGGGAGGAGGGCTCCTCTTCACGCCCACTGTCCACCGAGCGCTCGCTCTCCCTGCGCTTGGAGGCTGGGAATCGGAGAGGAAGAATAAAATAAAAACATGAGGAAATGGAGTATGTTGTCCTATGTCAACAAATGTCCAACAGGAAATGAGTGTCCTGCTTTTATACCAACCCTGGGAAAGGAGCCTGCTTGAACCACAACATTACCATCTGATGGTGTCTAAGTGAATAGAGTACTGATATCGTCGCTGATTCAATTACCCATCATAACCAGTAAATTGCTCACCTCTGCAGGATTGGCCACGGCTGCCTGGTTTGGGAAGACTCACTGCCAGTCTGAAAGTGTCCTGCACGTTGGTCCTCACTGCGCCAGCTGGGGTGCCTGAGGGATGGTCAGGATCAATGAGTCAAAGATAACATAACACAGTATAATTTAAGTTTATTCTACAGACATACTCCATTTCCTCATGTTAGCCTATGATCTTCTTCCCTTTCGTAACATACCTCTCTCTAGGATTGTGGTCTGTGATTCTGTCTTCTAGCTCTCGCTGCAGTTTTTCCTGTTCCCTCTTCAGCCTCTCCTCCACCTCTCTCTCCTTGGCAGCCGTGTCCACTGGCTAGGCCCCACCGAAGATGGAGGCAGCCCTGTCCGAGGGGGCAGACGGGGCGCTGCTCTGCTCCACCTCTTTAGGTAGGCTACGGGGTTTCAGTATCAACTTGGGCCTCTCCACAGCACCTGGGTATGACCATAGAGGACAAAAAAAGGAGAGAGGTTTTAATGTACACCCTGGTACTGTGTGGCTGGGCCAGTGCACATTAAGAATGACAATTTTATTTAAAACTTTCTCACCTCGGTCACAACGGCTTTCCTCCCATCTCTCGTATTGGTCACCATAGCGATCCCCACTACCCTGGTGTCATCCCGTCAGTAGCTATTCTGTCGGTAGCCATCTTGCTGGTAGCTATCCTGTCCTCCCTCATCACGCCTGTAACCAGTGCCAAATGCCCTGCGACCCCCACCACCACCACCACCACCACCGGCGCGACAGTCAAAACTACCCGAGGGAAGAAAAATACAATATTAGTCATACTACAAGACTTCACAAACAACATAACAAAAACACAACACCCACTATACAAAAGTCGAATGTGATCAACATATATTTTCCAAAGTTTGTCAAATATTTTCAGTTTTTGTTTAACTTTATAATATACCAAATCTAACGGGAGGTTACTAGATTGTCAACCCTCCAGTTTGGTATTGACGGTGAGCATGAGGCTTTCCAATCGATGGGTATATATTGTTTTGCAGCAATTAGACCTAGATTTAAAAAATTACTCTGACATCGATCACCAATATTTACATTTCCCAACAGACATAAATTGTGGAGATGGATGGATGTAAATTCCTAAACACAATGAAATGCTAGCACAGACATTATCCCCAAAAGATGTTAGTCACATGACCAGCACATGTAATAGGGTTCCGTTGTGCTCTTTGCATCTCCAAATGTGACATTTCTGTGTGCATTCTGTTGGGAATGTAGCAAGTGTAAAAACAGTCCATTTGAATCTTGAGGTATTTCCATTCCAAATAAAGTTGGAGAGCAGGCCATTTATTTTATTAAAAAAGTTGGATGGAATTGAAATTGGCAGGGCCTGGAATAAATACACCAACCTCAGTAATACGGTTGAAGTCGGAAGTTTACATACACTTAGGTTGGAGTCATTAAAACTCGCTTTTTTCAACCACTCCACAAATTTCTTGTTAACAAACTATAGTTCTGGCAAGTCGGTTAGGACATCTACTATGTGCATGACAAGTAATTTATCCAACAATTGTTTACAGACAGATTATTTCACTGTATCACAATTCCAGTGGGTCAGAAGATTACATACACTAAGTTGACTGTGCCTTTAAACAGCTTGGAAAATTCCAGAAAATTTTGTCATGGTCTTAGAAGCTTCTGATAGGCTTATTGACATCATTTGAGTCAATTGGAGGTGTACCTGTGGATGTATTTCAAGGCCTACCTTCAAACTCAGTGCCTCTTTGCTTGACATCACGGGAAAATCAAAAGAAATCAGCCAAGACCTTAGAAAACAAATTGTAGACCTCCACAAGTGTGGTTCATCCTTTGGAGAAATATCCAAACGCCTGAAGATACCACGTTCATCTGTACAAACAATAGTACGCAAGTATAAACACCATGGGACCACGCAGCCGTCATACCGCTCAGAAAGGAGAGGCGTTCTGTCTCCTAGAGATGAACCTACTTTGGTGCAAAAAGTGCAAATTAATCCCAGAACAACAGCAAAGGACCTTGTGGAGACACTAGAGGAAACAGGAACAAAAGTATCTATATCCACAGTAAAACAAGTCCTATATCGTCATAACCTGAAAGGCCGCTCAGCAAGGAAGAAGCCACTGCTCCAAAACTGCCATAAAAAAGCCAGACTACGGTTTGCAACTGCACATGTGGACAAAGATCATAGTTTTTGGAGAAATGTCCTCTGGTCTGATGAAACAAAAATAGAACTGTTTAGCCATAATGACCATCGTTATGTTTGGAGGAAAAAGGGGGATGCTCGCAAGCCGAAGAACACCATCCCAACCGTGAAGCACGTGGGTGGAAGCATCATGTTATGGGGTTCTTTGCTGCAGGAGGGACTGGTGCAATTCACAAAATATATGGCATCATGAGGAGGGACAATTATGTGGATATATTGAAGCAACATCTCAAGACACCAGTCAGGAATGTTAAAGCTTGGTCGCAAATGGGTCTTCCAAATGGACAATGACCCCAAGCATACTTCCAAAGTTGTGGCAAAATGGCTTAAGGACAACAAATTCAAGGTATTGGAGTGGCCATCACAAAGACCTGACCTCAATCCCATAGAAAATGTGTGGGCAGAACTGAAAACACGTGTGAGAGCAAGGAGGCCTACAAACCTGACTCAGTTACACCAGGAATGGGCCAAAATTCACCCAACGTTTTGTGGTAAGCTTGTGGAAGGCTACCCGAAATGTTTGAACCAAGTTAAACAATTTAAAGGCAATGCTACCGAATACTAATTGAGTGTATGTAAACTTCTGACCCACTGGGAATGTGATGAAATAAATAAATGCTTAAATAAATCCCTCTCTACTATTATTCTGACATTTCACATTCTTAAAATAAAGTGGTGATCCTAACTGACCTAAAACAGGGAATTTTTACTTGGATTAAATGTTAAATATATTTGGCTAAGGTGTATGTAAACTTCCAACTTCAACTGTAGGTCCTTCCACCCCAACCTAGGACATGCATTCCTGATTTTTTATTTTTTTTATTTCACCTTTATTTAACCAGGTAGGCAAGTTGAGAACAAGTTCTCATTTACAATTGCGACCTGGCCAAGATAAAGCAAAGCAGTTCGACACGTACAACAACACAGAGTTACACATGGAGTAAAACAAACATACAGTCAATAATACAGTGGAAAAATAAGTCTATATACAATGTGAGCAAGTGAGGTGAGATAAGGGAGGTAAAGGCAAAAAAAGGCCATGGTGGCGAAGTAAATACAATATAGCAAGTAAAACACTGGAATGGTTGATTTGCAGTGGAAGAATGTGCAAAGTAGAGATATAAATAATGGGGTGTAAAGGAGCAAAAATAAATAAATAAATAAATAAATAGGGTAGGGAAAGAGGTAGTTGTTTGGGCTAAATTATAGATAGGCTATGTACAGGTGCAGTAATCTGTGAGCTGCTCTGACAGCTGGTGCTTAAAGCTAGTGAGGGAGATAAGCGTTTCCAGTTTCAGAGATTTTTGTAGTTCGTTCCAGTCATTGGCAGCAGAGAACTGGAAGGAGAGGCGACCAAAGGAATAATTGGTTTTGGGGGTGACCAGAGAGATATACCTGCTGGAGCGCGTGCTACAGGTGGGTGCTGCTATGGTGACCAGCGAGCTGAGATAAGGGGGGACTTTACCTAGCAGGGTCTTGTAGATGACCTGGAGCCAGTGGGTTTGAAGCGAGGGCCAGCCAACGAGAGCGTACAGGTTGCAGTGGTAGGTAGTATATGGGGCTTTGGTGACAAAATGGATGGCACTGTGATAGACTGCATCCAATTTATTGAGTAGGGTATTGGAGGCTATTTTGTAAATGACATCGCCGAAGTCGAGGATTGGTAGGATGGTCAGTTTTATAAGGGTATGTTTGAAAGCATGAGCGAAGGATGCTTTGTTGCAAAGTAGGAAGCCAATTCTAGATTTAACTTTGGATTGGAGATGTTTGATGTGAGTCTGGAAGGAGAGTTTACATTCTAACCATACACCTAAGTATTTGTAATTGTCCACATATTCTAAGTCAGAGCCGTCCAGGGTAGTGATTTTGGAAAGGCTGGCAGGTGCAGGCAGCGATCGGTTGAAGAGCATGCATTTAGTTTTACTTGTATTTAAGAGCAATTGGAGGCCACGGAAGGAGAGTTGTATGGTATTGAAGCTCGCCTGGAGGGTTGTTAACACAGTGTCCAAAGAAGGGCCCGAAGTATACAGAATGGTGTCGTCTGCGTAGAGGTGGATCAGAGACTCACCAGCAGCAAGAGCGACATCATTGATGTATACAGAGAAGAGAGTCAGTCCAAGAATTGAACCTTGTGGCACCCCCATAGAGACTGCCAGTGGCCCGGACAACAGACCCTCCGATTTGACACACTGAACTCTATCAGAGAAGTAGTTGGTGAACCAGGCGAGGCAATCATTTGAGAAACCAAGGCTATCAAGTCTGCCGATGAGGATGTGGTGATTGACAGAGTCGAAAGCCTTGGCCAGGTCAATGAATATGGCTGCACAGTATTGTTTCTTATCGATGGCGGTTAAGATATCGTTTGGGACCTTGAGCGTGGCTGAGGTGCACCCATGACCAGCTCTGAAACCAGATTGCATAGCGGTGGGATTCGAAATGGTCGGTAATCTAGGACTACCTGACATGATGACTCCTTGCTGTCCCCAGTCCACCTGGCCGTGCTGCTGCTCCAGTTTCAACTGTTCTGCCTTATTATTATTGACCATGCTGGTCATTTATGAACATTTGAACATCTTGGCCATGTTCTGTTATAATCTCCACCCGGCACAGTCAGAAGAGGACTGGCCACCCCACATAGCCTGGTTCCTCTCTAGGTTTCTTCCTAGGTTTTGGCCTTTCTAGGGAGTTTTTCCTAGCTACCGTGCTTCTACACCTGCATTGCTTGCTGTTTGGGGTTTTAGGCTGGGTTTCTGTACAGCACTTTGAGATATCAGCTGATGTACGAAGGGCTATATAAATACATTTGATTTGATTTGATCTGTTTGTTGACTTGGCTTTCAAAGACCTTAGAAAGGCAGAGTAGGATATAGGTCTGTAGCAGTTTGGGTCAAGAGTGTCCCCCCCTTTGAAGAGGGGGATGACCGCAGCTGCTTTCCAATCTTTGGGAATCTCAGACGACACGAAAGAGAGGTTGAACAGGCTAGTAATAGGGGTGGCAACAATTTTGGCAGATAATTTTAGAAAGGGTCCAGATGTCTAGCCCGGCTGATCTGTAGGGGTCCAGATTTTGCAGCTCTTTCAGAACATCAGCTCACTGGATTTGGGAGAAGGAGAAATGGGGAAGATTTGGGCGAGTTTCTGTAGGGGGTGCAGTGCTGTTGACCGGGGTAGGGGTAGCCAGGTGGAAAGCAGTTCACATATGGTGTCCAGAGCACAGCTTGAGGCAGAGGGTGGTCTATAGCAGGCGGCAACGGTGGGAGACTTATTTTTAGAGAGGTGTATTTTTAAAAGTAGAAGTTCAAATTGTTTGGGTACAGTCAGGGATAGTAGGACAGAACTCCGCAGGCTCTCTTTGCAGTAGATTGCAACACCGCCCCCTTTGGCCGTTCTATCTTGTCTGAAGATGTTGTAGTTAGGGATGAAAATTTCAGAATTTTGGGTGGTCTCCCTAAGCCAGGATTCAGACACGGCTAGAACATCCGGGTTGGCAGAGTGTGCTAAAGCAGTGAATAAAACAAAGTTAGGGAGGAGGCTTCTAATGTTAACAAGCATGAAACCAAGGCTATTACGGTTACAGAAGTCATCAAAAGAGAGTGCCTGGGGAATAGGAGTGGAGCTAGGCACTGCAGGGCCTGGATTCACCTCTACATCACCAGAGGAACAGAGGAGGAGTAGGATAAGGGTACGGCTAAAAGCTATGAGAATTGGTCATCTAGAACGTCTGGAACAGAGAGTAAAAGGAGGTTTCTAGAGGCGATAAAATAGTTTCAAGGTATAATGTACAGACAAAGGTATGGTAGGATATGAATACAGTGGAGGTAAACCTAGGTATTGAGTGAATTTGAGAGAGATATTGTCTCGAGAAACATCATTGAAACCAGGTGATGTCATCGCATGTGTGGGTGGTGGAACTGAAATGTTGGATAAGGTATAGTGAGCAGGGCTAGAGGCTCTACAGTGAAATAAGCCAATAAACACTAACCAGAACAGCAATGGACAAGGCATATTGACATTAAGGAGAGGCATGCTTAGTCGAGTGATCATAAGGGTCCAGTGAGTAATGAGGTTGGTTGGGGTCACGGCGATTCAGACAGCTAGCCGTGCCATCGGTAACAAGCTAGCATAGGATGGAGGTCTGTTTTTAGCCACCTCGTGCCTTTCCGTCGGTAGATTAGTGGGGTTCCATGTGGTAGAGGGGATCAATCCAATTGGCAAAATAGATATAGTTATAGTGACCCAAGAAAAATTGTCTGATAGATCTATTCAGATTGCAGCCGATAAGACAGCTAACGATTAGCTAGATGGGCGTTCAGGTAACGTCGCGACGGAGGAGCCAGTTGGATAACTCCCTCACGTCGGTAGTCCAGTCGTGAAGGTCCAGTGGGGCTCCGCATTGGCAGTAAAACGGGTCCGGATAGGTGATTGTGGCCCAGGAGTGGCTGATGGAACTCTTCAGCTGGCTAGCTCCGGAATAATTGATGTTTGCTCCGGGATCAATGTAAGCCAATAGTCACACGGATAGCAGCTAGCTAGCTGCGAGATCCAGGTGTAAATGTCCAGAGCTTGCGGTTGAAATCCGGGGATATGGAAAGAAAAATAGGTCCGGTATGTTCTGGTCTGAGTCGCGTTGTACAAAACTGGCGATAGATTTTCGAGCTAAAGGATAGCTGATGACCACAAACCGTGGTTAGCTGAATACTAACGTTAGCCAGTAAACTGGCTAGCTTCTGGCTATTGCTTCTATTGTGGATTTCAGATTTGAGGTAAATAATAACTTTTTTTTTTTTTTAATTGTTGAGGCCGGTTGCAGGAGAGTGTTTTGAAGTTGAGTTTTTGGAGAATAAAATATATAAAAGATATGCGAAGAAAGGTGTAAATATATACACCAAGACGAGGACAAAGGACATCTGACTGCTATGCCATCTTGGGATAAGACCTAAGGGATGAAGACCTCAGGGTCGAAACGTTGCAACAAAATCACCTGGGAGCATGAACAGCATCGTGTGGCGTTTTCCTTTTTCACGAGGTCGCCTATAACTCCATCACCTGCAAAAAAGTACCTAGATGTGCGTACGTATGTTCTTCAGCTTTTCTACTGTAGCTACACAAACATAAGATTCACACGTTTGTCCTTAGACTGTTAGGTTCTTATCTTTCAGAGTAAATAACTCACAGACTCTAGAGAAGCTTTAACCAAATTTAATTCTGCTCAAAGGGTCAGACAGACCAACATTTCTCACCATCACAGTTATATACATCCCCCTTAAGACACTCCTCCTTCTCTCCAATCCTTAAATCTTATGGTTCCCCAGGAAAAGGGTAGTAAACCTTTAGTAACCTTTACCTTCAGGGGATCTGACCTCACCTCCCGACCTCAACCCCTCCTCCTTCTAGTCCACAGATGTCCATCCGTCTCCCCAATAGCAATCCGTTGATCTCCTCCCGTCCACCCAACACATTCCACAGCCACTCTCTTTCTACAGATCTCACTCCTTAATATACTATGCGTCTGATCTATCATGTCTTTATTATCTCAATGTTCAAAATGTCAAATCCAACAAGACCAATCTGCAATGTCCACAAGGATCCTTCTGTTTCCGAAGTTCTGCATGGAGGAAGAGGAGGAAGAGCAAACAGCATTAAAAAAGTAATGGATGACATGTGCCATCTAGTGGCCAAACCAATTGACTGCCGTTTCACCAGCTAGTGGCTAAACCTATTAACTATTTTCCTTGAAGCTCACTTTGTATATTGGACTAACCTCTTTATTTAGACTCAAGGCACTCAGGAGAGATTCCACATCATCAAACTCAGCATAGCCAAAACCCTTCGAGCGGTCTTGGTTACTGGGTTCTCTAGGAAGATGTACTGCACTGATCTACACACACACAAACACACACACACACAGACAGACAGACAGACAGACAGACAGACAGACAGACAGACAGACAGACAGACAGACAGACAGACAGACAGACAGACAGACAGACAGACAGACAGACAGACAGAGTCAAACAAAGATATAGTATGTCTGGGTTTAAATGAACAAATACTAGCAGCAAGTTGGCAAATACTTTATAACAGGGTTATTAACAGGGGTAACAGGGGTATTTAAATCTGACTCTACGAGGTCCGGACTGCTGCTGCTTTTCTGTTCTGCCTGATAATTCATTGCCCCCACCTGGTGTCCCAGGTCTGAGTCAGTCCCTGATTAGAGGGGAATCCCCCACCTGGTGTCCCAGGTCTAAATCAGTCCCTGATTGGAGGGGAATCCCCCACCTGGTGTCCCAGGTCTAAATCAGTCCCTGATTAGAGGGAAAGAATGAAAGAAAGAAAAAAGCAGTGGAACTGCCTTCAAGGTCCAGATTTCAGTTTGAGGGCTTACAATAATGTATACCATTCAGCAGATGCTTTCATCCAAAGAGACTTACAGTCATGCCTGCATACATATTACGTATGGGTGGTGCTGGGAATCGAACCCACTATCCTGGCATTACAAGTGCAATGCCCTACCAACTGAGCTACAGAAGACCCACAAAGGAATTAACTGTGTAATACAACAGATTTAGGCTTAAATGTTATGTTTTGGGTAGGGCCAAACATGTGCTAAATTTGAAATGCACTTACCCCCACGCCCCTGAAGAAGTCCATGATGGAGTCCTCAGTCACGTCGTAGGGCAAGTTGCCCAGGAAGGCGGTGTAAGGGGGACCGCGAGGAATACAAGAGCGGTCAACGTTTGACTCCCGGGCTGAACGGGGTGCTGTGGGCAGGATGGAGCGGTCGATGGCTGGGGCCCGGGAAATATCCTCCTCTGTATGCCAGGAGGTGGATACTGGAGGGAGAAGGGAGAAATTTAGAGGGATTGGAGGTTAAAGGGCCAATCTATGATTGGACATGATTTTTTTTAAACTTTCAAATTAATAATATACAGTGCCTTCAGAAAGTATTCACACCCCTTGACTTTGTGTTGTGTTACAGTCTGAATTTAAAATGTATTCAATTCAGATTTTGTGTCTCTCGCCTACACACAATACACCTTAATGGAAAGCGCTCAGGGATTTCACCATGAGGCCAATGGTGACTTTAAAACAGTTACAGAGTTTAATGGCTGTGATAGGAGAAAACTGAGGATGGGTCAACAACACTGCAGTTACTCCACAATACTAACCTAGAGTAAAAAGAGTGAAAAGAACAAAGCCTGTACAAAATACAAATATTCCAAAACATGCATTTTTGCAATAAGGCACCAAAGTAAAACTGCAAAAAATGTGGCAAAGAAATTAACTTAATGTTCTGAATATAAAGTGTTATGTTTGGTGCAAATGCAACACAACACATAAAGGAACACCACTTTTCAAATGTTCAAGTATGATGGTGGCTGCATCATGTTATGGGTATGCTTGTAATTGGCAAAGACTAGCGAGTTTTTTGGGGGGGATAAAAATAAATGGAATAGAGCTAAGCACAGGCAAAATCCTAGAGGAAAACCTGGTTCAGTCTACTTTCCAACAGACACTGGGAGACAAATTCACCTTTCAGCAGCACCATAACCTAAAGCACAAGGCCAAATATACACTGGAGTTGCTTACCAGGTCAACATTGAATGTTCCTGAGTGGCCTAGTTACAGTTTTCACTTTTACTCCATTGTTTATAAACAATGTAATTGTAAACAAACACTTTATAGCTTCAAAACATGGTTGAAAGTATCATTTTGATCTCATGGATGATGTGTCATTGCATGCATAGCTCTGTCTATGAATTTGAGAGTGGTTACATTTCTCCAGCCCCAATCCTCAGATAGTTACCAAAAACAGTGCCGGGGTCGCAATTTTTGTCATTGTTTAAACTGCAGATTTCCCTTTCAAGATCATGCTGCCTTGGTATGTACGGATCCTTACGATAAGATGGGTCAGATGCTGTTCTGTGTACTGACCAGAGATGAATGTCACAGAACGGGATTGGGCCTACATAAGTTACAGTAGCCAAATCTTAACAACATTTATCCTGGTTGGGAACACTCAACGTATTGGAGAAAGGAGAACAAATCACTCTGATGCTGCATCCTTTTTCTGAAGAATCTCACCCTCTGTGTCTAGGTCATCTGTCTCGTCGGCCCAGCTGCTAGTGGGCTTGGTGGGGTAACTTGGGGGTGCATTACCCCCCTTGTCCTCTGCCAGGAAGTTAGTCAGGGATAGGGTCTTATTCCCCTTCTTCTTAGCTGCTGTGAGGAGAGGGTGACATTTTATCATGGTCAAACAGCTCTTTGGCAAGTTTCTGACAAGACTCACTGTGACAGGAAAATGGTAGTGCTGCATTACCCCCCTTGTCCTCTGCCAGGAAGTTAGTCAGGGATAGGGTCTTATTCCCCTTCTTCTTAGCTGCTGTGAGGAGAGGGTGACATTTTATCATGGTCAAACAGCTCTTTGGCAAGTTTCTGACAAGACTCACTGTGACAGGAGTCCCCCCTCAGGGAACGCTTGTGAAACAGACCAAACAGGGGTCTGAGAAGTGAATAACCTCTATGGAAGAATTTTCCTCGAAATCTAAAGGCACAACCTAGATTCGAGCCAATGTCTTAAATAGTTGAACATGTTATTACTCCTACCTCGTGAAAGTGACTTACTGACACTTTTTCATTTTTTGTTGTTGTCAAAAACAACTTTATATTGAAGGAGTGCCTTTGAGTTGCAAATGCGCAGTTCAGCGCTAAACACGATTACGTGATTCCACGCATTATTTTTTAATTTTAATTTATTTTATTTTTTATTAATAACAAATCAATACATAAAGCACATGAGGGAACACAAGCATACATAGATTACAAACAATAGACAATCGAGCTAGGGGCGGGGCTAGGAGCGGGGCTAGGGGCGGGGCTAGGGGCGGGGCTAGGAGCGGGGCTAGGGGGTACAATATCACATTACAATTACACAAGGACCTTAAGGGACATGCATATACTTACAATTCTAACAGCTTTTTTGTTAGTAGAGCATTTAACCGTCTTAAAATACACTTCAATTTCTTTTTGTAGGGTACGAAAATGTGGTTTTCTGTTTGTAAATTTACATTTGTGTATATGAAATTTGGCCAAAAGAATAATGAAATTAATTACATGAAAATGATCCCGCTTATTTCTATTGTATGTAAAGAATCCAAACAGGACATCTCTCCACAATAGTGTGAAATCTTCATAAATGTGTTCAATTATAAACCTACTGATGTCTTGCCACAGTTTTCTTACATGCATACAATGCCAAAAAAGATGCACAACTGTTTCTGGGTGGTCATTACAAAAGGAGCAATTTGAGTTGATGTTTTCCTTAAACCTCTTCATATAGTGGTTGGCAGGATAATATTTATGAATAATTTTAAAGGAAACTTCCTTAATTTTGTTAACAAGTAGGTATGTGTGTGGCAACATCCAAACTTTTTTGCAACAGATATTATCAATAAATCCATTCCAATAAGTCATTCCACGCATTAGTTTAGCTAGCCAACATCGCCATGACGTTTTTCTTTTTACACATTACAAGTGTGATTGGGGATTCTAGTGGAGAAGGACATGTAACATATCTTCATACCGTCTTTGGCCTTATTGTGCTGGCTTGGATCATATATTTTTACACTGTCCATTATAATATTGTAATGAAACAGCAGGTCTCGAACCCTCGACATTCGAGCCCGAGGTCCGGCTATCGATTGTGCCGCAAAAGCACAGCGCTTATAAACCCAGGGTCGTTACACTATGATTCCAGCAATAAGGGTGGACGGGTAACCTGGCCATCCCAGTAGTGTACAACTCAGCGTGGCTTGCTTTTGGGCCAAAGGAATTGAATCAGGCAAAAGTGTTAAGGTATGTTGCACTTAGCAGTGAGTCAGTGACGGAAAATAATATCCCTGCAAAGAGACTAACAGAGCCCGATTTTTAAGGGTCATTCCAAGCCCGCCACATGGGTCACAGAACCGTGTGTAACGTGGATGTTCACTTTACAGACTTCCAGAAGAGCATGAAATGAGGCCATCACCATTCCCTCATCCATCAGATGTTGACGCACCACATAAACATAAACTACCCCTCACCCTGGTCTACTACGCATGCCCCAGACACTGTCAACGTAGGATAGCCAGCTGACTACTCTTTTACATAGTTTACATAGATATCAGGTCAAGTGTCTATATAACTTTGGATACATATTTGTAAAACCCTGCAGATATAACTCATTGTGTTGACATAGTATGCAACTGTCGCAGTCCCAAACAAACTATCTATGATGGCGCATGATCATTCCTGTGCACAATGACCAGCTGGTCTTCGGAGAAAAATAACGTTACCCTGTAAAGTGCGATGTTTACATGGTTCCATGCCCACTCCCTCCCTGCAGCGTCCGCCACGATACAGCCCCTCCTGACACAAAGCATGTGAAGTCGACACACCCGGAAAAAGTATGCATTTCAAAACGGTGAATCCATCCCTTTCTAAAAACACCCGGCCCATGCAGAATTTAGCTAACATAATTCTCACCTGACGTCGCCATGTTGGAGAACAACTGCCAGGATCCTGGATGGAGACGCGGGCACACAAGTATCCGCGTGCATGCTGCGCATCGTGTTTTCGTGATTTGCAGTGGTGTAGATCACTCTATCACTGTGGTGTAGATCACTCTATCACTGTGGTGTAGATCAC
Source organism: Oncorhynchus tshawytscha (assembly GCF_018296145.1). Taxonomy (NCBI): domain Eukaryota; kingdom Metazoa; phylum Chordata; class Actinopteri; order Salmoniformes; family Salmonidae; genus Oncorhynchus; species Oncorhynchus tshawytscha. Next base: position 78,512,979 of record NC_056444.1, on the reverse strand, counting down.
TCTATCACCACTGGAGAGCAGGCTAGGCCTAATTGACGGAATGAGAGGTTTTCAAAAGTTATTAATGAGGGTGTAACAAAATGCTTGCGTTTCTATCTCCAACAGTGCAGTAATATCGAACAAGTAACAATACACACATTCCACGTAAAGGAATGGAATTAAGAATATATACATATTTGGACGAGTAATGTAAGAGCATAGACTAAAATACAGTAGAATTGGATTAGCACAGTGAACGTATGCCTATATTCACTATGCTAATCCTGTTGCATGATGACCTTAATATGATGCCATTTACTGTATTTGGTAAATAAAGGTGTAAATGTGTTTGTTTCATTCTGAGTGGAGGGGTTTATTGTGTTTATTGGTTCTTCAATCTTCAAAAGTCCCAACAACGATAGTAAAACTAGACAGATTCTCCCTCATACGGACATTTCCCACCTCCCAATGAGGATAAAGGCAATTTTATGCTTGTGTGATGCAAAATCTGTGGTAGAAAAGGTGTTTGGTCTGTTCTGAGTGGAGAATATCCATCCAAATCAAATGTTATTTGTTATATACACGTGTTTAGCAGATGTAATTGCGGGTGTAACAAAATGCTTGTGTTTCTATCTCCAACAGTGCAGTAATATCTAACAAGTAATATCTAACAATACACACAATCTAAAGTAAAGGAATGGAATAAAGAATATATAAATATTTGGACGAGCAATGTAAGGGCATAGACTAAGATACAGTAGAATAGGACAGAATAAAGTTAAATAAAGGTTCAATAAAATAAACAAATATACATGTGAGATGAGTATTGCAAAATATGTAAGCATTATTAAGCAAAAGGTAAGTGGAAATATTACTTGGTTCAAGCATATATTGTAATAACTATGCACATGTTGGCTACAGTATGACTGTCTGCTCAAAACTTCCCCTTTTTGCATTGTATGTTTTGCCCTAAACTTTGGAGCTACTGTGGCAACAGCTTCCCCATGCCTTATAACTTTTGAAAAACAAAGCCAGTATTTTGGATGGGTTTATTGTGTGTGTGGCTGCATGCGGATGTGGCGTATCACACAAGTCAGAGGTTAGGGCCAAGGGGAGATCTTAACTCCCTCACTCATTTCCTTGGCTACCGAAACCAAGATCTGAAATACTTAGTTACTCCAAAACACTTCAATCAGTGTTTTGACAACAGGAATCCACATGCATTCCACACAGTAGCCTGTAGACTTAGACTTGGAAGTACAATGTCACTGTGATACAACTTTGTAATGAAAACCTTGGTCTTAAAACTTCTATCTTATTTGGTTTGACTTAACCTGCTAGTTGGATAATATTTGGTTGTGCTTGACAAATATGTCATAAGGTCATTTCTATCTGTTGAGTGAAAAGATACTGCTGTTATACTGAAGGACATTTTGACTGCTCACTTGCGAAACCATTTTATTGTACATGTTTGTCCATGATTGTTATCTGTTTGTCCAATGGCAAAGTATCAGGAGGCAACAGGAATAGGCGTGACAATTCCATACAAATAATGGTATTTTTATTAATTATACGAAGAGTGCCTTGGTCCTCCTTTCTTTACCATGATCAATTTACCCCTTTTACCAAAGAGCACCCTCTGTCTACCAAAATCTACTATTGTGTACCTAAGCAGCACTTCCCTACCTCTTTTTTTCTACATATTGTAGTCCTTCATTTGATATACTGTACACATATTTTCCATTCGTTTTTGCCTTAGGCTAACCCTCATGATGATGGAAAGCACCGTTGAACGTCAGAGTTTCTGCTCAATGACTAGGCAGGAAATTAGTTATTCCGGTCTGGAGCCTGGCCTGATTGTGTGTGTGTGTGTGTGTGTGTGTGTGTGTGTGTCTATATAGTTTTTTTTGTCTTTGCGAGTGTTGCTTATTAGATCATAGATCCAGTCAAATGAATTTAACGAACACTGTTACAATTTACATTGGACACAATACATCTTTGTGTGGTCTGACTTATTTTGAGTCAGATTTTGTTTAGTAGATTTATAAGACTGCGCCATTGTATGTTGCTAATCTAGAAGCTGCTGGTAGATGACAGAATGGAAAACCCAGTGAGCCAAGTGTATGCTCTCTCTTCCATCTCTCTCTTCCATAACCATCACAGGGTCCTTGTTACAGCACAAGGCTGTGGATGCCAGTCTGGTTGGTTGGACTCGGCTCCACTTGTGGGTTCCCTGCTCCTTTACAGAGAGATTTACTGGTGCTGACATGTCTTACTGGAAATCATTTCATTATGGTTGATGTGTGTGTATGTGTGTGTGTGTGTGTGTGTGTGTGTGTGTGTGTGTGTGTGTGTGTGTGTGTGTGTGTGTGTGTGTGTGTGTGTGTGTGTGTGTGTGTGTGTGTGTGTGTGTGGGGGTTAATTGATGACAGATATGTTTTTGTACAATACCAGCAGTACAGTGTATATCCACAAAACATATGGGTACCATTTTCACAGAATACATGGAATGATAGAGAATTATTCAGTGTTTCAGATTTTTTTTTATTGTTGGGAAAGTATATATATATATTTTTTTTAAATGATTTTTGTCACTAAGTGAGTTCTTGTCCTTTTGCTTTTGGAATGTACTCTTGGTTCCCCCGAAAAGCATCAGTCAGCACCTGCCAATCGACTACTGTACTGTAAGTACCCTTTCAACAGCATCTCATAACACTCATAGAACATTTCTCAATGGATTAATAATAACAAATTGGACTTGTTCAAGGACATCTCAGGCGGCATGGTAGCCTAGTGGTTAGAGCGTTGAGCTAGTAACTGAAAGGTTGCTGGATCAAATCCCTGAGCTGACAAGGTTTAAATCTATTGTTCTGAACAAGGCAGTAAACCCATTGTTTCCCCGGTAGGCTGTCATTGTAAATAAAAAAAAATTCTAAACTGACTTGCCTAGTTAAGTAAAGGTTACATTTAAAAATACATTTTAAAATCTCATCAAGTGATGAGTGCACAGTTCCTTAGATCTGTCATTAGAACCGATGTCTCATTTCACTGCAAGTTCCACCGACATATGATCTAAAGCTCTCCTGACAGATATGTTTTCTGTGTAGTTCTGATGCTCTTAGCCAATGATATTACGTTATGATATTTACTACATTCCATGGGTGACATGTGTTCCCCTATTCAGACTGACATGGCCTCATTTTGACATCTACAGATTGTGGCTTCACAGTGCAACACCTCCAGCTCACTTGTTATAGTTCTCACTTTATCCGTTTTCAGATGGTATTATAATATAGCCTGTAGAATCAACTATTCGCAAAGCAAGCTGTGTTTCACTCTAAATGTGTAACTGGCATGTAATAACCAAAACAAATGAATTACACTAAAAGGCTTAAAAAGCCAAGATGATCTCCCTTGGGAACAGCGTAACCAGGTCCACCCAAGATTATTCTGTGGTTACTGGCAGGATCATTTATTCGATTTTTCGACACAGAAAGCAGAAGGAATGCTGGCTCAAGCTCATTACGTACACGATCATAAGACTTACTTGACCACACACTGTCTCTTTAGAAAGAACCACACTGACCATGCTGGGACGAAGTCCTTTAACCAAATTCTTTAATAATTGTATATAGTCCAAACCATGCTCAGAAAATTACTGCAATTAGAAGTTTGGAAGAAAACACTATTCTTAATTATACTATTTCATTGTTAGCAATGAAATCACATAAACACGTTTTCAAGCTTTTCAAGCTGTGTTTGATCTGTCTTGAGAACAATGAACAAAGATGTCAGAGTGAGCTGTAGAAAGACATTGAATAGGTCAGAAAATGTGTTTAAACCTGCAGGGGGAGGTTGGTAAAGCCATACCTGCAGTGGCTGTCCAGCTGCACTAAATTCCACATGGATTGTGTTATTTGCAGTGACATCTACGTGTGAGCTCCCCAAAAGGCAGGTCTGTCAACATTGCAGAAGGTATGCAGACGAACTGCGTGATTGATTAAAGATCTGTTCTCTCACACTCCTTGATTTGCAAACAGCAGAGCTGAGAAAAGGGCTGGTAAATTAGTTGAATATGATTTTACAGCGATAAGGGGGATGTTTGCTGTGGATCACGCTCCATCTGAAACTATTCAAGTGTGTGCAGCAGTGGCAGTAAAGAGTGCAGGGGTGGCATTAAATTACAATGCTAAAGCCCCATTTTAATGACACCCTCCCTTCTCTCTCTTGGCAGGCAAACTAGTCTCCTGAGGTTTTACAGATCACAAAAATGTCAGCTCTCCTCATCCTTACTGAAGAGCACTGATGAGGAGAGACTAAGCGGAGACAAAGGAACCTATGTTGGGAATCTAAGTTACAGGACTTTGTTAACTGACCTGGGTTTGATTTTACCATGGATGGGAGATGATTTCATGAACAATAACATTGACATCCCTTTGATGAAGTTTGGACTGGCTCCAGGCATAAATGACGTAAGTGGTCACTTAGGGCCCCAGGACGCTAAGGAACACCAGAGGAAAAATAAAAATATATATAACATAACAGTAACTCAGTCAGGTCTGAACTTATTGTTTTGAGTTAGAATAGTAGAGTACACAAGGTGCAAGTTGTGCATCACCAAATTGTTTCTTGTTATGTCAGTCACTCAATTAGCCATGTCAGCCAACACTTTTTAGATAAGTACGTTAGCCTAGCCAGTAATAATGGCAGAATACTGACCGCTCATGCAGGGCACGTGCCCAGAGGGCCCCCATTGATTTTGATAGTCACTCTCACTCAGATATCATTAACATGGCATAAATCACAGAAAAATCTGTGGAATTGTAAGAAATTAACAGTAAAACTGCAACAACAAAAATCTCTGCCCCATGGCAAAATGTGTAGAATTGCATACAATTTGTCATAAAATCGAAAAAGAATTCTCTGCCCCATGGCAAAATGTGTATGAGCCCTTTAGGTATCCCAAAAAATGATATAAAATAATCTGATAAATACTGAATTTGGCATTTGCTGCTATAGCCCATAGAAACTAATTGAATAACACATTCATAAATTGCAAGAAATATAGAAAAATAAAATAAATCATAAGGAATAAGGTTTTAAAATGTTTGTCCTATATCTAGGACGTTTTGTTTTTTACACATATTTAAACCCCATAGTTTTGGGGGCGCAAAACTACCTCCATGCTGTACTTCCATTTGTTTGTATGGGTTACATTCAGACGAGTCCCGTGACGCTTGTTGTGGTCATAGAGAAAAACGGAGAACACCATTGTGTTCGTGAGAGTCTCCCCTTTCCAGAGAGTCGTATGCGGAAGGCAGACATGGGCGGATGCAATGGATTGAGCCCACGCAAAAAATCTGGTATCTCTAGCTTAAACTGACAGATTTTGATGGGGGAAAAAAACACTTTAAAACTGCAAAAAACATTTTTTACTGTTGAGAGTTAGAATTGTATAATTTACAAGGTGCAACTTTGACATTTGGTTGTGCATCAGCAGTTTTTCTCTTGTTATGTCAGTCACTGACAGTCACTCAATTAGCCCATGTCAGCTAACAATTGTTAGATTTGTAAATTAGTCTAGCCCCAAGGCAAAAACAGTAGAATTGCTTTGGGCCCCCAAAAGGCTAGATTAAGTATTGCTTTGTGGAGGGAGTGAGAGAGTGTAGATGGTTGATATCCTCAGCAATATTCTACCACACGAGGGAGTGGTGATCTAGATTCATTCAAAACAGACATTTTTACATCTACTTGTTGTCAGCAGTTTTGTCAGCTTTGGTTAATAAATCAGTTCTCTTAATTATCTTAATCCTTGAGATTTCCCATTAGTCTGTGTGTATGGGTACAGAAATTATTTCAACGTTCAGCTCAAGATAGCTAGTATTTCTCAGTGTGTCTGTCTGATCTGTCTGGGCCTTGATGATTAGTGTGTGATCTCAGCTGTAATGTCTACAGTCAGGAGATAATATGGGCCAACTATGGACACGTGGTGCCAGATACATTGCATGCTTCAAATAAAGGGACCACTTGAGGTCATAATATCATCCTTGTGATATCTAGGCATCTCTCTGATTCTCATAGTTGGGAAAATGAAGAAAAGAAACCAAGGAATAACAGTTTGTATTATTGTTGTGCATTGGATTGTGTAGCTCTATGTGTCTGCTTTAAAAAAAGTCCTGTTTATGTTCCCACAGACATGTTTGTATAAATATGATGTGATCTGAACATCCTGATCCTACCAAACTCCTCACTCAAATGGAGCTAATTCTGTTTTTCCTGTTTTAATAAGGAGCGTTTGGCTGGGCTGGCATTTGATAAATAAGCTGGTTTATTTGCACAGGGAGGATAAACAGCCAATGGTGTACAGAAGGTGAGACAACTCCTCTGCAGAAAAGCCAGATTTTGTAATGTCAGTGAAACTGTTTCGGGTCAAATTGGTGGAGATTTTTCCAACAAATAACTTTCATTATACTTCAGCCATTATCCTCTCTGACTCATCCCACCCCTTTGTGTCCAGCTCACAGCTCACTCCACACAACAGGCTGACAGGAAAACCCTGGGAAGAGGGCAGAACATCTAGTCCTGTTAAGTAACACCAGGGATAACTGGCTAAATGTGGAATTTTGAGGTCAATTCTACATGATCCATGAAAGTGCAACTCAAATGGTATCGTTGAATTCCGACTGTGTCAGCTGACCATTGTTGGGGAGTAGTGGACTACATGTACATTTTGCAGTAGCTTGGTGGTAGTTGAACTAAATTCCATTGCTGTACTTAAGTAAAACTACTTTAAAGTACTACTTAAGTAGATTTTTACTACTTTAGTACTTTACTTTACTATTTATATTTTTGACCATTTTTACTTTTACTTCACTACATTCCTGAAGAAAATAATGTACTTTTTACTCCATACATTTCGAATGCTTAGCAGGACAGGAAAATGGTCCAATTCACACTTATCAATAGAACATCCCTGGTCATCCCTACTGCCTCTGATCTGGTGGACTCACTAATCACAAATATTTTGTAAATTATTTCTGAGTGTTGGAGTCTGCCCCTGGCTATCTGTAAATTTAAAAAAAGAAGGAAATTGTGCCATCTGGTTTGCTTTATATAAGCAAGGTGAAATTATTTATACCTTTACTTTTTAAGTATATTTTAGCAATTACATTTACTTTTGATACTTGATGTATATTTAAAACCAAATACTTTTAGACTTTTACTGAAGTAGTATTTTACTGGGTGACTTTCACTTTTAATTTTCTATTACGGTATCTTTGCTTTTACTCTAATATGACGATTGGAGTAAAAGCCATGGATTACAGGCAACATTCGCAGTGAGCTAAAGGGTAGAGCTGCCGCTTTCAAGGAGCGGGACTCTAACCCGGGAAGCTTATAAGAAATCCCGCTATGCCCTCCGACGAACCATCAAACAGGTAAAGCGTCAATACAGGACTAAGATTGAATCGTACTACACCGGCTCCGAAACTCGTCGGATGTGGCAGGGCTTGCAAACCCTTACAGACTACAAAGGGAAGCAGAGCCGAGAGCTGCCCAGTGACACGAGCATACCAGACGAGCTAAATAACTTCTGTGCTCGCTTCGAGGCAAATAACACTGAAACATGCATGAGAGAATCAGCTGTTCCAGATGACTGTGTGATCACGCTCTTCGCAGCCAATGTGAATAAGACCTTTAAGCAGGTAAACATTCACAAGGCTGCGGGGCCAGACGGATTACCAAGACGTGTACTCCGAAAATGCGCTGACCACCTCTCCATGTCTGAGTCTGTAATATCAACATATTTCAAGCAGACAACCATAGTTCCTGAGCCCAAGAACACTAAGGTAACCTGCCTAAATGACTACCGACCCGTAGCACTCACACCTGTAGCCATGAAATGCTTTGAAAGGCTGGTCATGGCTCACATCAACACCATTATCCTAGAAACCCAAGACCCACTCCAATTTGCATACTGCACCAACAAATCCACAGATGATGCAGTTTGTATTGCACTCCACACTGCCCTTCCCCACCTGGACAAAAGTAATACCTATGTGAGAATGCTATTCATTGACTACAGCTCAGCATTCAACACCATGGTGCCCTCAAAGCTCATCACTAAGCTAAGGACCCTGGGACTTAGACACCTCACTCTGCAACTGGATCCTGGACTTCCTGACGGGCCGCCCCCAGGTGGTGAGGGTAGGTAAACAAGACATCCGCCACGCTGATCCTCAACATGTGGGCCCCTCAGGGGGGCGTGCTCAGTCCCCTCCTGTATTCCCTGTTCAATCATGACTGCAGGGCCAGGCATGACTCCAACACCATCATTAAGTTTGCTGATGACACAACAGTGGTAGGCCTGATCACCGACAACGACAAGACAGCCTATAGGGAGGAGGTCAGAGACCTGCCCGTGTGGTGCAAAGACAACAACCACTCCCTCAACTTGATCAAGACAAAAAATATGAGTGTGGACTACAGGAAAAGGAGGATCGAGCTCGCCCCCATTCTCATCGACGGTGCTGTAGTGGAGCTGGTTGAGAGCTTCAAGTTTCTTGGCATCCACATCACCAACAAACTGACATGGTCCAAGCACACCAAGACAGTCGTGAAGAGGGCATGACAAAACCTATTCCCCCTCAGGAGACTGAAAATATTTGGCATGGGTCCTCAGATCCTCAAAAGGTTCTACAGCTGCACCATCGAGAGCATCCTGACGGGTTGAATCACTGCCTGGTACGGCAACTGCTCAGGCTCCGACCACAAGGCACTACAGAGGGTAGTGCATACGGCCCAGTACATCACCGGGGCCAAGTTTCCTGCCATCCAGGACATCTATATCAGGCAGTGTCAGAGGAAGGCCCTAAAAATTGCCAAAGACTCCAGCCACCCTAGTCATAGACTGTTCTCTCTGCTACCACACGGCAAGCGGTACCGGAGCGTCAAGTCTAGGTCCAAAAGGCTTCTAAACAGCTACCCCGAAGCCATAAGACTCCTGAACAGCTAATCAAATGGCTTCCCAGACTATTTGCTATTTGCATTCCCCCCCCCCTCTTCTATGCTGCTGCTACTCTAAGTATTCATCTATGCATAGTCACTTTAATTACTGTACCTACATGTACATACTACCTCAATTACCTCGACATCGGTGCCCCCGCACACTGACTCTGTAACGGTACCCCCTGTATATAGCCCCGCTATTGTTATTTACTGTTGCTCTTTAATAATTTGTTATTCTTATCTCTTTTTTTGTTGATATTTTCTTAAACTGCATTGTTGGTTAAGGGCTTGTAAGTAAGCATTTCACTGTAACGTCTACTCTTGTTGTATTCGGGCAATATGACAAATAATATTTGATTTGAGTTCAAATCTTGGTAGTGATTTCAGTAGTTAATGACATATTTGACAGTAGCTAACTACTGGAACTACACAATACTTATTTTGCAAAAGTAGGCAAAAATGATCTTTCTTTTTCGGCATCAGACCAGCCTAATTCTGACATGAATAAAATGTGTGTGCCTAATTCTCACTTTTTGTGTTCAATAGTCTAAATCACACATTCTGTTAACATCTGACTTCAGAGAGATATTTCCTTGCAATTTGTAGTCTATTACATATCAGACGTAGATATGGCTGAACTTCTTCCATTGTGAAGTAATTGGTAGCTTGGTAAACTATATTTTCAGAGTAGCTTTCCCAACACTGCAGCAGACACAGATCTCTGGCATACGTTGTCCAGGTTTAAGCCTTAGATAACATTCCCATATGAATGCAGGAGTATGTACAGAATTTGTGAGTGTGAGAAAGCCCAGCTGTCATGTTGGTGTGTGTACTGTCTCTTTTTATTCAGTCGTACCTATGACAAAACACAGTATTTAAGTGCAAACACTTTAAAGTACTACTTAAGTAGTTATTTGTTGTATCTGTACTTTACTTTTTTATATTTTGACAACTTTTACTTTTACAACACTACATTACTAAAGAAAATAATGTAGTTTTTACTCCATACATTTTCCCTGACACCCAAAAGTACTCACTACATTTTGAATGTTTAGCAGGAGAGGAAAATGGTCCAATTCACACACTTATATTCACACAAGATAACATCCCTGGACATCCTTATAGCCTCTAATCTAAAGGACTCCCTAAACACAAATGCTATCCCTAGACTCCTATCCCTAGACTCCACCACTACACCCCTACCCCTAGACTCCACCACTACCACCCCTACCCCTAGACTCCACCACCACCACCCCTACCCCTAGACTCCACCACTCCTACCCCTACCCCTAGACTCCACCACTCCCCCTAGACTCCACCACTCCCCCAGACTCCACCACTCCTAACCCTACCCCTAGACTCCACTACTACTACCCCTACCCCTAGACTCCACCTCTCCTACCCTAGACTCCACCACTCCTACCCCTAGACTCCACCACTCCTACCCCTAGACTCCACTGCTCCCCCATACCACTAGACTCTACCACTCCTACCCTAGATTCCACCACTCCTACCACTATCCCTAGACTCCACCACTCCCCCTAGACTCCACCACTCCTAGCCCTAGACTCCACCACTCCTAGCCCTATCCCTAGACTCCACCACTCCTACCCCTACCTCTAGACTCCACCACTCCCCCTTAGACTCCATCACTTCTAGCCCTACCCCTAGACTCCACCACTCCTACCCCTACCCCTAGACTCCACCACTCCCCCTACACTCCACCACTTCTAGCCCTACCCCTAGACTCCCCCTCCTACCCCTACCCCTAGACTCCACCACTCCCCCTTAGACTCCACCACTCCTACCCCTACCCCTAGACTCCACCACTCCCCCTAGACTCCACCACTCCCCCTAGACTCCACCACTTCTAGCCCTACCCCTAGACTCCACCACTCCTACCCCTACCCCTAGACTCCACCACTCCTACCCCTACCCCTAGACTCCACCTCTCCTACCCCTACCCCTAGACTCCACCACTCCTACCCTAGGCTCCACCACTCCCCCTAGACTCCACCACTCCTACCCCTACCCCTAGACTCCACCACTCCTACCCCTACCCCTAGACTCCACCACTCCTACCCTAGACTCCACCACTCCTACCCCTCCTACCCCCCCTAGACTCCACCACTCCTACCCCTAGACTCCACCACTCCTACCCCTAGACTCCACCACTCCTACCCCTACCCTAGACTCCACCACTCCCCCTAGACTCCACCACTCCCCCTAGACTCCACCACTCCTACCCCTACCCCTAGACTCCACTACTACTACCCCTACCCCTAGACTCCACCTCTCCTACCCCTACCCCTAGACTCCACCACTCCCCCTAGACTCCACCACTCCCCCTAGACTCCACCACTCCTACCCCTACCCCTAGACTCCACTACTACTACCCCTACCCCTAGACTCCACCTCTCCTACCCCTACCCCTAGACTCCACCTCTCATACCCCTAGACTCCACCACTCCTACCCCTACTCCTAGACTCCACCACTCCTACCCCTTCCCTAGACTCCACCACTCCCCCTAGACTCCACCACTCCTACCCCTAGACTCCACCACTCCTACCCCTACCCCTAGACTCCACCACTCCCCCATAGACTTCACCACTTCCCACTACCCCTAGACTCCACCACTCCTACCCTACACTCCACCACTCCTACCCCTAGACTCCACCACTCCTACCCCTAGACCCCACTGCTCCCCCATACCACTAGACTCCACCACTCCTACCCTAGATTCCACCACTCCTACCACTACCCCTAGACTCCACCACTCCCCCTAGACTCCTCCACTCCTAGCCCTAGACTCCACCACTTCTAGCCCTATCCCTAGACTCCACCACTCCTACCCCTACCTCTAGACTCCACCACTCCCCCTAGACTCCACCACTTCTAGCCCTACCCCTAGACTCCACCACTCCCCCTAGACTCCACCACTCCTACCCCTAGACTCCACCACTCCTACCCCTACCTCTAGACTCCACCACTCCTACCCCTACCCCTAGACTCCACCACTCCTACCCCTACCTCTAGACTCCACCACTCCCCCTAGACTCCACCACTTCTAGCCCTACCCCTAGACTCCACCACTCCTAGCCCTAGACTCCACCACTCCTACCCCTAGACTCCACCACTCCTACCCCTACCTCTAGACTCCACCACTCCCCCTAGACTCCACAACTTCTAGCCCTGCCCCTAGACTCCACCACTCCCCCTAGACTCCACCACTCCTACCCCTACCCCTAGACTCCACCACTCCTACCCCTACCCCTTGACTCCACCTCTCCTACCCCTACCCCTAGACTCCACCACTCCTACCCTAGACTCCACCACTCCCCCTAGACTCCACCACTCCTACCCCTACCCCTAGACTCCACCACTCCTACCCCTACCCCTAGACTCCACCACTCCTACCCCTACCCCTAGACTCCACCACTCCCCCCTAGACTCCACCACTCCTACCCCTACCCCTAGACTCCACCACTCCTACCCCTAGACTCCACCACTCCTACCCCTAGACTCCACCACTCCTACCCCTACCCCTAGACTCCACCACTCCCCCCCTAGACTCAACCACTCCCACCCCAGATGACCGTAGAGCATATAACATCAGACAGAGCTATGAATATGTGTCCTGTTGGAACTTTAGTCCCAAAGCTCCTATGTGAGTTGCTTTTGACACTACGGTATTCTGCCCACTCAAACTGCACAATGATCAAGCCGATAATATAGTGTAACAAGATATGATGATTCCCCAGATTGATGTCACTCTCAGATAGAAAGTGTCTTCCAGTCAGGTAACTCATCTCTGGGTTCTATTAGACCCTTGGCATAGTCTTTTATGAGTATTAGTGCTAAAGCCAAGTAGCGGTTTACAACATTTCTCCCTTCTGCCCAACAACTGCAGAGTTCTTTTCCACTTCTATCTAGGGGAGAGATAGTGCCTGACTCCCAGCAGTAGCAGAAAGTTCCTTTTTTGGTCTTATCTGACTGGAATGACAGGCCAAATGCCAAGTAGTCCAAAGGGAGGAAGACTTAGCAAAGCTGCATGATTGCATCTAAGGCCTGGACTGCTCCTGTTTAGTTTCACAGTCAGAGCTGTCATGCCAGGAGAATTTTCAGATGAAATACTCAGATAAGACAAGTTAGTATGCATGAAATTAGAGTCATACATAGCCTGCTGGTAATTATATATAATTACAACTTTTTTTTCTGTCGTATTCTCAAATGGTCCAATGGCTGTTATCTGTAAATACTGGAACTGATCTGATAGTATAACTAGCATACAAGCCAATGCATTCCTATAGCAATAGGATTGTGGATTAGTCATTGGAAAAGAGGGATCCCATGTTGGTCAGCATCTTCTCCAGAGGAGCAGGAAGTCACGAGGAGTAAAGCAGAAGTTCTGCATGACTGCTGTGACCAGACGTGACTGGGGCCTGGCCAGTAGAGGGTCTGTGACTCGCCGTGCCTGGGGCATGGCCAGTAGAGGGGTGTGATGGTGGTGACAGTCTCCTGATGACCCTGTTGTCACTGTGGTAACCGTTACAGCCGCGTGGTCACAGCCACTGTGACCCTTTTACAGCTTTGCGGTCACAGTCATACACTCCCTGATGACATGTGTCCAGTCCAGGCAGACCAATCATTTCTCACAGCTAGAGAATATTACTCATGTAAAATGCTACTTTATAATCTATTTTATAGTATAAAGATGGTTTACTCAGAGGCCGTTAGTGTGTTTGCCACTGTTGCTCTGGCAACATTCACTGAAAACGTTGATGTACAACGTATATGTTGCCAGAACAACTGGGCAAACAAGGATTCTTATTCCTTAATTTTTTTTTACCAGGTAAGTTGACTGAGAACACATTCTCATTTACAGCAACAACCTGGGGAATAGTTACAGGGGAGAGGAGGGGGATGAATGAGCCAATTGTAAGCTGGGGATGATTAGGTGGCCATGATGGTTTGAGGGCCAGATTGAGAATTTAGCCAGGACACCGGGGTTAACACCCCTACTCTTACAATAAGTGCCATGGGATCTTTAATGACCTCAGAGAGTCAGGACACCCTTTTAACATCCAATCCAAACGACACTACCCTACACAGAGCAGTGTCCCCAATCACTGCCCTGGGGAATTGGAATATTTTTAAGACCAGAGAAAAGAATGCCTCCTACTGGCCCTCCAACACCACTTCCAGCAGCATCTGGTTTCCCATCCAGGGACCAACCAGGACCAACCCTGCTTAGCTTCAGAAGCAAGACTGCAGTGGGATGGCATGAATTACCTGACGACCTCAATGTAAACAAAACCTGATGCCAACCTGATGGATGTTGGCCCATTTCCTCAGTTAAAATTGGTCAATAAACACAAACCTCTCATCTCAACATAGTCTAGGAAACAAATGTCATGAAAGAAGGGCTTTACACAAAACATCCAATGTGTGACTAGAGAGATGCCAAGTCAAGTCAGAGGATTGACACAATGTCCTGAAGACTTTGGACCTTGACCACGAAGGACCTTCACAACAAATAGACCAAGGTGGACACCCTCCAGTATAGGGTGGGAGAGATGTCTCTCAGGGTGTGTTCATAAATTCTATCTGGAGTGGCAGAGTGCGCTCAGAGTGTTGTCAGATTGTCCATTCGTAAGTTCAGAGCTTTTTACTCTCGGAGCGCTCAGAGTGCACACTGGAGTGCCGAGGAGTAGGGTTGATCCAAGCGTTCTGACCTCACAATGGCAGTCAAGCACCCAAGCTAACTGGCTAACGTTGGCTAGCTACTTCCAGACACAAATGAGAGAACACCTCACATTTTACTCACCCTAGCAGAGCTGGTTAGGCTGTTTTCATGTTATCCAGAGCTTTGGTGACCTGTAACTGTGCTGCTGGCAACAATTTAATTCCGCTTTTTTGCCAACGTTTATTCAACGGGTGTTGAGCGTTCGTAAATTCATCAGTTATTCTGCTCTCTGGCACACTCAGACGAGAGTGCTCTGAAATCAGAGTAGATAGCCGGAGTGAACTTACGAACGCACCCTACAATGGATTCCCAGATCATTAACACTTGGACAGGTCTGTGGATGGGGCTCTGAGTGAATGTCTGACCTAATCATCAAATGGCACCATTGTTAACTGGAATGATAGGGCAAAATGTATATTTCAGCCCAAATAGACATACCCAAACGTTATTATTTTTCATGAGATGGCCATAAACAATAACTGGTAATGTTGCATTGTTTTAGAAAGGTCTGGAAAAAAAATAGTTCAAAATTGCAAAGGACACAAGCTCAAGTAAACATACAATGCAAATCTGAAAAATGTGGTATGATATTTTCCCTATTCAACAAATAGGGCTTGAAATGACTGAAATTATTTTTCTAAATTTAGTAACAATCAAATATAAATGACTTACTATAAGATTTCACCTTTTTTATAACTGTAAAATAATTATCATCATAATTAGTGCACCATTTCATATAACTGACGACAGATCATTTATCTCTAAACGTCCACTGAGCGGCACAGAGACACCATTTAAATGTGTGCAGACTCGTTAACGAATGCAACTCCGTCACTCAGAGAAAGAAGAACATTGATTATTTTTCTGAATAGGCCAGAAAATGTGACATGTCACTCCCTATGCAAATGTGGGGTCTGAAATCTGACACTTCAAGTCAGCTCTGCTGAAAGAGTGGAAACAGAGAGCAGACAGATCGGTCTTTCTGGTGATATAAAGAAGCTCACAGAAATGTCATTTGGAGCCAGTCCAGAACTGCTCAAACTCCCCCATTTAGGAGACTTAACATTTAATCCCATGCCTTCTCCTCCACTCTCCACTCCCTACATTCCTCTGGTCAGATACGCCTGCCTTGCCCTTTGTATCAGTGCCCAGATAGAAAGGAATGCGAATGGGGTGGACAGGACTACCCTGGCCATATTTTCCACTCATAACGGTAAACACAAAACAAGCTGGATCTTGTTTTCCAAGGTCTTGTCCAGAACAGGTTGACAAAGTGAACCTGACGTGTCTATTGACGTTTCATGTTGGAGGAAAGACCTGTTGATGAACTCAGCAGGTTTGTGGGTGGGTTGTTTTAATTGGGGGGGGGGGTCATTTCATCCTTTGTTCACTATAAATGTTGACTCTCCCTTCCTGCTATAACATTCCTTTCTCTACACAGTATTCACATAGCAAAGTACAGTGGTCTTTGTACACAATGAACTAAAAGATCCTGAGTTTCTCTAGTCAGACACCATTACTACTTGTTCTAATCATTTAACTTCAATTGTGGAGTTTGAGTTAGTTACTCATTCCAAGAATGCCAAGGTTAGGTTTTAGATGAGCTTACGTTTGGTACTGGTATAGAATAATAAGTTCCTGTTCCTTTAGTTTGATTTCATAATAGTGGGTGAATTATTATAGTTTAAATTATTATAGTTTACATTCAAAACTCATTTTACTCCCAGATGTGTTTTCATGGTAACTCCTCACAGATATACTGTAAGAATGAATGGCACACTGTGAAATCTTACATCAAGAAGTAGACGTTTGCTTACTTCTGCACACCAGGGAGCTGTATTTTTAGCCGAAAGTAGTCATACTATACTGTGTGGCTCTCTGTGACTGGTTGTTCAGTTCTCTGGTTAGAGTTTCCACTGGGACAGACCAATGGGACCAGACCACTTGGACAGACCAATGGGACTAGACCACTGTACCAGACCACTGGGACCAGACCAGTGACTCATGCACCACCGGAACAGCCAAAATACGTCTTTTGTGCGGTTCGCCTGAAATGTCCAACCTTCTACCCAGGCACCAGAAATGGAAAATGAAAAGGAGGGAGAGCCTGAAAGCTAGGTGAACAGTGGCCTCTTTCACACTTATATTCTTACTTAATCCACCCGTCTCCTTCCCTTTGCCTCCCCCGGCCTTCTCACTCCTCCCCCACAACCCCCTGCCTGCTACAAGTCAGTTATTTTGAAGTTCATTATCTAGTGCTGCAGGGTTTTTCTTTACTTTTGAATGAGGTTTTAAATAAGGCTGAGATAACCTTTGAACTGGCGGATATGCTTTCTACTAAGTGCTTTACTGTGCTGTCTTTGGCTGTCTCTTCATTGCACATAATTTATTTAATTCCATTCCATTTTAGAGCACTTTACTGGTTCTAAATCTCATTCCAGTCTTGTTGAAACACTGACCATGAATGGCCTCAAACAGCCCAGAGCAAAGTCAAATATACAACTAAGAAAAGACAGTAGCCGAGACGGCACTACCTCCCTCATACTGTCTAATACAGTATATGACTGTATGACACCTCCCTCCTACTGTAATATATGACTGTATGACACCTCCCTTCTACTGTAATATATTACTGTACGACACCTCCCTTCTACTGTAATATATTACTGTATGAATCCTCCCTCCTTTTGTAATATATTACTGTATGACACCTCCCTCCTACTGTCTACTATATTACTGTATGAATCCTCCCTCCTACTGTAATATATTACTCTATGACACCTCCCTTCTACTGTAATATATTACTGTATGAATCCTCCCTCCTACTGTAATATATTACTGTATGACACCTCCCTCCTACTGTCTAATACATTACTGTATGAATCCTCCCTTCTACTGTAATATATTACTGTATGACACCTCCCTTCCACTGTAATATATTACTGTATGAATCCTCCCTCCTACTGTAATATATTACTGTATGACACCTCCCTCCTACTGTAATATATATCCTACTGTCTAATACATTACTGTATGAATCCTCCCTCCTACTGTAATATATTACTGTATGACACCTCCCTTCTACTGTAATATATTACTGTACGACACCTCCCTCCTACTGTAATATATTACTGTACGAATCCTCCCTCCTTCTGTAATATATTACTGTATGACACCTCCCTCCTACTGTAATATATTACTGTATGAATCCTCCCTCCTACTGTAATATATTACTGTATGACACCTCCCTTCTACTGTAATATATTACTGTATGAATCCTCCCTCCTACTGTAATATATTACTGTATGACACCTCCCTCCTACTGTCTAATACATTACTGTATGAATCCTCCCTTCTACTATAATATATTACTGTATGACACCTCCCTTCCACTGTAATATATTACTGTATGAATCCTCCCTCCTACTGTAATATATTACTGTATGACACCTCCCTCCTACTGTCTAATACATTACTGTATGAATCCTCCCTCCTACTGTAATATATTACTGTATGACACCTTCCTTCTACTGTAATATATGACTGTATGACACCTCCCTCCTACTGTAATATATTACTGTACGACACCTCCCTCCTACTGCAATATATTACTGTATGACACCTCCCTTCTACTGTAATATATTACTGTATGACACCTCCCTCCTACTGTAGTATATTACTGTATGACACCTCTCTCCTACTGTAATATATTACTGAATGACACTTCCCTCCTACTGTCTAATATATTATTGTATGACACCTCTCTCCTACTGTAATATATTACTGTATGACACTTCCCTCCTACTGTCTAATATATTATTGTATGACACCTCCCTTCTACTGTAATATATTACTGTATGAATCCTCCCTCCTTCTGTAATATATTACTGTATGACACCTCCCTCCTACTGTCTACTATATTACTGTATGAATCCTCCCTCCTACTGTAATATATTACTGTATGACACCTCCCTTCTACTGTAATATATTACTGTATGAATCCTCCCTCCTACTGTAATATATTACTGTATGACACCTCCCTCCTACTGTCTAATACATTACTGTATGAATCCTCCCTTCTACTGTAATATATTACTGTATGACACCTCCCTTCCACTGTAATATATTACTGTATGAATCCTCCCTCCTACTGTAATATATTACTGTATGACACCTCCCTTCTACTGTAATATATGACTGTACGACACCTCCCTCCTACTGTCTAATACATTACTGTATGAATCCTCCCTCCTACTGTAATATATGACTGTATGACACCTCCCTCCTACTGTAATATATTACTGTACGAGACCTCCCTCCTACTGCAATATATTACTGTATGACACCTGCCTTCTACTGTAATATATTACTGTATGAATCCTCCCTCCTACTGTAATATATGACTGTATGACACCTCCCTCCAACTGTATAATATATTACTGTATGAATCCTCCCTCCTACTGTAATATATGACTGTATGACACTACCCTCCTACTGTAATATATGACTGTATGACACCTCCCTCCAACTGTCTAATAATATATTACTATATGGCACAATTCAATTATTATAATAGGCCGACAGTACTTCCTCCAAGGAAAAACTCCATGCACATTCCTGTGTATTCCTTTGAATCTGACAGGCTGAGAGAAAGAATAATAGCATATCTGATCACTGTGGACTAATAACGGCTCACCTTTGATGGCCTGCAGGGGTAATCTCTTGGCAGGAGAGTCCAGTGGAGCCCAGTGATGCAGAGGAATGGCAGGTATGCAGTATAGAGATTATGCACACTGCCTCTGGAATTAGCCTGGCATGCTCAGTCTCCCCGATACACTCGCTGCTCTGCTTCCATCCCTCTAATGCAAGGCGGCTGGGGATCTCTGGCTCTAACAACATATATCTGTGTGTGGTCTAGTTTTTAACTTTGAACTGACCAATAACAACCTGTTGATATTAACTTATTGAACCGGATGTCTGATCGTCATAAAGGATGCAAGTGGATCACCATAGAGGCTAAAAAAGTGCATCAAATAAAGTGCAGACTAGCTAATGTGCAGGAAAAGAGTGGACTGTGAGTAATGAAATAGCATTGGAATGGAGGCCCAGTCCATCAGTAAGGGGGTAGAGAGAGAATGTTGGGTCAAAATGCAGAATGAACCCAGAATTCCAGAGAACTTCATAGACATTTATGTGTCTGGCTAGACCGGGAACAGAGCTGGATGGGGTGTGCCAATTCTTTAACGCTGTATATCTACAGTGTGTGGGGGTTTTACGTTGTTGTTGCTTTCCACGTCACATCAAGAGCTCTATTTCATCCGTATCATGGAAATTCAGAGTTACAGTGTGATTTCAATGTAAAGGCAATGTCTCTGTGTTAGCAGAGGCCTCTGGAATAGCCTGCCAGAGAACCTGAGGGGGGCCAAAACTGTGTACATATTTAAAACAGATCCTAAAGCAAACCTTCTTTTAGCTTTGCTTTTCCTTAGGGTGCTTTTTAATCTCTTAGTTTTTATTGTTATTATTTTGTTTTTCATCTTCTTATGTTTGTTGTGTAGTAAATATGTATATATTTATATTTTTATTATTATTTTTTCCTGTGAAGTGCTTTAAGTTGCATTCATGTCTGAAATGTGCTATATAAATAAAGCTTGACTTGACTTGATAAATGCTGCAGATGTCGGCTCAATAATAAATTACTATCAGCAATATAGATTCAATAGAGCCCCAATTTAGCATTTATTTTGTGTATGCATTTAGAGAGGAAACCAACTGATTTGTCCTGATTGGTTACAGTAGATGAAAACAGAGACATACACATACAACCATTACATTAAGTGTTTGACTTCATTTATTGTGATTGTTTCATTGGTCATTTTGTGAACAATTAACTGTTAGTGTTGTGTCATAATGGTGATGATGATGATGATGGTGGTGATGATGAAAATGGTGATGATGATGATGAGAGAGAAGATGTTTCTTGACTGGGTGGTTATCCATGGACAGCTTCAATCCCTCCTTCAGATTTGACATCCTCAGTCACTCCTTCAGACACTACTTTGCCATCCACTAGTGTCTGGGTGACAATCAGCGTCTTTGTTCGGAAAGCTTTAGTTGGTTTCTTCTCGACAGCAACCTCAACTCTAGAGAGACACAGATGAAAAGACAGATACCATAACTACAACACAGTCATTTCCATATCAGACCTGAGCCCTTGTGCATAGTCGCATGAAGCTAGTTTGAATCTAATTTGCAAATATTCCCATGCCTCATAGAATAAGAAGCAAACAATAGAACAAGGCCAGCCGTTTAATGATAAGCTACTAGTACAGCTGTATCGCTCCAGTAACTTGATAGTTTTATCATCTCAACATACTTCAGGTATTGTAGTTGTTACACTACCCTAACCAAGCAGGACATGTAGCTCCACCTGTCATCTCTCCTTGTTTTACTCACTTCAAGTCTCCGTCCAGCAGCCTCCTGTACTCGGCGATCTCAGCCTCCAACTGTATCTTGATGTTGAACAGGATATGGTAGTCCTGAGTCTGATGTTGGATGTCGGAGCGGATCTGGGTCAACTCAGCCTCCAGCCTCAGGAGGACGGCGTTGTATTTCTGCAACTCCATGTTGTAGCGCATCTCAATGTCATGAAGGTTCCCCTCCAGAGACGCATTCTGTGGTTGGGAGGAAAGTACGTGGTCGTAGGATGGATCCACCAAGATTGAGTTCATTTTGAAATGGTTTGGTAGCTATTGTATAAAATAATAATTCTTACCAGGCTGATCTGGGACTGAAGATCAATCTGCAGGGACTGAAAGCTCCTCCTGCTTTCACTGAATGTGGTGTGTGCCTCCTTCAGGGCCTCTGTATTCTCAGTCACCTGGATCTGCACCTCTGTGATCTGGACACACACACACACCAACATGTTAACCCACAGTAATACAGTGCAGAACATTGAAAAGTGTTAGGAAGGAGTCGTACTTTGGATTCATGCCACTCTTTGAGCTCCTCCTGACTCTTCAAGGCCATCTTCTCGTACTTGGCCCTCATCTCCTCCATGATCTTTCCCAGGTCGTGTCCCTTAGAAGCATCCACCTCCACCTGCACGCCAGCCATGGAAATCTGGGTATCTAGCTCCAGCACATCCTGACACAAAGGAAACAGGAAATCCATTAAATTAATGACATGGTGTTTATGGTAGTAACCTATCTATGTAACCTATTTGAAAATGTGTCAGTTGACAGGAACCATTCCTTACCTCTGCATGGTTCTTCTTCAGGTTGATCAGTTCCTCTGTCAGAAACTCGATATCGTTCTCCAGATGCAGCTGGAGCACGATGGTGTCATCAAGTGTTCTCCTCAGATTTGCGACATCACTCTCGACAGTCTGGCGCATCCCAATCTCACTTTCATGCCTATTGACAACAACATTAAGAATGTAAAGACGTGGACATAGCCATAATGAAAGAATGTTGGCCCTATAGATTCATGCCAACAGATGATAGCAAGTGACACGTTTCTTTGTTTATAAGCACTCACTTGACCTTGAAGTCCTCTGCGGCTAGGCCGGCACCCTCAACTCGGATGGCGATCTGTGCATTGCCCACTGTCATCTCCGATATCTGAGGGAATATTAGAGGGAGGAGAGCGATGATTCTGGGTATAACTGTGGATCTGTTCTACAGGGTGGAGCAACATAAACATGTCCCTTGGTGAAACCCGTCACTCCACCTTTGTGCAGGTAGAAACAAAGTGACACTCACTTAAATGTCTACACAGCGTCAACATAGTGGAGCCACCTCTGATAAGATGTGCTGTAAATCATATCAGTTTACTGTGAGGTGGTTCTGTGAAACCTCGCCTAATAAAAGGCTTGAGACAGTATTTCCCAACTCAAAGTCCTCCAGTACCCCCAGCAGTATAGATTTTTTTGTTGTAGCCCCAGACAAACACACCTCATTTAACTCATCAATGGCTTGATGATTAGTTGACGAGTTGAATCCGGAGTGCTTGTCTGGGGTTACAGCAAAAAATGTGTACTTTTGGGGGTATTTGAGAACTGCAAATATTGGCTTTAAATATTGTGAAATTAATGAGTGGGGAGACTCAATTAACCATACAGTAGGGGCAGTTTGGAGCAGTCAGGATCAGGGTTGGGTTCATTTCCATTTAAATTCCAGTCAATTCTGGAAGTACCCCCAAAAAAACAGTGATTTTCAATTTTAAAAAATGTGGAATTGGAATTTGGTTTACATTCTGAATTGACTTGATTTAAAATGGAATTTACCCCAACCCTGAACAGGATATGATTCCACACACATAATACTTTGTATGAATCATGCTTGAATTTAATGTTGTTATTTGAGGGCCTCACCTTCTTCCTCAGGTCCTCCAGCGTGGCTTCGTAGCGGCTGTAGTCTGCCCCAGCTGGCCCTTTCTTCTCCAGTACCTCCCTGATCTGTAGCTCCAGCTTGCTGTTGACCTGCTCCAGGTTCTTTACTGACTCCAGGTAGGTGGCCAGACGGTCATTCAGGAGCTGCATGTTGAGCTTCTCATTACCCATAGTGAAGCCACCATCAGCTGTAACACCTGTGTACACCTGGTGCTCTGCCCCTCCTCTGAAGCCCCCGAGCCTGCTGGTGTGGACGGAGGAGATTCTGGTCCCGTGTACCCCGCCACCGCCATGGGCACTCTGTGAGCTCCATGGCTTTGCGTATAGGCCTCCACTGCCACTTTCAGCACGATGACAAGTAAATCCAGGATGCGTACTGATACGTACAGACTCCATGTCTTTAGAGAGAAAATCCAAGAAGAGAAGAAGAAACAGAGAACCACCTGACACTGGCACAGATTGATTCTACCGAGCGCGAGGAGGATGGATGTTAGAGTTTTTATATACAAGGCTGCATTCTGACGCGCCACTCCCTTCGATCACTATCACTTTCTAACCTTTAGTCTCCTACATAGACTCTGTCCTCTCCACCTCTCCACCCCACATTGTGACTGTGGTTTGGTAACTATGGTCAATGAGGAAGGGGAAAGTGTAGTCTATGCCACTTATGTAAGATTGAACTGTAGATAGCAAATGTACTGAATTTAAAATAGCAGTTATAGACTCTTATTCGGAAGTCATTCAGAATAAATATTGACAGCCAACTGCTGTTTTATTATAATCTAATATCAATAGCTAAGGAAGGAAAAGGAAAGGGAATACCAAGTCAGTTGCACAACTGAATGCCTTCAACCGAAGAGATAGCCGTAGGAGATAGCCTCACGTGTCGTTTTACTGCTGCTGTTTAATTATTTGTTACTTTTATTTTACATTTTTTACTATTCTATTTTTTTGCTCAACACTTATTTTTATTTATTTTCTTAACTCCTTAACCAACAATGCTTTAATTAAGGGCTTAAGGGCTCTACTGTACACGTACACGGCACATGTGTACAGTATTGTGTTGTATTCGGCGCATGTGACAAATACAAATACCATTTGATTTGAAATGTGTCTTCCGTAGATAACCCAACCCCTCTGAATCAAAGCTAACCAATGAAGCAAATATTTCTTTCATCATGTGGCTCAGTTGGTAGAGCATGGCGCTTGCAAAGCCAGGGTTTTTGGTTCAATTCCCACAGGGGACCTGTATCGAAAAAGCATGAAACTGTATGGACTCACTGCTGTAAATTGCTCTGGATTAGAGCGTCTGTTAAATGACTAAAATGTCATGTTTGATCTTTTGTGAAGCACTATCAGTAGGTAACATAACACTAACTATGAAAGATACAGGTGTGGCAGGGTAGCCTAGTGGTTAGAGTGTTGGACTAGTAACTGAAAGGTTGCAAGATCAAATCCCTGTGCTGACTAGGTACAAATCTGTCATTCTTCCCCTGAACAAGGCACTAAACCCACCTTTCCTAGGCTGTCATTCAAAATAAGAATTAGTTCTTAACTGACTTGTCTAGTTAAATAAAATGTTTGTTTTTTTAAATGATTTCCATATTTCAGATCTGTGCAAATGATTAACTTCTCTGTTCAATGTGTGTTAATTATTGGTGTCAATTAGTTGTATTAAAGTTGCCATGATGACATTTACCACAATCTATGAGAAGTGATAACCTATAAAACCTGATTTTTGAGTTACACAGCAAGTGCATAGCCATTAAAAGAGAAGAGCCAAGAGTCTGACCAATGTTTTATTGGACAATGAAAGTACATCACACCAGGCAAATTCAACTGGACAGAAAGAAAACTAAGATGACAAGGGTAGAAAAATACATTTTACAGGTTTACAGATATTTTACTTAATCCAATTGCTAGTTTTAAAGGTAAAATCATATTGGTTAAAGCCAATTTCATCCCAAATTACTCAGTTCTGAACTTGTACTGTAAATGTATATACGCCTAAATGCGTAAGTTAAAAAACACTTAAGACTCAAAAGCAAAAGAAACACGATGAAATAAATAAAGTGGAGATAATTTTCTTCTTATCCAGCTAGATGTTATCTTATGTCTTTGGTGTGTTGGATGGTGTTGTACAATCAGGACGATGTGGAATGATGGATGTAGTCTCACAGGTTCCTCTCCTTTGTCTCTGTGCTGGAGGAGACAACCTTCCCGTCCACCAGGGTCTGTGTGACGGTCATCACCTTGGTCTTCACTGTCCGCTGGTCCTCCAGAGCATCCTGGAGCCTGAGAGAGAGAGGGAGAGAGAGAGACGGAGAGGGAGAGAGAGAGGGAGAGGGAGAGGGAGAGAGAGAGAGAGAGAGAGAGAGAGAGAGAGAGATTCACAACTATCAGTCAACATAAAAATATTTATGCAATGGCTATTTTTGCCTCCAAGACAGAAAATGGCCATTGGATGACTATTTACCACAGTAGGCTCTTGGCTGGCAACAAACTTCATGTTAATTCCCTTTCTCAAGTCTGCTTAATTATAGGAATTATGCATGCAACACCAATTAAGGATTTCTCTCCCTCTGTCTTACTCACTTGAAGTCTCCTCCGTCCAGCAGTCTCCTGTATGTGGCGATCTCCGCCTCCAGCTTCATCTTGATGTTGAGCAGGTGCTCGTACTCCTGCGTCTGCTGCTGGATGTTGGAGCGGAGGTTGGTCAGCTCAGACTCCAGACCCACGAGGATCTTGTTCAAGGATTCCATCTCCATGTTGTAGCGCATCTCCGTGTCTCGCAGCGTCCCCTCCAGAGATCCTTTCTGTTAGACAGAGAGAGAGGAAGAGTAAAGACAGTCAGTACAGGTGATTGTAACTTGTAAATTAACATAAAACTTAAAAGAAAAACTCCACCCAAAAAACTATCATTTGGTGTTTGTTTCATAAGTCCATTGTTGATATAGTCCCAAAATGTGGTGCATGTCAGCAATCCAGTTTTCAAGATATATAACTTTTAAAATATAGAAATACGGCTGACATGTAAAACCTGGGACAATATCAACAATAGACTAATTAAATAAATACCAAAAGATAGAGTTTAACCAATAGCATTGATGCCATGATGTCTTTTGTACACACTGGCTGTGTGAATATAGTATTGTTGAGGGATCTTACCAAGCTCTTTTGTGAGTCCAGCTCGATCTCCAGTGTCTGTAGCTGTCTACGGAGGTCGTTGATCTCTGTGTGTGCGCCTTGGAGGGCCTCTGTGTTCTGTGACACCACAGACTGCACCTCTGTGATCTGGAAGGGACATAGAGGTGATACAGATGTCAGTTTTAAAATCATTGGTTAAGTAGGAGTTTCTGTGACGGTTTCACTGTGAAGTCATCAGTGTGTGGTAAATGAATAAGCTGGTAGGTGTTACCCGTGTTTCATGCCATGCTTTGAGCTCCTCTTGGTTCTTCAGGGCCTCTTTCTCGTACTTGGCCCGGACCTCAGCCATGATGGCGGCCAGATCCTGGCCCTTAGGAGCATCCACGTCCACCTGCACTCCAGACTGGGAGATCATGTTACGCATCTCCATCACTTCCTGTTGGGGTAGAAGGACAACAACGTTAAAATTTATTAAGCAATATGTTTTCAAGAGTGAAGTCAGCGTCCATATTTAGGCTGTTCGTTTGGGTACTCAACGTGCCCCCCTGGGTGCGTCCTATGTGTGTGCCGCACCCACCACACCCCCGCTAAATCCCAAAGATATCACACGAAACAACCCCTGTTTATACAGTATGGTTGACTGTCTCCGATGGTGGCATGCTAGGTCTTGCTCTAGTTAAGCCATTGTGATGACAAGGGAGATGGTAAACATTTGTTTGGTGGTGCAAGAGGGGTGGGGTTGTGTACTATGTTGGTTTGGTGGTTGAAAGGGGGGGTTTGGCCATGGTGAACTTACGTTGTCGTGGTTCTTCTTCAGGAAGATGAGCTCCTCCTTCAGAGCTTCGATCTCACTCTCCAGGTTCATGCGGCCCATGTTGGTGTCATCTATGACCTTCCTCAGGCCAACGATGTCAGCCTCCACAGACTGGCGTATGGACAGCTCAGACTCAAACCTGCAACACACAGCAAACAGCATCAGATACAATGCCCTGGAGAGCTACGGTGAAATATTCTCCAAAGTGTCCGTTTAAAGGCCCAATGAGGTCAAAACATAATTTTCCTGTGTTTTGTATATACTTCCATAATATGAGATTTGAATTAATGCTGTGAAAGTGTTAAAATTATGAAAATGCCCAATTAGTGTAAGAGCAGTTTGAAAAGACATCCTTTTCAGCCTGTTTTGGTGGGATGGAGTTTTGGCCTTCCTGTTGACATCACCAGGCGGTCATTTGGTTAGTAGACCAATTAGAAAGAGAGTTCCAAACCTCTCTGCCAATAACACCTAGTTTTCAGTTTTCCACTGCCCACTAAGAACACTTCCAGAAAATCCTAAATTATTTTTTGAGAAATGTCTCTTTGCTAAGAAGCTATTTTTGTGTCAGTTTGACCATTTTAATTGAAAACAATCACAGTAAGCTATTTAGATATTTGGATATTGAGATAAAAATGGCTGCATTGGGCAGTTAAAGCATAGACTGTAGAGTATGGAGGGTATGCAGTTAATGTGGCACATCAACGGTGTTTGTTAAGTTACTGTTAATTAAGGTGTGTCAGCAACCGTCTGCTTGTTTAGTCACCGTTAATTAAGGCGTGTCAGCAAATGTCTGCTTATTTTACACCGTTAATTAAGGCGCGTGTGCAACTGTCTGCTTTGCCTAGCTTGACTTACTTCACCCTGAAGTCATCAGCAGCTAAGCGGGCATTGTCGATCTGAAGACACATACGGGCGTTGTCTGTTGTGGCATCAAACACCTGCCATTGACAAGGAGAAAACAAGTTAACGTCAACATACTTTTCATTTCATTTCTTTCACAGCAGTTTCAATGCTGTACTATTGTGTAATGAGTATGAAAGTGACAAGGCTGATGACAGTGGCAGCCAGGAGCAGCGGAGGCCAGCTGCCCCACAGCCGCAGTGTTTGCTATCCATGGTATAGTAGATAAGGCTGGCGATGGATGGATGCAGGTTACAAAGTTCGGGAGGCAATCATTAACAAACAGCCAAGCTGAAAGTGCAGTGGACTACATGTCAGGATGGAGGCAGGTGATTTGCATCAGGCGGGAGGTTGGTGTGTGTGTGTGTATGTGTGTGTGTGTGTGTGTGTGTGTGTGTGTGTGTGTGTGTGTGTGTGTGTGTGTGTGTGTGTGTGTGTGTGTGTGTGTGTGTGTGTGTGTGTGTGTGAGGTTGGTGTGTGTGTGGGAGGTTGGTGTGTGTGGGAGGTTGGTGTGTGTGTGATGGGGAGGGGGTGGTTACTGGGTTGGGTTTCCTGTTGTTCCTGTCGTGAGAAGCCTTGTTTTTGTAAAGGAGGAATATTTGAACTAGCGGTCACATCCTGGTATCACGACAAAGAAAAATGAACCCATTGTGATCTATGCGTTGGGGGTTGATTACGTGCAATGGGCAGTTGGTAAAGCCAACACATCCATGTTGGCAAACACCAGCTTAACTCCCTAGACATTCCTCCCCTGACCTTTTATGTAGCATTTTATAATACAATGTTGTTAAAGTATTGACCTTGGGCGAATCGATGTAGTCGGAGCTGAATTCCACAAAGCCTGGTCTCTGCTCCACTCTGTTAGTGGAGTTCATCAGGAACTTAATTCACAATGGACAGGAGCTCAGTTAGCTAACAATATAAATTCTGTAATGATAGTCTTGTGATATATTTGCATTTTGTCTCTCTCTATTGGTATCTTGCATCTAATCTCCATATTTTCCATAGTTATTACTCTTGTCACTTTAGGTGGTTTGACTTTGGCACGTTGCTCCAGCAAGGTCTACACAGCAAAACCACAGAAGCATGACTGGAATGTTCCAGAATCCAATGGAAAGAGCTTTTCAGATATGTTTTTTTAATATTTTAATAAATAATATAATATAGTATCAGGCAGTATTTACTGTATGCTTTAAAGTACAAGAGTAACTTGTTGCAGATGCAATAGGCCTATAATAATGACTGTTTACTAGATGTCTAACAGTATTTTTCCCAAGTATCAGCAGCTCTGAACATGTCCAGTTGAATGACTCAGAATATCCTTGCTCGCCCAACAGTATACACACATAAACCATTATAAACCCATATGTCAATCATTCAGTACTGTTATATATATACATGGAACACTATCAGAGAAATGGGAATGGAATGACGTGGTTAGACGGACTACTTTTTAATGACACAGTACATTGACTCACAAACTCATTTACCATGCTCCACCATCAAAGTAAGACCCACACCATGAAATAGTAGCCTTGTGTAAGTTGTGAGTAAGAACCACACCATAAAAGACCCACAGACCACACACTTGTTGAATCCACATTGTTTACCAACTTATGTTCAATGAAATTACATTTAACCAACGTGGAATAGACGTTGAATTGACGTCTGTGCCCAGTGGGTAGTAGCCTTGTGTAAGGAGTTGAACTTTCTCTCATCTATAGTCTATGATGGAGTTTTCTCATTTAATTTACTGCTACACACTTACCACAGCTGAGAGAAAATATCAAAATAACCTTTTTAACTTTACCTACAGCTGTAACGACTCTCCCAGTTTTCATGGTTAAATTTGTGCATAACTCTTGATGGTTATAATGCAGATAATCGTTTGAAATGCTACAGTATCATCATTTCATTGCTAACAATCTTTGTGATAGACAGTTAACTGATAACAGGAAGTTAAATAAACACATCCATGACCCCTGAAAATGCTAGCTGGACCTGGAACTCTGGCCATGTCGAAGGTCAGCTAGCAGAACCCCTTGGAATTCCCCTTCTTATTGCTTTCTGTCTGCCCCTTGACCTTCTGCCTGGGGATGCCGGCACCTTGCCATCACTAATCAGCAGGGTTCTAAAGGACGAACCAGCTACACTGGGTCTTTACTACCCAGGTCAATAACCTGACAAGGACATAGTAGGGCCACTGTGTTTCCTCTTTCACTCCCACACTACTCTCTGTCACTCTGTTACTCTCTTCCGTCGGGTCAGCCATTCTATTACAGTGAACTTGCATTTGAAATATATATTACTTCCCTAAAGCTCTATGGTGTAGATTTGTCCAGCATCTCATATTAGCCAGTACTCCATCCTCCCCCTGGCCTCTCACCTTCTTCCTCAGGTCATCCAAGATGGCGTTGTAGCGGCTGTAGTCGTTGACATCTGGGCCTCTCTTCTCCATGGCCTCCCTGATCTTCAGCTCCAGTTTGCCGTTGGCCTGCTCCAGGTTCCTCACCATCTCTAGGTAGGAGGCCAGACGGTCGTTGAGGTTCTGCATGGCAAACTTCTCATTGCCCATGATGTGAGCAGTGTCCCCGCTGGCGCTCACCTGGATGCTGCTGGACATGGAGCCCCCGGAGCCTCCCATCCCAACCCCCAACCCTCCCATCCCGCTTCGCACCCCCGAATAGGACACAGAGGAGATTCGGGTCCCCTGACCTCCAGCACCACCATAAGTGCTGGCGGCCCGGTAGGTGGGAGCAGTAGAGCTGTGAGTGATGGAGTAGCCGTACCCACTGCTAGGTCCCCTGACGCTGCTTCGTTTGACACTCATTTTGTTAGATGGAGTGAGATTGAGAAAGGCACAGAGAGTTGAGAGTGGGCCGGCAGAAACAGGAGCACACAGACACACAGAGCATGGGCAGAGAGGAAGCCGCTCAAACTTTATAACCCTGCTGGCCCCCACAGTCCCTCCCCCTAAACACTCCTCTCTTTCCAAGTTCCCTCCCTCTCTCCTCTGTGCACCAAAAGCACTTTTTTTTATAGAATCCTTTGTCTGGCTTTGCACTCTCAAACTTGAAACTCTACAATATACTGTAATTTCAAATGTGAATTTTTGTTTGCCTCAGTTTGTAACTATTCCATGTCAAAGTCCATCGGTAATTTGAGATTTTTATCTCTTTAGTTGAAATGTCACAAAGTAAGTAATCAATGAATATTAATTATGGACTGGTACAACAGAGTGATAGTAATCAGAAATATTTTCTGATTGTATATACTATTAATTCTGGAGCCAAATATGGTCATTTATTATATGAACCACATGTGTGAACTGTAATGTGTTATTAATGTATTTGTGTTCCACTCCCTACACAAGGTGTTTCTCAATTTCCTGACCGGCATACATTCTTCTTGAGAAATGTCAGGTGGTGAGCAGGAGTTAGTCATGTTCCTGGAACACCTGGAATCACATAGAAAGTTGTGACAACTCATGTCCCTGCCAGTTTGCATCGCAAACCACACAGGCGTAAAAAGGCGCAATCCAGAATTGGTAAACGCATTTTTTGGACTTATATAGATTAAATTATATAGGCTAATGCCATGGAATCTTGAAGAATGTATCTCATAAATGTCTCATGACTTTAGATCAACTGTCTTACCCTATCAGAACCCCAAAATATAAGCTTCTTAAAACCTCTTAAGGATCGGTCCCTTTTTTAAATGTTCACCTAAAATGACATAACCAAATCTAACTGCCTGCAGCTCAGCACCTGAAGCAAGGATATCCATATTCTTGATACCATTTGAAAGGAAACACTTTGAAGTTTGTGGAAATGTGAAATTAATGAAGGAGAATATAACACATTAGATATGGTAAAGATAATACAAAGAAAGAAACTTTTTAAAATTTTAAATCATCTTTGAAATGCAAGAGAAGGGCCACACTGTATTATTCCAGGATAGGCGCAATTCCGATTGTGTTCCACTCCCTACACAAGGTGTTTCTCAATTTTCTGACCGGCATACATTCTTCTTGAGAAATGACGGATAGTGAGCAGGGGTTAGTCATGTTCCTGAGAACACCTGGAATCACATAGAACTTTTTATTTCAAGTTGTGACAACTCCAGCATATGTGCAAGGTTTTAGGCTGATCCAATGAACCATTGCATTTCTGTTCAAAATGCTGTATCAAGACTGCCCAAACGTGCCTAATTGGTTTATTGATACATTTTCAAGTTCATAACTGTGCACTCTCAGAATTTAAGAATTTAAGATTTCTGCCCATATCAGATAGGTCTATGCCCTGGAAAATGTTTTTGTTACTTACAACCTCATGCTAATCACATTAGCCTACGATAAGCTCAACCATCTCGCGGGGGACACACCAATCCTGTAGAGGTTAATTAAAAACTTAAAAAGAAGAAAAACGGACAAAATGTCACAAAATGTCATCATAATATACACTGAGTATACCAAACATTAGGAACACATTCCTAACATTAAGTTGCACACCCCCACCACTTTTGCCCTCAGAACAACCTCAATTCATCTGGGCATGGACTTTACTAAGTGGAGAAAGAATTCCACAGGTATGCTGGCCCATGTTGACTCCAGTGCTTCGCATAGTTGTGTCAAATTGGCTGGATTACCTTTGGGTGGTGGACCATTCTTGATACACACGGGAAACTGTTGAGTATGAAAAATCCAGCAGTGTTGCAGTTCTTAACACAAACCGTTGCGACGCGGCGACAATGAGACAGCCTATAGGGAGGAGGTGAGTGACCTAGCAGTGTGGTGTCAGGACAACAACCTCTCCCTTAACGTCAGCAATACAAAGGAGCTGATCGTGGACAACAGGAAACGGAGGGTCGAGCCACGCCCCCATCCACATCGATGGGGCTGTAGTGGAGTGGGTCAGAAGCTTCAAGTTCCTCGTTCTCCACATTACAAAGGAATTAACATGGTCCAAATACACCAACAGACTCTTGAAGAAGGCACAACAACTCCTCTTTCCCCTCAGCAGGCTGAAAAGATGTGGCATGGTCGCTCAGATCCTCAAAATGTTCAATAGCTGAACCATTGAGAGCATCTTGACTGGCTGCATTCCCACTTGGTTTGGCAACTGCTTGGCATCTGTCTGCGAGACATCACTGGGGCTGAGCTCTCTGCCATCCAGGACCTCTATACCAGGCGGTGTCAGAGGAAGGCCCTAAAAATTGTCAGACTCCAGCCACTCAAGTCATAGTTCTCTCTTCTACCGCACGATAAGCGATACCAATGCACCAAGTCTGGAACCAACAGGGACCTGAACAGTTTCTTCCCCAAGCCATAAGACTGCTAAATAGTTAGTGAAATAGTTAACCAAATAGCTACCCGGACTACCTGTATCGACCCTTTCTGCACTAACTTTTTTGGACTCATCACATACGCTGCTGCTATTGTTTATTATCTATCCTGTTGCCTAGTCACTTTATTCCTAGTTATATGTACATATCTACCTCAATTACTTTGTACCCCGGCATATCGACTCAGTACTGGTACCCTGTTAAATAGCCAAGTTATCGTTACTCATTGTGTATTTATTATGACTTTTATTATTATGTGTCATTACTTTTCTATTATTTCTTTATTTTCTATTATTTCTCTGTTGTCTTTCTCTCGGTGTTGTTGGGAATGCCCCTTAAGTAAGCATTTCACTGTAAGTCTACACATGTTGTTTACCAAGCATGCGACAAATAACATTTGATTACATTTTTCATTTGATTTGATTGTCCTCCACCTATCTGAGGATATGAGTTTCAGACAAGCTAAACAAAATAACAATTAGCCTAGCCCCTGGGTAGACATGCAGGAACAAAGACAACTCTAATCTTGTAAATATATCAACGGGAAAAAACCCTGGAATTTCACCCAATGAGATACATACAATAAAGCTGCTGGCTCCCAACAAGGGAAAATTCTTACAGGCTGTTTTCTCAGATGCCATTCTCTTGGCAGTTAATTGATTTTCTTCTTCTTCTTTTTTTTCTTCTCTCTCTCTTTCTCTCTCTCTCTCTCTCTCTCTCTCTCTCTCTCACTCTCTCTGGCTCTCTCTCTCTCTCTCTCTCTCTCTCTCTCTCTCACTCTCTCTCTCTCTCTCTCTCTCTCTCACTCTCTCTCTCTCTCTCTCTCTCTCTCTGTCTCTCTCTCTCTCTCTCTCTCTCTCTCTCTCTCTCAAATTCAAAGGGCTTTATTGGTGTGGGAAACATATCTTTACATTGCCAAAGCAAGTGAAATAGACAATAATAAAAGGTCAAATAAACAATACAAATTTAACAGTAAACATTACTCTCTCTGTCTCGCTCTATCTCTTTCCATGGGGTGAGGAAGGGGTGTGAGGGGGATGCTGTGAGATTATTTAAGAATCTTTGAAGAGGAAGGTTTTCAGATGTTTTCTGAAGATGAGCAGGGATTCTGCTGTCCTAGTTTCAGGGGGAATCTAGGTTCCACCATTGGGGTGCCAGGACAGAGAAGAGCTTTGATTGGACTGAGCGGGAGCTGCCCTCCCGTAGGGGTGGGAGGGCCAAGAGACCAGAGGTGGCAAAATGGAGTGTTCGAATTGGGGTGTAGGTTTTGAGCATAACCTGAAGGTAGCGAGGGGCAGTGCCTCTTGCTGCTCCGTAGGCAAGCACCATGCTTTTTTTTAGACTGGAAGCAAGTGGAGTGTGCGGAAGAATGGGGTGACATGGGAGAACTTAGGATGGTTGAACACCAGGCGTGCTGCAGCGTTCTGAATAAGTTGCAGGGTTTTGATGGCAACGGCCAATAGCGAGTTGCAGTAGTCCAGACGGCATATGACAAGTGCCTGGATTAGGACCTGCACCACATTCTGTGTGAGGGAGGATCGTACTCTACAGATGTTGTAGAACATGAACCTGCAGAAGCAAGTCACTGCTTTGATGTTTGCAGAGATTGACAGGGTGTTGTCCAGGGTCCCTCCAAGGTTCTTTGCACTCTGGGAGAGGGACACGGTGGAGCAGCTCCGTCTTGTCGAGGTTGAGCTTGAGGTGGTGGGCCGACATCTAAGCTGAGATGTCTGCCAGGCACGCAGAGATGTGAGTCACTAGCTGGTTGTCAGAAGGGGGAAGGAGAAAAGTAGTTAAGTCTCTCCCTCTCTCTCTCCCTATATCTTTCTCTCCCTCTCCCTCTCTCTATTTCTCCCTCTCCATCTCTCCCTCTCTCTATATTTATCTCTCCCTCTCCCTCTCGTCCTCTCTCTCTCACTCTCTCACTCTCTCTTTCTCAATTTCTCCCTCCCCCTCTCTCTCCCTCCTTCTCCCTCTATCCCTCTCTTTATCTCTCCCTCCCTCCCTCTATCTTTCCCTCTCTCCCTCTCTCTTTCTCTATGAATCTAGTAAATGCACTGTAAAAAGAAAGTGATTCAACATACAATTGTAAGGCAGCCAGCTGCAATAGGATTGTGAGTTTGCTCAACATTTGGGAATATAGCTGAACCTACATACAGTGTTGCATTCAAAAGGCAAACATGAATTTGTACCTCGACTCAACATGTTTTTACACATTAATCCCACTGTGAGACGAGTTTGTTGAGTGAACAATGGTTAAATTTCTTGTCCTTCTGAAGTCCACCAAACTCACAGTATTACACTGATAAAGCAATGTTAGTGTTAGCAGTATACACACAGTCACCTATTTACAATTTGTACCACCAATAATCCAGCAGTGTTTGGATAGACCTAATATAAGAGGCCATGAACTAACAAGCCTGTCCTACAAAGCCAATAAAATAAAGATCACTGTCTCATTGCTGCCTGCAGTATTATTGTCTCCTCTCATGCAGTAGAAGGTATATGTGTCCCAGAGAATCAGGAAGGAGCATGAGGCAGGAAATTAAGTCAAGAAAGAATTCTGTACAAATTTAAAACAACTAACTTAGCCTCTCTTGGAGGCCTCCATAGATATATCCAGAGTCATAGACTGTATAGAGTTGGGCTAATGTGGTTTCTGTTTAACAGTTCCGATATACATTACCAGTCAAAAGTTTGGACACACCCACCTTGGACACTCATCCCAAACCATCTCAATTTGGTTGAGGTCAGGTGATTGTGGAGGCCAGGTCATCTGATGCAGCACTCCATCACTCTCCTGCTTGGTCAAAAATCCCCTATACAGCCTGGAGGCGTGTTTTGGGTCATTGTCCTGTTGAAAAACAAATGATAGTCCCACTAAGCACATACCAGATGAGATAGCGTTTTGCTGCAGAATGCTGTGGTAGCCATGCTGATTAAGTGTTCCTTGAATTCTAAATAAATCACTGACAGTGTCACTAGCAAAGCACGCCCACACCATCACACCTCCTCCTCCATGCTTCACGGTGGGAACCACACACGCGGAGATCATCAGTTCATCTACTCTGCAGCTTACATAGACACGGCTGTTTTAACCATAAATCTCACATTTTGGACTCATCAGACCAAAGGACAAATTTCCACTGGTCTAATGTCCATTGCTTGTGTTTCTTGGCCCGAAGCAAGTCTATTCTTCTGATTGGTGTTCTTTAATAATGGTTTCTTTGCCGCAATTTGACCTTGAAGGCCTGATTCAACCATTCTCCTCTGAACAATTGATGTTGAGATGTGCTTGTTAATTTCTTAGGGTTGCAATATGAGGTGCAGTCAACCTTAAAGAATTTATCCTCTGCAGCAGAGGTAACTCTGGGTCTTCCTTTCCTGTGGTGGTCTTCATGAGAACCAGTTCATCCTAGTGCTTGATGGTTTTTGTGACTGCACTTGAAGAAGTTTTGACTGACCTTCATGTCTTAAAGTAATGATGGACTGTCGTTTCTCTTTGCTTAATTGAGCTGTTCTAGCCATAATATGGACTTGGTCTTTTACCAAATAGGGCTATCTTCTGTATACCACCCCTACCTTGTCACTACACTATTGATTGGCTCAAACGCATTAAGAAGGAAAGAAATTCCACAAATGTACTTTTAAGGCACAACATCTTAATTGAAATGCATTCCAGGTGACTACCTCATGAAGCTGGTTGAGAGAATGCCAAGAGTTTGCAAAGCTGTCATCAAGGCAAAGGGTGGCTAAAATATAAAACATATGTTGATTTGTTTAACACTTTTTTGGTTACTACTAAAGGATTCCATATGTGTAATTTAATTTTTTTGATGTCTTCACTATTATTTTTCAATGTAGAAAATAGTAAAAATGACTTAAAACCCTTGTATGGGAAAGTGTGTCCAAACTTTTGACTAGTACTGTATATATCTCTGGTTAGAACCATGAGAAACTCTGTCTTACACAGTCTGAGAGAAAGTGTGCCACTCTATGTACAGTAGATATTCCCTTATGCTGTGGTGGATATAAAATAATGGAATGTTCATCCAAATGGTAAGAGATATAATGTGGGCTATATTTACCAAAGGCACAGCCCACCAGACCTCATATGATATTTTTTTATGGCTAATCTTAATATTCTAGGCTCATCAAGTTGAAAGGCCTGCCGAGTCTCGCCTGATCCTCCCTTGTGCCACACCTGCTTGGGAAACAGAGATATTGATGGGGGGTAGAAGACTGATGCAGATAGGGGTTAACTGGCTTCATGGCCCATCCTGTTGGAGCTTGTCTGTCTTGTCTGCTGTGTTCCATCTCATAAGCAAGTCACCCCCGTAACCCTTGAAATTAGTCCAATTTTTTACAATCCTGGATAACACAGTGTTATCTTAGGCCAGGATTCAATCCGATCACCCTTGTGGACAGTGCATTTTTTAAAGGCAATGTGACCACGTTTGCTGAGATCGCATGCAAGGTAAATGCTGCAGATTTCTTCTCAATTGGATATTACCTTTAAATGTGAAGCACGCTATTTCGTGGATCTAATGCAGTCCAGATGAAATCCAGGCCTCGGTTTTGATTGATGTAGACTTGGGAGAATGGTAATGCAAGTCTAGTGTTATTGCTATTCTCAATCAGAAAGATGTTCCTCAAAGGTATGTATAACTCACTATTACGTACCTGGTATCAGCAAATAAATGATACTATGTGGTCCTTTATGAACAGGTTGTACAAGAGTGTGACTTAATGGTTCCTGGGAAGCCTAAAGGGCAACTGTAAGTTACTGTAAGTCACTCTGGAGAAGTGTGCCTGCTAAATGATCAATAATACGTAATATAAATGTAGGATAACTTGACTGTACTATGGCATCATATCGAGAGGTTTCACATTATGAATGAATCATACCTGTGGCAAAGCTTTTGGTAAGCAGGTGTATAGTAGGTTGCAATGACATCACACGCCTCACAAGTGTTGGCCTAGTCTCAAAGCTCTACATCACCCACTAATCAGACGGGACCGTTCAGCAGGACATGATGTAGAAAGCTAGGTATCAAACACAAACCAATAAAACAGGTGTGAGCCTGTAGCCTGGTCTCAGTAGGTATGTTTACTTTGCCCAGCCTTATCAGCACTCTGAGATAATACTGACTCCATAGATTGATCATTCACCCTGGCTCTAGGAGTCACAATGTGATTGAGTCATTGTTACATTAAAGGGAGGAGTGGGTTTACTGGGTTACACTTTAACATTTAAAGCCTGGGAAGAGTTATTTGGATTGTCCTCAGATGGGCCTCTGACTGGGTTGACCCCATTGACCTCTGGCCTGGGTTGGCTCCATTGACTTTTGACCTCTGGGCTTGGCCCATCTTCAGAAGATACCCTTTTCACTAGAGTAATAATGATTTTCCTCTTAGCCAGGGATCTGACTGCACAGGTCTGTTAGACGGTCCGTAAGGCTCTTGTTCCAGCCATGCACGTCCGATTCTTGTCCACCCCCAGTGTCAAGGAACACCCACAGAGGGCCTTGTATCTAAACCCGGCCACTGGAGAGAATTGGATGTACATCTCTCCTCCCTGACAATTACAACTGGTTAGATATTAGACCATTAACAGAACCTCCCATTAAACACAAAAGCCCCTCAGATGAACAAGCTACAACAGTCTGTCTCAGATCGTTAAACTACAACAGGCATGCTGTCTAAGATCGACTAGCTACAAAAGGCATGCTGTCTCAGATCATCTAGCTACAACAGGAATGCTGTCTCAGATCAACGAGCTACAACAGACATGCTGTGTCAGATCGACAAGCGACAAAAGGCATGTTGTCTCAGATCGACTAGCTACAACAGGCTGTCTCAGATCGACTAGCTACAACAGTCTGTCTCAGATTGTCTAGTAACAACAGGCATGCTGTTTCAGATCGACTAGCTACAAAAGGCATGCTGTCTCAGATCGTCTAGCTACAACAGGCATGCTGTCTCAGATCGACAAGCTAAAACAGGCATGCTGTGTCAGATCAACTAGCTACAACAGGAATGCTGTCTCAGATCAACGAGCTACAACAGACATGCTGTGTCAGATCGACAAGCGACAAAAGGCATGTTGTCTCAGATCGACGAGCTACAACAGGCATGCTTTCTCAGATCGACAAGCTAAAACAGGCATGCTGTGTCAGATCAACTAGCTACAAAAGGCATGCTGTCTCAGATCGACTAGCTACAACAGGCTGTCTCAGATCGTCTAGTTACAACAGGCTACTTCCGGCGCCGACAGAGATGGCCGCCTCGCTTCGCGTTCCTAGGAAACTATGCAGTTTTTTGTTTTTTTACGTGTTATTT
Source organism: Oncorhynchus tshawytscha (assembly GCF_018296145.1). Lineage (NCBI taxonomy): Eukaryota > Metazoa > Chordata > Actinopteri > Salmoniformes > Salmonidae > Oncorhynchus > Oncorhynchus tshawytscha. The sequence continues at coordinate 78,473,309 of NC_056444.1, read as the reverse complement.
CTTACACTAGTACCCCAGGTCATCTTAGGTTTCATTACATACAGCCGAGAAGAACTACTGAATATAAGATCAGCGTCAACTCACCATCAGTACGACCAAGAATATGTTTTTCGCGATGCGGATCCTGTGTTCTGCCTTACAACCAGTGTAACCGAGTGGATCACATGCAGCGACCAAAAAAAACGACTCAGAAAAAGAGGGAAACGAAGCGGTCTTCTGGTCAGACTCCGGAGACGGGCACATCGTGCACCACTCCCTAGCATTCTTCTTGCCAATGTCCAGTCTCTTGACAACAAGGTTGATGAAATCCGAGCAAGGGTAGCATTCCAGAGGGACATCAGAGACTGTAACGTTCTCTGCTTCACGGAAACATGGCTAACTGGAGAGACGCAATCCGAAGCGGTGCAGCCAGCGGGTTTCTCCACGCATCGCGCCGACAGAAACAAACATCTTTCTGGTAAGAAGACGGGCGGGGGCGTATGCCTTATGGCCAACGTGACATGGTGTGATGAAAGAAACATACAGGAACTCAAATCCTTCTGTTCACCTGATTTAGAATTCCTCACAATCAAATGTAGACCGCATTATCTACCAAGAGAATTCTCTTCGATTATAATCACAGCCGTATATATCCCCCCCAAGCAGACACATCGATGGCTCTGAACAAACTTTATTTAACTCTCTGCAAACTGGAAACGATTTATCCGGAGGCTGCATTCATTGTAGCTGGGGATTTTAACAAGGCTAATCTGAAAACAAGACTCCCTAAATTTTATCAGCATATCGATTGCGCAACCAGGGGTGGAAAGACCCTGGATCATTGTTACTCTAACTTCCGCGACGCATATAAGGCCCTGCCCCGCCCCCTTTCGGAAAAGCTGACCACGACTCCATTTTGTTGATCCCTGCCTACAGACAGAAACTAAAACAAGAAGCTCCCACGCTGAGGTCTGTCCAACGCTGGTCCGACCAAGCTGACTCCACACTCCAAGACTGCTTCCATCACGTGGACTGGGAGATGTTTCGTATTGCGTCAGACAACAACATTGACGAATACGCTGATTCGGTGTGCGAGTTCATTAGAACGTGCGTTGAAGATGTCGTTCCCATAGCAACGATTAAAACATTCCCTAACCAGAAACCGTGGATTGATGGCAGCATTCGTGTGAAACTGAAGGCACGAACCACTGCTTTTAATCAGGGCAAGGTGTCTGGTAACATGACTGAATACAAACAGTGCAGCTATTCCCTCCGCAAGGCTATCAAACAAGCTAAGCGCCAGTACAGAGACAAAGTAGAATCTCAATTCAACGGCTCAGACACAAGAGGCATGTGGCAGGGTCTACAGTCAATCACGGACTACAGGAAGAAACCCAGCCCAGTCACGGACCAGGATGTCTTGCTCCCAGGCAGACTAAATAACTTTTTGCCCGCTTTGAGGACAATACAGTGCCACTGACACGGCCTGCAACGGAAACATGCGGTCTCTCCTTCACTGCAGCCGAAGTGAGTAAGACATTTAAACGTGTTAACCCTCGCAAGGCTGCAGGCCCAGACGGCATCCCCAGCCGCGCCCTCAGAGCATGCGCAGACCAGCTGGCCGGTGTGTTTACGGACATATTCAATCAATCCCTATACCAGTCTGCTGTTCCCACATGCTTCAAGAGGGCCACCATTGTTCCTGTTCCCAAGAAAGCTAAGGTAACTGAGCTAAACGACTACCGCCCGTAGCACTCACATCCGTCATCATGAAGTGCTTTGAGAGACTAGTCAAGGACCATATCACCTCCACCCTACCTGACACCCTTGACCCACTCCAATTTGCTTACCGCCCAAATAGGTCCACAGACGATGCAATCTCAACCACACTGCACACTGCCCTAACCCATCTGGACAAGAGGAATACCTATGTGAGAATGCTGTTCATCGACTACAGCTCGGCATTCAACACCATAGTACCCTCCAAGCTCGTCATCAAGCTCGAGACCCTGGGTCTCGACCCCGCCCTGTGCAACTGGGTACTGGACTTCCTGACGGGCCGCCCCCAGGTGGTGAGGGTAGGCAACAACATCTCCTCCCCGCTGATCCTCAACACTGGGGCCCCACAAGGGTGCGTTCTGAGCCCTCTCCTGTACTCCCTGTTCACCCACGACTGCGTGGCCATGCACGCCTCCAACTCAATCATCAAGTTTGCGGACGACACAACAGTGGTAGGCTTGATTACCAACAACGACGAGACGGCCTACAGGGAGGAGGTGAGGGCCCTCGGAGTGTGGTGTCAGGAAAATAACCTCACACTCAACGTCAACAAAACTAAGGAGATGATTGTGGACTTCAGGAAACAGCAGAGGGAACACCCCCATCCACATCGATGGAACAGTAGTGGAGAGGGTAGCAAGTTTTAAGTTCCTCGGCATACACATCACAGACAAACTGAATTGGTCCACTCACACAGACAGCATCGTGAGGAAGGCGCAGCAGCGCCTCTTCAACCTCAGGAGGCTGAAGAAATTCTTGTCACCAAAAGCACTCACAAACTTCTACAGATGCACAATCGAGAGCATCCTGGCGGGCTGTATCACCGCCTGGTATGGCAACTGCACCGCCCTCAACCGTAAGGCTCTCCAGAGGGTAGTGAGGTCTGCACAACGCATCACCAGGGGCAAACTACCTGCCCTCCAGGACACCTACACCACCCGATGCTACAGGAAGGCCATGAAGATCATCAAGGACATCAACCACCCGAGCCACTGCCTGTTCACCCCGCTGTCATCCAGAAGGCGAGGTCATACAGGTGCATCAAAGCTGGGACCGAGAGACTGAAAAACAGCTTCTATCTCAAGGCCATCAGACTGTTAAACAGCCACCACTAACATTGAGTGGCTACTGCCAACACACTGTCAATGACACTGACTCTACTCCAGCCACTTTAATCATGGGAATTGATGGGAAATGATGTAAATATATCACTAGCCACTTTAAACAATGCTACCTTATATAATGTTACTTACCCTACATTGTTCATCTCATATGCATACGTTGATACTGTACTCTATATCATCGACTGCATCCTTATGTAATACATGTATCACTAGCCACTTTAACTATGCCACTTGGTTTACATACTTATCTCATATGTATATACTGTACTCGATATCATCTACTGTATCTTGCCTATGCTGCTCTGTACCATCACTCATTCATATATCCTTATGTACATATTCTTTATCCCCTTACACTGTGTATAAGACAGTAGTTTTTTTGGAATTGTTAGTTAGATTACTTGCTCGTTATTACTGCATTGTCGGAACTAGAAGCACAAGCATTTCGCTACACTCGCATTAACATCTGCTAACCATGTGTATGTGACAAATAAAATTTGATTTGATTTGATTTGATTTGGCACGCTGTTTCAGATCGACTAGCTACAACAGGCAGTCTAAGATCGATTAAATACATCAGGCATGCTTTTTCAGATAGTCTAGGTACAACAGGCATGCTGTCTCAGATCGACTAGCTACAACAGGATGTCTCAGATCGACTAGTTACAACAGGCTGTCTCAGATCGACTAAATACTACAGGCTGTCTCAGATTGACTAGTTACAACAGGCTGTCTCAGATCGACTAGATACTACAGGCTGTCTCAGATAAACTGGCTACAATAGGCTGTCAGATCGTTTAGCGACAACGGGCTGACTCAGAACAACTAGCTACAACAGGCTGTCTCAGATTGACTAGCTTCAACAGGCTGTCTCAGATTGACTAGCTACAACAGGCTGTCTCAGATTGACTAGCTTCAACAGGCTGTCTCAGATTGACTAGCTACAACAGGCTGTCTCAGATTGACTAGCTACAACAGGATGTCTGTGATCGACAAAATACAACATGCTGTCTCAGATCGACTAAATACAACAGGCCCCTCAGATCGACTAGCAACAATAGGCTGTCTCAGATCGACTAGCTACAGGGTGCTGTCTCCGATTGACAAATACAACAGACTGTCTCAGATCGACTAGCAACAACAGGGGATCTGAGATTGACTTGCTACAACAGGCTGTCTCAGATCGACTAGCTACAACAGGCTGTCTCAGATCAACTAGCTACAACAGGCTGTCTCAGATCGACTAAATACAACATGCTGACTCAGATCGACTAGCTACCACATGCTGTCTCAGATCGACTAAATACAACAGGCTGTCTCAGATCGACTAAAAACAACAGGCCCCTCAGATCGACCAGCAACAACAGACTGTCTCAGATCGACTAGCTACAACAGGCTGTCTCAGGTCTACTAGATACAACAGGCTGTCTCAGATCGACTAGCTACAACAGGCTGTCTCATATCTACTAGCTACAAAAGGCCACTCAGCTCGACTAGCTAAAACAGGCCGCTCAGATTGACTAGCCACAACAGGCTGTGTCAGATCGACTAGCTGCAACAGGCTGTCTCAGATCGACTAGCTACAACAGGCATGCTATTTCGGATTGTTTAGGTACAACAGGCATGCTGTCTCAGATCAACTGGCTACAACAGGATGTCTCAGATCGACTAGCTACAATAGGCTGTCTCATATCTACTAGCTACAAAAGGCCACTACAACAGCTCGACTAGCTAAAACAGGCAGGCGCTCAGATTGACTAGCCACAACAGGCTGTGTCAGATCGACTAGCTGCAACAGGCTGTCTCAGATCGACTAGCTACAACAGGCATGCTATTTCAGGGGATCGTTTAGGTACAACAGGCATGCTGTCTCAGATCAACTGGCTACAACAGGATGTCTCAGGCCACTCAGCTCGACTAGCTAAAACAGGCCGCTCAGATTGACTAGCCACAACAGGCTGTGTCAGATCGATCGACTACAACAGGATGTCTCAGATCGACTAGCTACAATAGGCTGTCTCAGGTTGACTAGCAACAACAGGCTGTCTCAGCTCTACTAGATACAACAGGCTGTCTCAGATCGACTTGATACAACAGGCACATTAGAATGACTAGCTACAACAGGCCCCTTAGATCGACTAGCTACAATAGGCTGTCTCAGGTTGACTAGCAACAACAGGCTGTCTCAGCTCTACTAGATACAACAGGCTGTCTCAGATCAACTTGATACAACAGGCACATTAGAATGACTAGCTACAACAGGCCCCTTAGATCGACTAGCTACAATAGGCTGTCACAGAACGACTAAATACAACAGGCTGTCTCAGATCGACTGAACACAACAGGCTGTCTCAGATCGACTAAATACAGCAGGCCCCTCAGATCGACTAGCAACAACAGGCTGCCTCAGATCGACTAGCAACAACAGGGTGTCTGAGTTCGAAAAGCTGCAACAGGCTGTCTCAGATCGACTAGCTACAACAGGCTGTCTCAGATTGACTTGATACAACAGGCACTTTAGAATGACTAGCTTCAACAGGCCCCTTAGATTGACAAGCTACAATAGGCTGTCTCAGATCGACTAAATACAACATGCTGTCTCAGATCGACTATCTACAACAGGCACTTCAGAATGACTAGCTACAACAGGCCCCTTAGATTGACTATGTTCAACAGGCTTTCTCAAATCGACTAGCTACAACAGGCTGTCTCAGCTCCACTAGCTACAAAAGGCCACTCAGATCGACTAGCTACAACAGGCCCCTCAGGAAGTCCAGGATCCAGTTGCAGAGGGAGATGTTTAGTCCCAGGATCCTTAGCTTAGTGATGAGCTTTGAGGGCACTATGGTGTTGAATGCTGAGCTGTAGTCAATGAATAGCATTCTCACATAAGTGTTCCTTTTGTCCAGGTGGGAAAGGGCAGTGTGGAGTGCAATAGAGATTGCATCATCTGTGGATCTGTTTGGGTGGTATGCAAATTGGAGTGGGTCTAGGGTTTCTGGGATAAAGAAGTTGATGTGAGCCATTACCAACCTTCCAAAGCACTTCATTGCCACGGACGTGAGTGCTACAGGTCTGTAGTCATTTAGTCAGGTTGCCTTTGTGTTCTTGAGCACAGGGACTATGGTGATCTGCTTGAAACATATTGGTTTTACAAACTCAATCAGGGAGTTGTTGAGAATGTCAGTGAAAACACCTGCCAGTTGGTCAGCACATGCCCAGGACACTCATCCTGGTAATCTGTCTGGGCCCGCAGCCTTGTGTATGTTGACCTGTTTAAAGGTCTTACTCACGTCGGCTACAGAGAGTTTGATCACAGTCGTCCGGAACAGCTGATGCTCTCATGCATGTCTCGGTGTTGCTTGCCTCAAAGCGAGCATAGAAGTGATTTAGCTCGTCTGGTAGGCTCGTGTCACTGGGCAGCTCGCAGCTGTGATTCCCTTTGTAGTCTGTAATAGTTTGCAATCCCTGCCACATAAGACAAGCGTCAGAGCAGGTGTAGTATGATTCAATCTTAGTCCTGTATTGACGCTTTGCCTGTTTGATGGTTTGTCACAGGGCATAGCGGGATTTCTTGTAAGCTTCCGGGTTAGAGTCCCGCACTTTGAAAGCGGCAGCTCTACCCTTTAGCTCAGTGCGAATGTTGCCTGCAATCCATGGCTTCTGGTTGGGGTATGTACGTACAGTCACTGTGGGGACGACGTCCTCAATGCACTTATTGATAAAGCCAGTGACTGATGTGGTGTACTCCTCAATGCATTCGGAAGAATCCCGGAACATGTTCCAGTCTATGATAGCAAAACAGTCCTGTAGTTTAGCATCTGCTTCATCTGACCACTTGTTTATAGACCGAGCAGGTGCTTCCTGCTTTAATTTTTGCTTGTAAGCAGCAATCAGGAGGATAGTTGTGGTCGGATTTACCAAATGGAGGGCGAGGGAGAGCTTTGTATGCGTTTCTGTTGGTGGAGTACAGGTGATCTAGAATTTTTTTTCCTCTGGTTGCACATTTAAGATGTTGATGGAAATTTGGTAGAACTGATTTAAGTTTCCCTGCATTAAAGTCTCCGGGCCACTAGGAGCACAATAAACAGCCACGAAAAGTATAGCTGAAAACTCTCTAGGCAAGTAGTGTGGCCTGTAATTTATCACAATATACTCAACTTCAGGCGAGCAAAATCTAGAGACTTCCTTAGATTTCGTGCACCAGCTGTTGTTTACAAATATGCACAGACCGCCCCCCCTCGTCTTACCGGCGCTATATCCGTGTCGTCGTTCAGCCACAATTCCGTGAAACCTAGCTACAACAGGCCCCTTAGATCTACTAGCTACAACAGGCCCCTTAGATCTACTAGCTACAACAGGCCCCTTAGATCTACTAGCTACAACAGGCCCCTTAGGTCTACTAGCTACAACAGGCCCCTTAGATCTACTAGCTACAACAGGCCCCTTAGATCTACTAGCTACAACAGGCCCCTTAGATCTACTAGCTACAACAGGCCCCTTAGATATACTAGCTACAACAGGCCCCTTAGATCTACTAGCTACAACAGGCCCCTTAGATCTACTAGCTACAACAGGCTGTCTCAAATTGACTAGCTAAAATAGGCTGTCTCAGATAAACTAGCTACAGCAGGCTGTCTCATGTTGATGTCTTTGTTGAAAAGCTGAAAACATAAGTGCCTGTCACCAGTAATGTACCAGTCAGGTGCAAACAATTATCAGGTGTTCTCAGCATTCCTAACAGGGTGAGTGGTGCACCACAGACATCACATCAGCCATCTAGTCTGACCCACCTGACATCACAGGGGAGTGTGGGTGTGTGTGTGTGTGTGTGTGTGTGTGTGTGTGTGTGTGTGTGTGTGTGTGTGTGTGTGTGTGTGTGTGTGTGTGTGTGTGTGTGTGTGTGTGTGTGTGTGTGTGCGGGGGGGTGGGGTTGTTCTTCTTCTTCTTTCCGGTTTCCTGGTGGTGTGTTCAATACATCAGCTTGCAGGCTGACTCTAAAGATGACTCCTGGATTCCTGTAAGTCATTTTACAGCAGCTATTGTTCTGGTCTGGAGGGTGGGTCTCTGGTATGGGGTGGTGTGAGTTCTGTAAGGTGGAGGGAAGCTGTAGAAGGGATGTAATAAGGGATTGGGTGAGGGCTATAGAGTTAGCTCTCTGTGATAGGGTTAGGGTGATGATGGAGAGTGAATGCCCTAAAGGACAAACTTAAAGGACAAGGACACATACAAACATACAATCCCCTCTCTGTCTTTCTCCTTGTTTTCCTGACTCTGTTTATTCACGCAGAAATGATTTCTCCTTCTCTATCTTTCTCTCCTTCTTGCATGCTCATTCCCACTCCGTCTCTCTGTCTCCCCCTCTTCCACACCACACACATTCTCCCTCTTAGTAATTACTACCATGAATCCTCCCTCTGACGTCAGAAACCGTAGGAAAGTTCCAAAAAGGTCCCATGGTACCCATGGCAACAGAAAAACAGGATTTGGGTTTATTTGGAAGCACGTAGCCGGTTTCATACGAAATGATCCCAGACAGTTCTTAGCAGGTTTCAGTGGAGTTGACACACCATATTCCACAAGCATGTGCCAAGCACAACCGGAGTTGTTCACCCCACATCTCTGTTAGCAACTCCCTGCATAGAAACAGACTGGGATTTCAGAGACACAATGGGTTAATTTGACTGGATGGGCACAGTAAAACAAAATTAAAAAAACACTATTCTCAGTCCAGATGATAAATGGTCTGATAAAGAGTTTTCTGGATTGCACACAGCTCATTGTGCTAAATTCTCAAAATGCCCACATTAAGATAGTTTTCAGAGGCAAGGGGAAGGGAAGGGATGAGACAAATAAATCATTTGTTCTTTCACACCACTGGCCTTCCATGTTGTTGTTGGTGGTGAAGAATCTGCATACAGAGTTCTAGGGACACCTATAGATCCTGCCATAATACAAACAGTGTGGCATCCCAGCCACATCTATGTCTCTATCCAACAGACATTCAAAATGGCACTCAGCTCGGATACTGAGCAAGATCAGAAACCGGCAGCTATCTCCCAATCTTAGTCCAATCAATTCACCAAGGAATGTGAAAAAGCTTTCAGCTAACACGTGGAAGTAACCAAGCCATTTCTGGGAAGTGAGTCTATTTGGGGATCTGAGTCCCTAATTGTTAACAGAATTGTAATTATACCTTAGCGACCAGCTACAGTTTCTATACTTAACTGATCCTATAGTGGGGATGATTGTTCTGGAAAAACCCTTTCAAATGGGGTATGCCCAGTCTGAAGAGAACCCCCTTCCTTACAACCCTTAACAACACAAGCAAACCTGGAAACCATCACATATTCCTCTGCTTTTCTTTTTCCACGTCATGCCACAGTGGCAGTTCACACATCCTGGCGGGAATTGGGCAAGCCTTGCTAAATCCCTCCCTCCTTTTTCCCTTCCCCCACCGTGGCAAGCCAGACTGACACACACATTCAGAGGCCCTTCCTCCAACGCCCCAGGCCGACACACACACTCAGAGAAATGTCTCATGTGTTTGCTAAGAGCAGCACATGAGTATGAAAATGATCTGGGAAGTGACTTTCTTCTCCTCGTGGTTTGCTACAGATGTAGGATCTTAACTTGAGCAAGTTTGCTACAGCAGGAAGATAATCCTGCAGTAGAAATGTGAATAATTATGTTGATTATAATTAATGGACATTTTTGTAAGGGTTTATAAAGGGAAATCAAGTCTGAAATTTCAAAGTGTAAATTACAAACTTCAGAAGCCTTTTTAAAGCTCAAATACACTACAAAGTTCTGCAACAGGGTGATCAAATGAAGATCCTACATCTGTATCAAAATCAAACGGTAGTTGATCTCTGTCAGTCACAAGGGGAAGATCTGTAGTCTAAGCTCGAGATGAATCTATCTGTCTAGCAATGACTTGTTGGCATGTTGGCGTCTGGATAGGCAACAATAAGTGACCTTTTGAGACACGTATCCTTGTTTTTAGTACAAAACTATAAGACAAATTAAATTGCACCATTCTTGTTACTTTATGACAAATACAAAACATTTTGGACATTTTAACTCTCTGTTGTCTTTATTGTGACTGTATATAGCATTTTTAACTAGGGTGTGGATCATGATTCAATATGTAGAGAGACCATGTCATTGTGCTGTCCTTTACCTACTGTAGGTTGTAGCCTACCTGGGGTGTGTGAACCTTTTTGTCCAGGGGGTCAAATTTGAGGGGAATTGTCTTTTGTGATAGAGGCACCACATTTCACACAGCTAGTGACCTCAGAAGTGTTTTAGCTATAGTGCCCTCGCAGAGTTTTTGGATATTACCTCCCTGGCCACCAAACAGCTCCACGGGGTCATATTGTACAGGTGTCACATGACCATATCCCCATAAATAATAGGTACATACCTATCAATGATGAGGGGGTCTGGAGAACACAATAACATGTAGATATGCCATATATACTTAATGTACAAAACATAGAAACATCTTCCTAATATGGAGTTGCAACCCCTTTTCCCCTCAGAACAGCCTCAATTCGTCGGGCATGGACTACAAGGTGTCGAAAGCGTTCCACAGGAATACTGGCCCATGTTGACTCCAATACTTCCTACAGTTGTGTTAAGTTGGCTGGATGTCGTTTGGGCAGTGGACCATTCTTGATACAAACGTGAAACTGTTGAGTGTGAAAAACCCAGCAGTGTTGCAGCTACCATACCCTGTTGAATGGCACTTCAATATTTTATCTTGCCCATTCACAGTGACATGTATTCATGGATTCCAATGGAAGCCAGGCTTCCCCCAAACAATGTACAAAGAAAAAAATACAAGTATTTCATCTCTCTGTGTTGTCATAATTTTCCTTCAATTCTCAAGAGCCTGAATGTATTGTATTTCACCGGAGAAAGCATCCGAGTGAGCGAAACAGCGCCCCCCCTGTCTCTGTATGTGTAGGCCTGTAGGTCTGGTGATAAAGAGTATGACATGTTGCCGCCTGTAGCATTGAATGCAAGGAAAGCCAGCGACCATTTGTCCTACCTTGATAAAAAAATACATAAAAATAGTAGCCAATCAGAGTTGAGCTAAACTGTGTGAACTCAACTGTGAATGGTCCTGTCGCACCAAAAAAAAAAACGTGTCAATGGAAGCCAGTTTGGATTTGGCTTCACTCCTATCACAGAGAAATACGTCATCCAGAGAAACAACTTGAGTTGTTGTGGCTAGCTTGCTAACAAAAATGGGCCTTTTCCGAAATGATCCATGGATGAAGATAGGGATTTTGATTGATTTAAATCTTTGCACTGGCCAATGATTATAATGGTGAATCTGCTCCAACTGTAAAATACAGTACATTGTGCCCCTGTCCTGAGAGGATGGAAGTTCAATATGTATCTAGATGTAGAAGGCTGATGTTAACTAGCTAATGTTGCCCATGAAAGGAAGTTAGTTTAGCCTGCAAGCGTTTTAGCCAGGTAGCCTAACTGTTTCGTCAACATGAAAGAGAAGAGGATGGCATTGGCGTTTCTCTAGGGTTGAGTAGGGTGAGGCAATATTATTTTTCTGCTTGCACGAACACACACACACACACACACACACACACACACACACACACACACACACACACACACACACACACACACACACACACACACACACACACACACACACACACACACACACACACACACACACAGTGTTCGTGTAAGTCAGAAACATGGACAGCCAAATCATATTTAGCTTATGTTGATTGGACTAAATTGTTTTTGGTATCTTTATTAGACTACTGTATTAGACTAAGCAGAGGGGACTAGATGATGTTAAAGTGTTGAGGTTGAAATGGTGTTGGTATAGTGGAGGCAGCTCCTGTTTTATTTGCGACTTGCAATAACTGTATGTAACTCTCTGTGGTTTTAAATCAATAGTTGTTCGTTTTCCAAAAATGTGAGCGACATTAACTTTCTTGACCAAGCTGTCGGTCGCATAACTGTTTGTTACATGCAATATGCTTTGTGAACGTCACCAGACAGAGGTTGCTCTCTGGTTTTGTGATGAAATAAATGTGTGGTTGAATTTATTCTGCCACTGTGTCTTCTTATCGTCTCGGCTTTAGGCCTCTATATCACAGTCACAAGGCATATGAACTAACAGGTTATAGAGCAAACAACACCATTATCACATAAGTTGTAATATGGCTTTTTTTCCCTGGTTTGGCTTCCCCAGTGATTTTACCCACAGATCACTACAGCCCATTCACCCTCTGAATGGCACACATACAAAAGCCATGTCTTAACTGTCTCAAGGCTTGACAATCCTGCTTTCACCTGGATTCACCTGGTCAGTCTATGTCATGGAAAGAGCAGGTGTTCCTAATGTTTTATACACTCAGTGTATATTGCATCCTTAAATATATTTTTTAAATAAAAGTGCATAAAATATGCATATACTTTAATTCTCATGTTTTATATTTTACATTTAAACTCTTACAACTGTCATAAGGGTGTTCTATTAAGGCTATTGATTGCAATGATATAATATTCTGTATTGTGTCAATAAAAAAAAATAGCTGTGTGTGAAATGTGGTGCCTCTGTCACAAAATACCCCCAAAAATAACTTAGGCGCTGGACTATTAGACATGGGAGTGGCCAATGAACCCACCCTGTGGAAAAAGCAGAACCGTTTGCATTTCAGAGGCCCAAAAATATATCTGTCTCATCTGCCCCTCACTTCCTCCTTTCTCTTATTTTGCTCTCTCTCTCTCTCTCTCTCTCTCTCTCTCTCTCTCTCTCTCTCTCTCTCTCTCTCTCTCTCTTTCTCTCATCATTTAGCTGTAATGTAGGACTTTGATCCTTCGCTGGCCTCGTATCCCAGGGTGGAATGGGCCTTGTGTACAAAAACATGACAAGAGAACTGATAAGAACTGTGCAGGGGAGTCATGGAGAAGCACAGCTTGCCATCTAACAGTATCAGAGTAACATTGGAAGGCCATGGAAGGCCATGGAAGGCCATGGATTGGAAGGCCTTGACTTGTCCCGTTACTTTATTTCTCGACTGACCTTCTCCGCATGCCCATTTCTTACTTTTTGTATGTATTCTCCTCTCTATTTATGTATTCTGCTCTCTATTTTATTACTACATCTAACTATTTAAGATTTCACTTGGGAGATGTGAGAATGCAAGGTCATTTAGATTTCTGGGGGTTTCTGTTTGGTTTGTCAACACTCCCAGGAGATAACCTTATACAGATGTAGGATCTTAATTTGATCATCCTGTTGCAGCTTTAAAAAGGCTTCTGAAGTTTGTAAATTCCACAGAAATTTCTGACAAAAAATGTACCAACCCCTATAAAAATGTCAATTAATTATAATCCACATAACAATTCACATTTCCTTTTGTTGCAAACTGGCACAAATGAAGATCCTACACCTGTATGATTACTGTTCCTACATTCCATTAAATGGTTAAAACATTTATCAAGTCAAGGGCAGGAAGCGACGTACGAGTGTAGATGGAGCAAGCAGCTATTAAGGTCATGAATTAATCTATTTAGTCATGCATGCCTGAGTGGATGGAGCTTCCTTAAAATGAGGGGTGTGTATGGGTTTCCAGGGCAACGGGTCAGTTGTGATTGACTCAGTGGTCAACATTAGAAGATACATTTTATCTTGTCTTATCACTGGCGAATAGGGAGGAAAAGCCTCAACCTTGGATATCTACTGTGTGGTTAAATAGCAATACAAGTGCCAAGGATTAATGACTGTATTTTATGTCATAGTTTGTTACACATGAATTCAACAGCCACTGCGCAGGTCACAGTGGTCTTCTTCAAGATCAGTAGGGGGCAGAAGAGGGTAGGTGTTCGGTGCACAGGTAGGCTACAACCTACAGCAGGTAAAGGACAGCACAATGACATGGTCTCTCTAGTCTCCGCACCCATTTTTACCCACAAGACCTTTGCACTCGTTTCCTCTTTGCACTTCCTCGCATGGGTTTCCTGTTTGAAAGCAGACTTTTTTCATTACGTATTTCGTCCCCCCCGCCTCGTGCTCATACATGGCCAGTCCTGGCATTGCTGAGTGTTCTGGGAATGCAGGTTCTTATCAGCTGTCTACAACCCACCAAATAAAAGGTGTTGTGACTGGTCTCCAACAACAACGAGTGAAAAGAAAACAAGCTCCGCTTTTATTATGTGTCCAGCTGTTATCGCAACAATACATGCTGACTGTATAGGAAATTACAGGCCTGTAAGCCTCTCTCTCTCTCTCTCTCTCTCTCTCTCTTTTTCCCACTCTGTTTCTCTCTCTCTCTCTTTCTCTCTCTCTCTCTCTCTCTCTTTTTCCCACTCTGCTTCTCTCTCTCTTTCTCTCTCTTTTTCAAATCTAACCAAATTAAATTTTATTTGTCACATGCGCCGAATACAACAGGTGTAGTAGACCTGTTTGGTGAAAACGTTGTGTAAAATACATTTTTTGACTCAGAGCTGGTGATCAATAACGGTAGGTCACAGCCAGACAAATAAGATATCCTCATGATCTGTGGAGTCCCAGCTTTCGGTGTGTATCAACGTATTCCATGTTTATTTTGTTTATGCGTCACAACGCTAACCAGAATGTAGGTAGCAGCCATCTTGAAATGAGGTCATCGGCTTGGCCTGCCCTTATAAATTAATGTACCCATATATGGTAAGCCATGCCAAAAATTTGAAGGCACCGATGAATAGCCAAGATACTCAGATTTCCGTAGACACCCTGCTTTTTCAGATAGGGGCTACCTGAATTGAATTTTAAAAATCAAATAGGGTCCCCAAAAATGCAGTTCAAGATATAGAGTTAAGAAAATATTGACTTGATAAACTAAAGTAAAAATAAAATAAAAAGTAACACAATAAAAGTATAACAAGTGTCTTTCTCTCTCTCTCTCTCTCTCTCTCACCTTCTCTCTCTTTTTTTGGAATCCCTGGACTTTTTGGGTGAACTTCCCTCCTCATATCTTTCCTGATCGTTATTCTCTAAGAGGAAACATATTACCAAAAGGCTTTCATGAAAACAATTGTCGCACTGCATTGTATGATATTGTCATAGAACCCACTATGCTAGAAGTCAAGTGTATTCTGGGTGAGGTGCAGTAGAAGTTCCACTAATCAGTTGGTCACAAATATAAGAGTATCATTTTTCTGACAATCACGGGTACTTGAGTTTATCTCTGTTTGAAGGTAGATTCAGCTCATTGTTTTCAGGACAGGGTGTGGTGCATCAACACACCAACCCAGGTGCCTCAAAGGCCCACATTAATAATTTAGCTGGGTGACAACAAAAGCCGCTCAAGGTGCATTAGTTATATGAGCCGATGCGTTTTCTGTTAACCCCTTCATTTAGTGCCGTATCGTTTTAACACTGTCATAAAGAATTACTTCAAATGAAATACAATTTTATTTGTCACATGCACCGAATACAACAGATGTAGACCTTAGAGTGAAATGCTTACTTACAAGCCCTTAACCAACAATGCAGTTAAGAAAAATAAGTGTAAAGTAACAAATAGATAAATAAAAAATAAAAGTAACAAATAATTAAAGAGCAGCAGTAAAATACAAATATTGAGGCTATATACAGGGGGTACATGTGCAGGGGCACCAGTTAGTCGAGGTAATTTAGGTAATATGTACATGTAGGTAGAGTTAAATTGACTATGCATAGACAGTAAACAGAGAGTAGCAGCAGCGTAAAAGGGGAGGGAGCAATGCAAATTGTCTGGGTAGCCATTTGAATAGGTGTTCAGGAGTCTTATGGCTTGGGGGTAGAAGCTGTTAAGAAGTCTTTTGGACCTAGACTTGGCGCTCCGGTACCGCTTGCCATGCGGTAGCAGAGAGAACAGTCTATGACTAGGGTGGCTTGGAGTCTTTGACAATTTTTAGGGCCTTCCTCTGACACCGCCTGGTATAGAGGTCCAGGATGGCAGGAAGCTTGGCCCCAGTGATGTACTGGGCGGTACGCACTACCCTCTGTATTGCCTTGCGGTCGGAGGCCGAGCAGTTGCCATACCAGGCAGTGATGCAACCGGTCAGGATGCTCTCGATGGTGCAGCTGTAGAACTTTTTGAGGATCTGAGGACCCATGCCAAATCTTTTCAGTCTCCTAAGTAGGCGTTGTCGTGCCCACTTCACGGCTGTCTTGGTGTGTTCAGTAAACTATGAATAGTCATTCATAACCACTTGTATCAATTGACACAATCATGTTAGGCAGGATACAATAATATGTCTTAATCTCATTTTAACATATCCTGATGCAAAACATCGTAATTCCACCATGTACAAAAACCTATAGTACTAGTCCCTTCACAATACTTGTAATACATTCTCAACGTAATCAACTAATGTAACAACTAGTGGGCCCATTGGAAAACTGTCAAAAGAGTGTTTGTTCCAAGGCCCATGTAAGGAAACAGATCTCCAAAGCTACCCCACAGCCGGGCATTGATAATTGCTCTGAATATCAACAGGAAAACAACTTAAAAGGGTCCCATGTTCTGAGGTTTGACTTTGTGACCTCTCCTTAAGATATCACTTAAGTAAAACGGACATCAGGTGAGCTGTCCATCAGCTGATTTTACACACAACAAGATCTAACTGGCCAGAAGGACAGAATATGTGTGAATATTGAATTGGGAGATGGGTTACGCAATAAGACCAGATGCAAAAGTGTGACACACATCAAAGATTTGGCCCCAGATCTGGAATCTGGATTGGGTAACACAATATACTTTTTCTGCTAGCTCTCCTGTCTCCCTTATACCCCTCTCCCACACACTTAAACCTTAAACCCTAACCTAAACCCCTCCAGCAACCCTAACCACAGGGCAGGTCTCTTCATAATTCACCAAAATGCCTGACTAAATGATTGTGCAGGGAGTGATCCTTCTCTGAGAATAACCAAAGCAGCTCACTATCAAAACAGGGTCGGAGTCCTGAGTGAAATAACAATGAAATAAGAAATACACATGGCCACCTTTTAATTCTTTAGCATTCAACAAGGTGTAGCACAATAGTGGCTTGTTTGAAGATGGAATATTCCTATTCTCTCAGGCATCTTTAACATAAGGTCATAGCTGAGGTGGCAGGATGGAGCAGGCAAAATGCCTATTTTTATAGAGCTGGAGAGAGAGGGATTATGGGTTGTGGATAGAAGAGGTGAGGAATTGAACACCTCACATGTTTTTTTCCTGAAGCCAATTAATCTTTATCCCTGCTGCATCTCTTCCACAGCAATACTGCTCACTCTCTACTGCCCTCTAACTCCATCTCTCCAACCCCTCACCCCCTCTCCTCCTCTCTGTCTGCCGGTTTCAGTGCATTCCTATCCCCTGCCATCATACCTGCAAGCTTTTCACACCAACCAAAAGCTCCCAGTCCTCCCTGCTGTAAAAGAGGCCTGGACAAAGGGCTATGGTCTTAGTGGACTCCTGGCCCATGCTAGCCTGATCCAAAGAGGAAAAAATCTGGTTGGCAACACCAGCAACACAGGGGAAAATATTTACCCACAGTGCTTTAGTGTTTGCTCTCTTGTTTCTTTGTTTTATACAGCCCCTCGTTTCAAGTTCTGGGCTCTTTTTGGCCAGTTTATGAGCAGGCAGGCAGCACATAATACATCTGCACCTCTGTGGCAGGGAGTAGTCAAAAGCCCCATCCGCTCCAGATATAATAACCTTTAATGAGTCATGACTGGCGAGCTGAGAACTACAGATCCAGAAATTGAGAGCTAGAATTAAGATTTTCAAATGTTTGTTTCTTAACCAGAAGCAGCCTTTGGGGAATGAGTCAGACCATAAATTGTTTCTTTCGTGAGTGCCTCCTGTTTTACTCTGCTATTGTGTTTTACTTTATCACTTTGGCTCATGGTACATAAATACTTCACAGGGCAAGGACAATGATATTTGAGATAAAGTCTACAGTCTACACAAAGGTTTCTATCAATGTTGTGGATCTCTATCTATGCCAACTGACATACCTTTACCTCCTTTTAAAGGTGTGCTGGCAAATGTTTAATGTGTCTTTGTTGGTCGGCATAGATAAGACACTTTGTTCTGAACTCTTTTGTAATTAAGTGTGAGATGAGCGATACTGTCTATCGCAGGTTCCCATGCCAGGAACTCAGTAATCTCCCGGGAATCCAGTGACTCACTAACCACAACATTCTGATCCACAATCCTCAACTAAGCCAACAGTTTCTCAAACTGCACATTTTAAAAATAGCTTCTCTCTCCTCTACACTATGTTTCTGAACGGAAAGTTCATCACTGTTCGACCGTTGAAGTTGGTAGACATTCAACAGAAGTTTCTAGCTTTGTCCACTCACTCACCTCCTCACGTGACATGGTTCAGATTACAGGCCTGATGAGTGATGTGTGTTTGCTGCTCTGGTCTGCCTATAGGGAATGTAACATCCCCTCCTACACATCAGAGAAACTTTCCTGAGTTACTCCCAAGGCAATACAGAATAGTGAATTTCTATTTACTCTAAAACAGATTCACGCGTTTCACCTAGTCTCAAAACTAAACAAGGGAATTCCATTTAGTGCATTTCATTTAAATAGTAGCCATTAGCCATTAGCCAATAGCCATACATCCCAATTCGTTACGTTTATGTGAGTAGTAAGTAGCAGCCATTACACAGCCCACTCTATCACTAACCAAAACACATTAGACCAGTGTGCTCTGAGGCCCTCAATTCACACCCAAACATTAGAGCAGTGCAATGTAAATATTGCAATCAACTATATGCTGTTGCGTAAACACACAGACACACCTAAGCATGCATAAGGCCCCAGGTAAGGTCCAACCAGACCATATGCAGTGCCTTCAGAAAGTATTCACACCCCTTGAATATTTCACATTTTGATATGTAACAGCCTCAATTTAAAATGGATTATATTAAGATTTTGTGTCACTGGCCTACACACAATACCCCATAATGTCAAAGTGGATTTATATTTCTATACATTTATACTGATACGTTAAGAATGAAAAGGTGAAATGTCTTGAGTCAATAAGTATTCAACACCTATGTCATGGCAAGTCTAAATGTGTTCAGGAGTAAAACTGTGCTTAACAAGTCACATAATACGTTGTATGGACTCACTCTGTGTACAATAATAGTGTTTAACATGATTTTTAATGACTACCTCATCTCTGTACCCCACACATACAATTATCTGTAAGGTCCCCTAGTCGAACAATGCCTCCGAAAGAAGGATACCTATTGGTAGGTGTGTTAAAAAGGCCAATGGTGACTTTAAAACAGTTACAGAGTTTAATGGCTGTGATATGAGAAAACTGAGGATGGGTCAACAACATTAGTTACTCCACAATACTAACCTGAATGACAGAGTGAAAAGAAGGAAGCGTGTACAGAATAAAAATATTCCATAACATGCATCCTGTTTGCAATAAGGCAGTACAGTCAAACTGCTAAAAATTTGGCAAAGAAATTAACTTTATGTCCTGAATACAAAGTGTTATGTTTGGGGCAAATTCAACACACCACATCACTGAGTACCACTTCATATTTTCAAGCATGATGGTGGCTGCATCATGTTATGGGTATGCTTGTCATCGACAAGGACTACAGAGTTTTTTAAGGGTAAAAAGCAAAAAAATAGAGCTAAGCACAAACAACATCCTAGAGGAAAACCTGGCTCAGTCTGCTTTCCAACAGACACTGGTAGATAAATTCACCTTTCAGCAGGACAATAACCTAAAACACAAGGCCAAATTTACCCCGGAGTTTCTTACCAAGATGACATTGAATGTTCCTTAGTGGCCTAGTTACAGTTTGGATTTAAATCGTCTTGAAATTATATGGCAAGACTTGAAAATGGCTGTCTAGCAATGATCAACAACCAACTTGACAGAGCTTGAAGAATTTTAAAAAGAATAATGCGTAAATGTTGTATAATCCAGGTGTGCAAAGCTCTTAGAGACTTACCCAGAAAGACTCACAGCTGTAATGACTGTCAAAGGTGATTCTAACATGTATTGGCTCAAGGGTGTGAATACTTAAGTAAATAAGACATTTCTGAATTTAATTTGTGCAAACATTTCTAAAAACATGTTTTCACTTTGTTATTATGGGGTAGTGTGTGTATATGGGTGACAAAACATATCTTTTTAATATACATTTTGCATTCAGGCTTTAACACAACACCATGTGAAATACTATCTGAAGCCACTGTACTTGGACAGTTGGACCTGACGTCAATGAATCTAAAAACCTCGATGTAATCACACAAACATGCATAGAGTCCAACAGGATCAACACATGTAGCGAAGTTAAGACCGTAAGCTCACGCCACAACAAGCTTGAAATTAGGTACCTTTTGTTTTGCTCAATCGGTTTGCACATTATCAAAGAGGGCGGTCACATGTGTTGTGAAGCCGAGGATCACTGGTTCAAGCCCAGCATTGGGTGGCAGGTAGCCTAGTTGTTAGAGCGTTGGGCCAGTAACCGAAAGGTTGCTAGATCAAATCCCTGAGCTGAAGAGATAAAAAATCTGTCATTCTGCCCCATGAACAAGGCAGTTAACCCACTGTTCCTAGGCTGTCATTGTAAATAATAATTTGTTCTTAACTGATTTGCCTAGTTAAATAAATGTGGCAGTTGAACAGTGGAGGAATCTGTTAGCAGCAGACTGACCCCTGTTACATATACACACACAGACAGGCAAGTACACCCTTGTACATCACTCCTACAGGGGTGTCATTCACCCCAAAATTATGAGAGGACACAAAGTATGCGGGGGTGGCCTGGAGAGGAGCATGCCCCCCAAATCTGTCAGTAAGTTAAAGAATGAAACAGATTTTCCCTGTGATCTAGTCATAATCATTATGCTCAATTCTATAAATGTTTTATGTAACTAAAGTATGTCTGCTGAAATCTGGGTAAAAGGTTGAAATGAATGTGAATCTTAGGAATGTGAGTGCAGATAATAACTAGAACATAGTACAAAACAAGAAATTAAAAGTGTAGACATGAAACAGAAACAGAGTCAATAACACACAACGGGAGTAAACGTGACAGTACCCCCTCCCTGATGCGCGGATCCGGCCGCCGGACGTCGCTGACCAGAGGAGCGGGAGTAAACGTGACAGTACCCCCTCCCTGATGCGCGGATCCGGCCGCCGGACGTCGCTGACCAGAGGAGCGGGAGTAAACGTGACAGTACCCCCTCCTTGATGCGCGGATCCGGCCGCCGGACGTCGCTGACCAGAGGAGCGGGAGTAAACGTGACAGTACCCCCCACCCTGATGCGCGGATCTGGCCGCCGGACGTCGCTGACCAGAGGAGCGGGAGTAAACGTGACAGTACCCCCTCCCTGATGCGCGGATCCAGCCGCCGGACGTCGCTGACCAGAGGAGCGGGAGTAAACGTGACAGTACCCCCTCCCTGATGCGCGGATCCGGCCGCCGGACGTCACTGACCAGAGGAGCAGGAGTAAACGTGACAGTACCCCCACCCTGATGCGCGGATCCAGCCGCCGGACGTCGCTGACCAGAGGAGCGGGAGTAAACGTGACAGTACCCCCTCCCTGATGCGCGGATCCGGCCACCGGACGTCACTGACCAGAGGAGCGGGAGTAAACGTGACAGTACCCCCTCCCTGATGCGTGGATCCGGCCACCGGACATCGCTGACCAGAGGAGCGGGAGTAAACGTGACACCCCCTCCCTGATGGGATCCCCAATCACAGAGGGCGGGAGTAAACGTGACAGTACCCCCTCCCTGATGCGCGGATACAGCCTGTGAATCCCTCCCTGAATCCGGCCACCAGGGTCTGCTAGTGACAGTACCCCCTCTGAGCACTGAGATGCAGTGCCTTAGACTGCTCCACCACTCGGAAGCCAACTTGAATAAAACTATCCTCTCAGGTTTGGCAAGTCATCTATTAATTGCCCTTGTGTACTTATACAAACATAGACTCTTATGAATAACGTTTAAAGGCCTCCTTCAGTGTGCACAATCCATCTATACAACCAATGTAAAAGGAAATATGCACAGTACTAGTAACTTATTGATAGTTTTTTGGAACTGACAATAACTGTGGTAAATTCTCAGACTAGGACCATATTATGACTTTTAGAACTGTCTCCTCAGTCAGCCTAGGGTTACTTACATAACGTCAAGAACATGACCTCTCATATTATTATAATCTAATTGAGCTGGATAGCATATGCTCCATCCAACACAACCTCCTCGGTTTATCAGTGTCATTTGAGCACAAACCGCAATGTGGAAACACTGCAGCTAAGACAGGTATGCACTCACTGCAATATTGAGAAACATGGTAGGACTGTTTATGTTTTTATGTAAACACCGCATTCAGAACCTGCACATTCTACAATACCTCTTTGCCAGGGTGTGGCTGATAGTCAGAGTCGTATGGTGCATGGGTGTACGGTAGGTGTGCGTGGGTAGGAGGGTAGGAGGCACTGAGAGACAGAGATAAGTCACCTCTGACGTCTCCAAGGATTCATGGAATTCAGGAACTACCCTTTATCACAATACTGCCCTACCAAAGCAGTAACTGCTCATAGCGTGGAACTGAGAAAATGTGTTTTTATTTACCTTGGTTTCACAGTCACTTTATGCAGTTACTGCTAACATGACCCCCAATTTCTCCAAAACACAATACAACAGAGGCATGATACTTGTCCACGTGATAAAGCATGTAGTTAATACAACAAAAATGATATTAACACATTTTCGACCACATTGTAACGGCTTTCTTCCTGGGAAGGAGAGGCGGACCAAAACGCAGCGTGGTTATAGTTCATGGTAATTTAATAAGGTAACTCAAACATGAACAGGATACAAAACAATAACCGTGAAAACCAAAACAGCCCAAACTGGTGCATAAAACACAAAGACAGGAAACAACCACCCACAAAACCCAACACAAAACAGGCTACCTAAATATGGTTCCCAATCAGAGACAATGACTAACACCTGCCTCTGATTGAGAACCATATCAGGCCAAACATAGAAATAGACAAACCAGACACACAACATAGAATGCCCACCCAGCTCACGTCCTGACCAACACTTAAAAAAAGGAAAACACAAAAGAACTATGGTCAGAACGTGACACAAATGAGCAGTAACTGCCTTTTTTCTAGGTAGGGCAGAATAGATGCCATGTGAGTCAAGGCTGCCGGTCGGTCTAGATGATGCTTGGAAAAACAGCAAGATGGATATTATCCATGTCCTTGTTCGGCCACAACTCAGACAAACAAAGAATATTACAGTTATTCAGTTGTTAAGTGGATCTCATCCAGTTTGTTCTCTATTGAATGTACGTTTTCCAACAGAACGCAGAGTAGAGACAGTTTATTTGCTCGCGAAAGTATTCTCATCAGGAAGCCGGCTTGTCTGCCTCTTTTGCGTCGTCACTTCCTCTTTCGAGTCCCGGGGATTGTGGCCTGGTCCGGAGTAAGCAGAAAGTCCAGAACTGTCGACTTGTTGAAGTAGAAATTGTCATCCAAATTGAGGTTAATGATCGCTGTTTCGGTCATAGGAAATGATGGCGGAGACATTATGTACAAAAAAGATTAGCTTAGAAACACCCCTAAAACAGCTGCTGACCCCTGCAGCGCAAGCAGGTTGCCTGCCAGGTATTTGTGTTTACACATTACAGCATATCAATTTATATTTGTGTTTCGTATCACTTGCACTTCTAGAGGACTTAACAAAGGCATCCAAATTGACAGCGACTACAGGGCAAAACAGACCAAAAGGACATGGCAAAATGCTCAAGCATTTAAGCTTTCAGACTTGCTGCCGCTCCAATGTGTCCCCTATACATTTTACATTTATGGGGCACTATAACTGCAGGATCTTAACTGGTACAGCATTCTCACTAACGGGTGCAACAAATGAGACAGAGACAACAATACCAGGCACACACTAGTGATCAAAAGGTTTTCGGCACGCCAAAAATATGGTACGGTACTGTATTCTGTGTGGTGGAATTGCAGTACCATTCGAAACACAGCAATTCTTTTCCCACCCACAACATGCACCAAAATGAACAGTATGCGGAATTAAACATTTCACAGTATTTTACTGTTTATTATACCCAAAAGTACCATATAAATTACAGTTTTCCATTATAGTGTACAGTACTAGCAATGACAAATGTTTTAGTTTAGAGAGCCATCCCCAAGCTCAGCTTTGTATGTGATAGTGAATCAAGATTCACTACAAAGGAATCAAAAGTAACTACTGAGAAATCAAAAGTAACTAATCAAGAGTAGCTACAGAATAATCAAGATATATACTGTATTTAAAGGGTAGGAAGCATCAGATTTTACTCACCAATGTAACACAGTGTGGTCAAAGACTTAGTAATTAGTCACCATCTGGTTAACTATAAGTACAAAAATTGCTATGTTTTGGTGTTATTAGATATTTATCAACATATTTCCAACTTCTAAATGACCCACAATGCACTATTCATCAGCATCATATAGAGTATCTGCTCTGTGCCATCGAGTTCGCATGCTAGCTCGGTAGCTTGCTCAAGCTGGCTAACGTTAGCCACACCTCATGCTATTCACAGACTTTGTGGCTGTGTTACCTAGTGGGAACCTCATTAGCATCACAGGCTCTGGTGCCTTTTTGCCATGGGCTCAAAATGAAAGAGAAAATCATACTTTCTTGCTCTAATTATGTAGCACCTCATCTGTTCTCCTTTTTTGTTTTGTCAACTTTTTAACGTGTTCTCTGCGAAGAATGGGAGTTGAATGGGAGGCTATGGGAGTTTTATACATTTTTCCACCTTGACTTAGTGCTAGCGCGTTAGCTGACTGACATCGTGAATCTATATATTTTGGATATCGGCCCGGTGAAATGCCCCACCCCCTTTGCTTGGGTAGCTAATGCAGCCTGCATTCTTTTAAAGGTTTTACCATTAGATGGGGCCAAACCATGAATCTGTAAGTCTCTGCTCACGCCTTGCTTTTTAATTTGCAGTTATGCATTAGTTGTGTTGTGTTAGTTGTGTTTTAGCTGGTCTCCAGTAGTTGGGCTCTAGCTTCCCGACCATAACCATGGTGGTGGCTTGGCTGGATAGGCTAATAGGTAGTTGGCTAAATAGCTAACGTTAGCTGGCTGGCGATCTGGCTCGCTAGCTTACTGGTGAAGATAACTGCATATAGCTAACATTCTTTGATAAATGGTTAGATGGGGTTATGTATTTCCAAAACGTTGGTTTACTTTAATGTACAGTAGCTGTAAACTAGGTGTTTAGTGCTAGTGTGACATTAGCAGGCTGGTAGAGCTAACGTTAGCAGGCTAGTAGGGCTAACATTAGCAGGCTAATTGACTAGCAACCTTGCAAGTTGGTTTATAACAATACATTCATAAAGTATTTGCTTGTAAGTTGGCTGAAAATAGAACTGAAACCAGTGGTCCTGAGTGAAACGATTTGGTTTAATTTGAAGTTCTAGATTTGATCAAAGACTCCAGTCACCCAAGTCATAGAAGGTTCTCTCCTCTACCTGCACGGCAAACGGTACCGGAGTGCCAAATCTAGGTCCAAAAGGCTCCTTAACAGCTTCTATCCCTAAGCCATAAGTCTGCTGAACAATTAATCAAATGGCCACCCGGACTATTTACATTGACCTCCCCTACATCGACTAACCTGTACCGGTCCTGCACATTGACTCAGGACCGGTACCCCCTATATATAATTTAATTATTGTTTTTTTAATTGTATTTTTTACTTTAGTTTATGTAGTAAATGTTTTCTTAACTCAATTATTTTTAACTGCATTGTTGGTTAAGGGCTTGTAAGTAAGCATTTCACGGTAAAGTCTACACTTGTTGTATTTGGTGCATGTGAAAAATAAAATTTGATTTTAAGTTATCTGTTGAATAACGGGAATAGGCTGGCTTGCAGGGTCCTCAATATTACATCACACCCCATTTTTTTCCCCCAACATGACTTTGGCATTCTATGCAATAATAAAAAAAAGTCAGGTGTGACTTTGCATTGGGTCTTTTGATGGGAAGGTTCTCCCATCTCTACAGATGAACTCTAGAGCTCTGTCAGAGTCACCATCGGGTTCCTGCTCACCTCCCTGACCAAGGCCCTTCTCCCCTCATTGCTCAGTTTGGCCGGGCAGCCAGCTCTTCAGTTTGGCCCGGGCAGCCAGCTCTTCAGGACAGTCTTGGTGGTTCCAAACTTCTTCCAGTTAAGAATGATGGAGGCCATTGTGTTATTGGGGACCTTCAATGCTGCTGAAATGTTTTGGAATACTTTCCAAAGGCACAATAGGAGGAACTGAGGGTTGAAGGGAAGCCACACCCTGCTTTAACCTTCACCCGAAGAGACAGAGAGACTGAGATTAGTCACCTCTCATATCTCCATTTCAAGGTGTCCAGGAATTCAGAAACTACCCCTCATCCGGGTAGGTGCCATGTGTGAGTCATGTTTATAGTAGATATCTAATGGTGATTACCTTCAGGATTGCTTCACAGACAGGTATTTTCATGAATGTATCTTTAACACCCATCTGTGAACATCACTGCTATGAGTAGTGGATCAGCTCAGTGGTGAGAAAGCATACACACCTGTTAAGACAGGTCACTTTTGAGTCTTGTTTGAAAGATTACTGTACCTTTCTGCCACAGACACACATGAACACTCACCAGCAGCACACCTGCACCCTAACCTCCAAAGTGATTTGTCAGTGCCGTATGACGTATGATGAAATAATGTTTGAGAGATAGCAGTCAGAGAAAAGCCAGCTGTTGAGGTAAGTGACAGTTTTCCCTCCAAGGGTACAAATTCTCGACTGGAGTTTCCCACTCAAACCAAAAATACTCTTTACGCTTTCCAAGGCTGATGCCAAAGTCATCCAGGTTTCTTTTATTTTCCATGCAGTTTCCCAATATCCTTCAGCTTTCTGGAAGTAAAACTACAACATTAAACACAGTATTAGCATTGCACTTGGCGCTCTCTAGGGAGAATCACATTTCCATCTATTGAATTGAAATATAAAAAATACATTCTCACTAAGTTTTAATTATTTAAATTCAGAAGATTCATACACTGTATGTTTTTATATAGCACTGATCTCTGTCCTTCTAACTGCAAATGAAGGTACTTTGAACCTTAACACAATAAGCAGTAATGCAAGT
The DNA here is from genome assembly GCF_018296145.1 of Oncorhynchus tshawytscha. Lineage (NCBI taxonomy): Eukaryota > Metazoa > Chordata > Actinopteri > Salmoniformes > Salmonidae > Oncorhynchus > Oncorhynchus tshawytscha. Next base: position 78,446,217 of record NC_056444.1, on the reverse strand, counting down.
CAGTGATAAACCCTTATGGATAAACCACACCTGTTTGTTCAGCTTAATGTTCTCCAAGAGCCCTCATCAAAGTGACTAAGAAGCATACTGCTCATTGTTTGAGAATCCCTGTATCCATGTTGGCAGCAAAAATACTACCAATAGAGAAGTGGTTTATAAAGTTTACATGATGAGTCAGCTTCGTGTGTGATTGTATAATGTTGAACTTTTTTCACGTCTTGAGGGCTTTGCTGTAGGTTTTACATGAACACTCTTCCTTAACCATTAGTCAACCATCAAATTCTACACTGATTACTGCATGTCTGGACAGCTCTGGGGCGATTTGTGGTCTGAACCACTACGGTGTTTGCCTCAGGTGGTTGTAATAGAACTTTCTCATTTGAGAGAATGTTTTTATAAAGAGATGAAACTGATTGATAATGAAAAGTTGTTTGATTCCTTTTTTTTAATGAGCTCTATGTTTTGATGCCAGATTAAACCAGACACATAACTAAAACAATGATTCCGATCGTAAGGACAGGGAAGAGGAAGTGGACTAGAATTCAAAAATATTTTACTTCATAAACCTGGCAACTAGGAAATCACCAACTGTAGAAGTTGGCTTATAAACAAGCATAGGCCCAGTGCTTCCTCTCCATTCAAAGTCACAAAATCAATTTATTTGTCTTTGCATTGTTACAGTTCAGTATAATGAGAAGTATTTCTGCACAGGAAATGTGCCAGGAGGATACACTGTGTATTTACATTTGTTGGTGAACTACAATGTTTGAACTTGCAAATCTATTCTTGTTCCATGTCTGTGAATGGGCTTGCATGGTTCAATCGTCAAGAGCACTATAGTCACAAATTATCCACTATGCATTTTTTTGCGGTATATCCTCACAAGTGATTACTCATTGTGTGGCTATACTTATCTCTGTGTCTATGGCAACATCCCTCAACTTTCTAAGTCAAGAGTATCTGGAAAAGTCATCAGTGATCTGTGGTAACCCTGTTTCCATAACGACAGTGGGTGTGGCAGCGAACGGTGCAGTGAAGCAAAGCGGAGAAGGATCACTGAAGGACAGCACAGCATGTGTGAGTTTTACTAAAGTGAAAGAAAGATCACAGGTAATATCTATCCTCCAAGAACAGCATAAAAGCTAGCAAGCAGAAGCCACACACACACACACATCCTTCGAATAAAGAGCCTATGTTTTCACTGAGCAGGAAATGCTCCTGAATGGGAGAGAGAGAATGTTCCAGCCAAACTGGAGTCAGAAACCCACTTTGAGGGCAATGTTCAAAATGGGCTCAGGGCCATAGCGCTGAGTAAGACCAGGTTTTTCCATCGACACACATGTTATTTATTTCCTTGCCTTTTCTCTCTCAACCTAACTTGGGTAAGAAAAGGGTATGTGAAATGTAAAAGGCGGGGTTGCATTTCAGCAGTTTAGTATTGTAGAGAGCAATTGCTTTACAATGGCCTTACATCTCTTACTGTATGTCCTTCAAACTCAACTCTGGACCTTGAAGCCAGTTCCAATGCATTTTTTTCATTGTTCCCCTCTAATCAGGGACTGATTTAAACCTGGGACACCAGGTGTGTGCAATTAATTATTAGAATAGAAAACCAGCAGGCTCCGGCCCTAGTAGGGTAAGAGTTGAACTTGTCAGCGATGACAAGAGTACCAATAGTTGAAACGTTCTACATAAACACCATGTGACGTAAAATCTATTATGGTGGTGGTTGAAAGTGACTGAGTTCAGGAGTAACGGGTTTCATGTTACTGATTTAAACCTGGAACTGTAATCTGTTTCATTACCAGATAAAATATTATAATCAGATTACAGATACTTAAAAAAAAAAAGTAGATGATTACTTTTAAATTCAGAAAGTATGTTTGTGACAATGTTTTCTCAATGACATTCAAATCAACACTGAAAACAGGTGCAAGTTTAAGTTTGTACGATACGGATATCAGTTTTGATATCTACAGGAGTCAAAGATCATACCCCGAAGACATGATAACCTTCCCTGTTTTGGGATATAGTGAGAGGTTAAAATGTCTTGGGGGTATAATCTTTGATCCTCTGTAACTTTCTCACTCATCACAATTGGTGCTCCCGAGTGGCGCAGCGGTCTAAGGCACTGCATCTCAATGATTGAGGTGTCACTACAGACACCCTGGTTTGAATCCAGGTTGTATCACAATTGGCAGTGATTGGGAGTCCCATAGGGCGGTGCACAATTGCTCCAGCATCGTCCGGGGTAGGCTGTCATTGTAAATAAGAATTGGTTCTTAACTGACTTGTCTGTAAAATGAAGGTTCTTAAAGGTTCTTTTTACAATTGGAACATTTATTCACGATTCATTCAGGATTATCCATAATAATAGTAGCATCCACATTAATGTAGAAGTGTTTAAAAACATTCTTATTTACAATAAAACTGACTCCAAAATGACACAACACAATATCTACCATTCATTTCTATTGGGCACAAACAAATCTGAACCACTACCAAAACAGACTGCGAACACATTCAACAAGTTTGTAGAGTCACAAGTTTTTCATAATTTTTACCCCTTACCTTTGTGAGAGAAAAAAAAGTATAACTTGTTAAACAAAATCTCTTTGTCTGAGCAATTGTATTCGCATAAAATAATATAATGTAGCATTTTTTGCATGCAATACAGTTTAGTATTTTAATTATTTATTTTATACAGTCATTATTGCTCATCTTTTTCAAGTGTGTCAATAATTTCAGACCCCACTGTACATAGCACATTGATGTGAATCACACTGCTGCTATCTCATTTAGCTATTTGAGTCTTACGGGTTGTGTTTTTTGTGAATAGCTGTGGACATGTGTATTTGAACCCAATAATGGTTGAATTGAAGAAGTTTAAGCTGCCTATCAATCATTGTTTTTTTGTGACCAGTGGAGAGCCAGTGAAAATGTGTTCTTGCAACAGCTGCATACGGATCCCAGCCTATGGAATAAAAGTTTGAGGGAGTTCTTTCTTTCTGGTCTTGTGCTCCATACTGTCAACAACAATTTAAGAAGACCACGAGTGGGGCTTTTATTGCTCAATCTAATTTGTGCTGATTAAATAAGAAATAATCCATAGGCCTAATGAACACATGCTCAAACTTGTGCACTATTTATATAGACTAATATCTAAGTGTTACTAACAAAAAAGGTAAACATTAGGCCTATAGCAAATGCAGCATATGGCATACATTTTTCATATGCAAATAGCACCTTCCGGTAGTGCTCAAAGCATGCCATTCCATGACAGAAGCATGTATATGTCAACAATGAGCCAATCAGTCCTCCATGACAGCAACATCTATATTTCCATATAGTATTAAGACTGTGAATCTGACATACTTTGGTTTTTATTTTAAAGATATAGTCTAATCATATTAATATATGTAGTAGAAAGCAATGGGAAGAAGCCTACATAACCAACCTGTAGAGTAACATGCAACATTCATGTATGGCCAGCTTTGTAAAGGGGAAGTAATCAGATTACATTAAAGAGTTTGGGTAATCCAAAAGTTACGTTACTGATTACAATTTTGGACAGGTAACTAGTAACTAACTGTAACTGATTAAATTGAAAAAGTAACGTACCCAACCCTGGAATATGATGTGGGCTTTGCATGAAAACAGATATTTTACCGCAGTGCATTTGATATCCTCACTAAAGAAGAATGCTTATGAAAGCACCATAAGTGAATCAGTCCTTCTAAATATGTCCAAAATTTTCCACGAAAAGGAGTAAACAAATGAATAATATGTGAGTTATTTTGCTAACGAGGATGAAAGTGGTGATTCAATCTCCACCCCCTGATTCTAAACCACTTCATTGGACTAAAAACACTCGTGACATGAGGGAGTTGCATAAATTCTGACACAACCAGACACACCCTTTTTAGGTCTTTCTGGGGGAGGGGGTCAAAGGTTGAGAAAGATATTTCTAACTGCCACACAGAGCTTAAAGGCCCATCAATACAATCATCTCTGTGTAAACTGGTATGTGTGTAAAACGACCATGCCACATCAATTAAAATGAGTCGACTCTTCAGTAACGCAGGAGGTGTTAGCTAATAGATACCAGCATAAGACAACATGTAAACACAGTTAATGAAGTAATCTTCTTGACATGCACTGGATGGGGAGGGACAGAGTGTAAATAAGTAGATAGGTGTTGTTACCATAAATACTTGACTGACAACTTTGAGTCCAAATTAGGAACCAATAGGTCAAGTGTTTTGATAGCAATAGGGTCACTAGTAGTTAGTTCCCAACGAAGTGTTATAAGGTGGAGTTTGTATAAATATCGCACATTTCTATGTCTCATGCATTGACAACAGCGTGTCGATGTTGTAAATCAGCAGAGCATTAGTCACACAGCTCACAGCATTACAGTCACACAGCTCACAGCATTACAGTCACTCAGCTCACAGCATTACAGTCACTCAGCTCACAGCATTACAGTCACTCAGCTCACAGCATTACAGTCACTCAGCTCACAGCATTACAGTCACTCAGCTCACAGCATTACAGTCACTCAGCTCACAGCATTACAGCATCAGCTCACAGTCATTCAGCTCGCAGCATTACAGTCATTCAGCTCACAGCATTACAGTCACACAGCTCACAGCATTACAGTCACACAGCATTACAGTCACACAGCATTACAGTCACACAGCATTACAGTCACACAGCATTACAGTCACACAGCTCACAGCATTACAGTCACACAACTCACAGCATTACAGTCACTCAGCTCACAGCATTACAGTCACTCAGCATTACAGTCACACAGCTCACAGCATTACAGTCATTCAGCTCGCAGCATTACAGTCATTCAGCTCACAGCATTACAGTCACACAGCTCACAGCATTACAGTCACACAGCATTACAGTCACACAGCATTACAGTCACACAGCTCACAGCCACACAGCTCACAGCAAAACAGTCACACAGCATTACAGTCACACAGCTCACAGCATTACAGTCACACAGCTCACAGCATTACAGTCACACAACTCACAGCATTACAGTCACACAGCATTACAGTCACACAGCTCACAGCATTACAGTCACACAGCATTACAGTCACACAGCTCACAGTATTACAGTCACTCAGCTCACAGCATTACAGTCACTCAGCTCACAGCATTACAGTCACTCAGCTCACAGCATTACAGTCACTCAGCTCACAGCATTACAGTCACACAGCTCACAGCATTACAGTCACACAGCTCACAGCATTACAATCACACAGCTCACAGCAAAACAGTCACACAGCATTACAGTCACACAGCTCACAGCATTACAGTCACACAACTCACAGCATTACAGTCACACAGCATTACAGTCACACAGCATTACAGTCACACAGCATTACAGTCACACTGCTCACAGCATTACAGTCACACAACTCACAGCATTAGTCACACAGCTCACAGCATTACAGTCACACAGCTCACAGTCACACAGCATTACAGTCACACAGCTCACAGCATTACAGTCACAACGCACAGCATTACAGTCACACAACTCACACATTACTCACAGCATTACAGTCACACAGCATTACAGTCACACAACTCACAGCATTACAGTCACACAGCATTACAGTCACACAGCATTACAGTCACACAGCTCACAGCATTGCAGTCACACAGCTCACAGCATTGCAGTCACACAGCTCACAGCATTGCAGTCACACAGATCACAGTCACACAGCTCACAGCATTACAGTGACACAGATCACAGCATTACAGTGACACAGATCACAGCATTACAGTGACACAGATCACAGCATTACAGTGACACAGATCACAGGATTACAGTCATACAGATCACAGCATTACAGTCACACACTTGGATCTATTTCAAGTGAGTGAGAGAGTTAAATAATGTATTTCTCAAGGTTGCCATGGCAATAACAAGGACAAGAGATCCGTTGGTGGGACAAGAGGGGATGGAGAGAGGATGGAGTGTTTGGCTCAAGGAGCCGTGACTCACTCTCTGAGAATGAAGAGGAAAGGTGAGGAGGGGCAACAGTGCCAAGGCATTGTGTACTTGGTAAGTAATAAAAAGCATTATCACAAATGATCACACCCAACAGAAACATATGTAAAAACAGTAGCCAAATGATCGCCTCTCTTGACATGGCATATACCCTGATAAAAAATGCTGGAATTTTCATGCTGAAAAGATAACCATACTCAGGTAATTGTTAGATAGCCATAGTAAGGTATTTGTTGTGGAAAGGCAGCACATATTGCTACATCAGGAAGTACAATTGGGGTCATCAGTGGCGATTTTAACATGTAAATCTTGGTGGGGAAAACTCCCCCCAAAATGTTTATGCATGCCAGCAAAGCCACTACACAACGCAACACCAAACAATACATTCATTGGACTATAACGGTGACAAACGGTGCCCACAAACTGTTAGGGCCTACATAAATCTTTTCCAACAGCAGTCCCTAAACCTTACCACTGCTACACCTGACTGTCAGTGGAGCCTTGTCTGGCAGTGAAACAGTTAATTCAGCCTTATTTATTGGCTTTAAAAAAAACATTGCTGATATGGCTGACTTTCTTAAACAAATATGGTTTTTACTGACAATTGAGATCTACAAACTATGACATAAGGGGAGGACGAGCGGCTAAGAGGCAAGCCGTACTTTCCAATAAGACTTAATGAGCGAGCTAGGACAGACGTAGTCAATATAACTATTTGTTCAGCACTTTTGAAATGTACAGCGACAGAACATGGGCCTTTCTTACAGTATTCTCCCTATACCCCAAGTCAAAACCGTAGGATAAATAAAGGGGGCATATAAGCAGACAATGAAAGCTTTGACAATATTCGATGATGACATTTCTCTAAAACAGGCTAGAGGCTACATGTGCACCACCAAGTCAGAACAGTAGACTAAATTATGAGGGGAAAAGGGACCAAATTAAGGTGAGGCACATGGGCTACTGACAGCTTACTACACAACATACAGTTAGTATTACATTCTTAGCTACAGGATACATATTTCCCTGGCATATTACATAATTTATGCAGCAGCATATAAGACATTGTTGGACAAATGACCACCTCCACACAACAAGTGCGGGGAGCTGGCACAGGACGCACTGGGCTGTGAAGGCGCACTGGGGACACCGTGTGTAAAGCCGGCGCAGGATGTACTGGACCCTGGAGGCGTACAGGAGACCAGGAGCGCTGAGCCGGCACAACCCGTCCTGGACAGATACCCACTTTAGCACGACAAGTGCGAGGAGCTGGCACAGAACGCACCGGGCTGTGGAGGCACACTGAAGACACGGTGCGTAGAATCGGAAAACATGGCACCTGAACGGTGACCAACTCCACACGGTAGGTACAGGGAGTTGGTTCTGGTTCCCACTTTGGCTCCCCCAACCACCCCGTGTGCCCCCCCCAAAATTATTTTTTGAGGCTGCCTCTCGGGCTTCCTTCGTGGCCGCGAATCCCGGCGTCGTCGTTGTTATTCCTTCGCTGCCTCCGCCTGCTTCCATGGCAGGCTTTCGTATCTTGCCAAGACTTCCTCCCAAGTCCAGGATATTCTCTCCTCGACCTCCTCCAAAGACCAGGATGCCATCTCCTCCCGGGTACGCCGCTTGGTCCAGTTGTGGTGGGATCTTCTGTCACGATCGTCTGTGGAATAAATGGACCAAGGCGCAGCGAGTTCCACATGTTTTAATAAATTAAACTCACCACAAACAATACAGCGCAAATGAAAATGCAAAAAAAGTCAATGCAGTGTTCACAGGCACTACACAAAAACAAGATCCCACACACAACAGGTGGAAAAAGGCTGCCTAAATCTGATCCCCAATCAGAGACAACGATAGACAGCTGCCCCTGATTGGGATCCATACCAGGCCAACATAGAAAAGGAAAAACTAGACTACCCACCCTAGTCACACCCTTGTTGAGCTGTGCTCACTTGAACAGGAAGGTGGCTTGGCGGTCCTTTGTGGGCAAATTTTGTCATCAACTTTGTCATCAGCCTGTCATTCTCTGGATTTATGGTGTTTTCAAGACAACTGGGAACTCTGAAAAAAACAATGTTGAATCATGACGCTAGTGATCTACAGGTCAGAGCTCTATCAAGAAGCCCGGTTTCCCGACTTGGAATTCCAAGTTGGAATACTGTTCAAAATGTTTCTTTTTTTCCCAGTCAGAACTTGTTTCTTTCAGAGTTCACAGTTGTCTTGAACTCACTGAAGTCTGAGATTTCCCAGTTCCGATTTTCCAGTTGTTTTGAACACAGCAGAAGTCTTGCTGGATTGACAGTATGGCCAATGTTGAATGTTTACCATTTTAATCATGGAAAAGAGACACCTAAACCCAGACTTGGACCACACATTCACTCCACTGAATTGCAGGATAGTGATTGCTTTGCAATGCTTGCCAATTAGACACTGATTTCTTCCAAATCACTCACTGTTGAATTTGCAATTTCCAACTTGTTGTGTAATGATTATGTCCAATGGTCGATGAGCACCGATATGTTTTATCTATAATTTCTCTTCATATGATCAAGGATTAAAAAGGATTTCCAGTAAATTGTCGACTTGATTCATGATGATGACTGCCAGCTAAGATTTTGAAAATATGATGTTGACAAGATCAGTCCAATCATATAACGTGATTTGACATCATTTTATCTGTGGCCAATGACCTTGAGCTTTCTCGAACGGGCACTTCTTATTTAACTCTATCGACAGCACTTGGAGGTGACTAGTGTCCTCATGAGTGACAGAACACTGAGCCAATCACAGTGCAACTAGAGAACATTACCAACCCCTACGCTCTGTATTTTCGGCTGGCTGACCCACCCCCACAGAAAGCACTGAGTTAGGCTGAAACACCTGCATTTTGGAGCTGCCTTACTCAAGAAAGCAAAAAAACAAACCATGTTTGTATACTGTACGGCTCAATGATAACATTTTTGTACATTGTTTGCAAACTGATATGCGACACATATTAATGCCAAAACAACATGCAAAACAGGCAAACCTCCCCCCCAAAAATGTATATATTTTTTTATTGCTAAACAGGTGAATGACAGGTCGCCATCGTGGGCAATATTACAAGCGCAACGGCACTGCTGTATATCTGATTGGTGTTATCTGGTAAGACAAAGGTATATTTGCCTGCAACTTTAAGGAGGCTTCAGTAGATCACAACCCAGTAAACCATCATCACCTTATAACCATGATATTCTAACATGGGTTTCTGTAACATGCTGTGAGACATAGAGGAATGCATGCAGCCTCAGGCCTTGCTCCAAACCACAACAACAAGCCCCATTGGGTGAATAGCTTGAACACCTAGCTGGTTGGTGTAGTTGTCCCTGTTTCTAGGAATAACTGGTTGTGCTGAGAGATAACATTGGCTGATTGAGAGCATGATGGTTCAAAAAATGATTATTTAAGTAAAAGTATAAAGCTTCTATGAGATCAATAATATAAAAAAAGGTGTCTGTGATATCAGGACAAGCCTACTAGCAGCTTTCATTCATTACAACCCTGAGTAGCCCAGGCTCATCACGTTCATGGTAGGCAAGGCATCCTGTTTCACACCTTCAGTACAGTATCTAATTGGACCTGTCTGCAATCAGGTGCTGAATTAAAGAGCAGCACAGTGAGCAACAGTTCTGCTTTGCACCTGACCTATATTCCATGAGGTTTACTGGCAAGCTTCTAATCCCTTGTCTTGGAACACATTTGACTATGTAAAGCTATGTAGAGTGGTGATCCTGTTCAACTACATGACAGTTTGTATAACCAGCAGTTATCATATTTCACCTCAGGCTTTAGCACTCCAACAGGTCCCTTATGCCCTACCCCCACCATGTTTTTCCAAACAGGGTTCAAATGCCAGGTAATAATTTGGTCAGAAACTAAAAGTATTCTGTTACACTGTACTACTCCTCCCTCTTCTCCCTTCACCCAGAGGCCTGCCCAATGAGAGTTAGCCCTTTGGCCCCTCCCACCGGGAAGGCTCTTAAAACCAGTGCTGTAACTCATTCTCTGTCTATCCACTTGGGTTTCCCCAGCACTCCAGACAAGCCTGCCTGCCACTCTGTCTCGCCCCTCAGTGTCCTTCACTCACCAACCGCTCAAGACCAGCCAGGATGTCGGTCAGGAAAACTACCAGCTACACCGTCAAGTCCTCTTCCTCTGGGGCAGCCCCTCGCAGCTTCAGCAGCATGTCCTACTCTGGACCCAGCCAGGGGGCCTCTCGCCAGAGCTACAGCGCCCGTAGCTCCTATGGAGGGGCCAACAGGGGCATGGGAGGTGGGTTCGGGGCCGGTGGTGGAGGCGGCAGTTACATCTCCAGCTCAACTGCCTATGGAGGTGGCATGGGCCTGGGGATGGGGATGGGTATGGGTATGGGTGGTGGCGTTCATGCCCCCATCACAGCTGTCCAGGTGAACAAGAGCCTGCTAGCCCCCCTCAACCTGGAGATCGACCCCAACATCCAGATCGTCCGCACCAATGAGAAAGAACAGATCAAAGGCCTCAACAACCGCTTCGCCTCCTTCATTGATAAGGTCAGCCCTGGTAACCTGTCCCTGTCTATCCGTCTGTCTGTATTTCTATCTGTGTCTATCAATATCTCTGACAATGTACTTTGCCATGAGCTTAAACTGCTATAAAACTTTAGACTTTGAATGAAAAAGGGAAGTACAGAGTACAGACAATCTGTGGGATTTTATGAATCAATCTCTATTAGCTATTACAATGCTGAGGTGTCTGTTGTGTAATGAACGTGGAACAGTGGAGAATATCTATAGAAAAGTCTGCGTTGTGAAATGCTGGTACACGCCGTGGGAGATCTGTTACAGTGTGTTTGGTTGAATTACACGCACAAGCAAACTCATCAGCTTGGAAAAGGGAAGAAAACCTTGACTTGTCTGAGACTGAACGCAGTCAAGCAAACTGCTTGTGCTACTATTCTCTGGGGTCTGAAGAATTCACATCTAATGGTTTTGCAGTAATTGTCCTTTTATATGATGAAAACAGAAGTGCAGCAGGGTGGGGTGGGGTGGGGTAGAGAGTTTCTACAGAAGGGTGTGTCTGTCTCTGGTTAGAGTAGCTAGTGATCTGGTTTACCTTGGGAATGGCTGCCTGCCCTACCCCTGCGGAGGGGTGTGGACTGCCCCTGCGTAGGGGCGTAGCCTGCCCCTGCGGAGGGGTGTGGCCCGCCCCTGCCCTGCTGGACACTCCAAAAAAGGTCAAACTCCTGGAACACAGACAGGACCATTTTATCATCACCACCATTGTTACGTTTACATACTTTTAATATTCTTAACAAGTCTTGGAACAATGGAATGAAATTCAATGAAAGGGTAGTCTATACGAAAACATGGAGGGCAACATCGGAACACGGTCAAACATCAATACATAACATTTAAAAGTGATAGCAATGTTTCATATTGCTTTAGTTTAATTGATGCCTGGGGGCCGTTTTCTTAATAGCTTCTCTACTGACTTATCTGTCCCATATGCTTTAGCCTGCACCACTGGGTTCATATTTAAAAAGAGCAGCTGGCTAACACCAGTGGATTGGTTACATACCACGGAACAAAACGAATCAGAAAGGGGTTTTACCACTGTATGTTTCTAAAGGGAATAGATAATAGTTTGCAGATGGCCCCTCCTTTTTAATCTTGTGTAAACAATTCCCTTTCCTACTTATTTCTAAGTATTGACTCTAATCTAATTGCAGTTGAGGCAGCCATTTTATGATCATTCCTGAGGCTCAGTCAGGAGCAATGTCCACTGACAGCCATCTATTTATTTATTTTATCCCCCTATTATAGATGAGCCAACATGCTCTCCCCCTCCCCCATTACAACTACCTGTATACTGCAGTTAAATATTTACCTTCTAGTTGGTTGGATTGCTTTGTCACGTTCCTCTCAATTCTCTCTCAGGCGGGCGGTCGCCCCACCTCCCGACCGCGCCCTTTTAAAACAGGAAAAACATGAAGGAGGTCTAAATAACTCTATCCCCAGCTCTTTCCATCTCCCCCTCTGCCTCCTGTCAGGATGCACATCATACCTTCCTTGGAAAAATTGTTTTCTAGGTCTATCCTCAAAACATCCGTCCCCACAAGCTCCAAACACTAATTTAAACAATAAACACCCTAATTTCTCCATCAGAGGATTAGAAAGTTCACATGAGGATGACATGAGGATAGTCATGGATGAGTCATATTAACCCACCATCGATGTTCCTTTTATGGTGCCCTTTTATGGGAGAACAGAGAAAAGTCCAGAAATGGAACAATAAATTGTGATAATTTGATAAACTGGTGATCAATGTGCTTATCAAATGAATCAACATCTACCCCCTCTTACACAACACACAGGTACGCTTCCTGGAACAGCAGAACAAGATGCTGGAGACCAAGTGGAACCTCCTCCAGGGACAGACCACCACCCGCTCCAACATCGACGCCATGTTCGAGGCTTACATCTCCAACCTGCGCAGACAACTGGACGGCCTGGGCAACGACAAGATGAAGCTTGAGGCTGACCTGCACAACATGCAGGGCCTGGTGGAGGACTTCAAGAACAAGTGAGTTCGCTATTCATGTCTCTGTCTTTAATTAACAGATGTCGTCAGACACATTTTCAGAAAAGACTTTGCTTGGGCCTCTGCCTGGCCAGGATATAGTACCATTGGAGGGGTGCAGTAAAGGATCAGGGAAAGCCTGCTAGTAGAGGGAGTTTTTGATTTAATCAGTAACACAGGACACACCAGTATTGTGTAATCTCAGTACTATAGATGGACAACACCCAACTATAGTCCATTCTCTTCACATCGTAGTGATTACTACACTGAACTGGCATGTCCTGGAGGAAACATTAGATTTTACTTGACTGGAGGTGAAAGTCGTTTAGATGACTGGATGTCTTTCAGCTTCGCTTACACAGATTGTTGCATCACGGCAACGGAACACACACCAGTGCACCAATCTGTCAGTCCTGACAAATGATATGAGCACATTAGCAGTCTGTGTCCTCAGGGGGAAATTGCACAAAATAAAGAAACACCTCACAATCTCCGCCCAGATTGAAGAGTGCAGAGTAGAAAATGATTCCCAGAGGCATAGTTGTTGTGAACGTAGCATTCATGCCCCCTAGTGTGAAAACGGTATATTAACTCTATTACTATACCATAATAATAAATAGTTACAATTATAACATTGAAATATATAAAATCAAATGTTGAATATATTCATATCTGAACTAAAAGCTAACATTGCTCACAATCTTCTCCCCAGGTATGAAGATGAGATCAACAAGCGCACCGAGTGTGAAAACGACTTTGTGCTGATCAAGAAGGTTAGCTACTTAAGTTTTTATCCCATCAGTTTTTCTGGCTTTGTTTGGTTGTCATCTTGTTAACATATGGATTGTGGATGTTCCTCTCAGGATGTGGACGAGGCTTACATGAACAAGGTTGAGCTGGAGGCTAAGTTGGAGAGCCTAACAGATGAAATCAACTTCCTGAGGCAGATCTATGAGGAGGTATGGCACTGAGCTCATCACTTAGCTACTTCCTGTTTACATTACTCCATAACAGTTGAGTTCAAAACAAATACCTCAAGCCATAACCTTATATAATGTATCTGACTCTATCTATCTACCTAACCTAATCTGCTAGGCAATTATTATTGACTCTTCGGATCTTAATTACTAGGATATTATTGACTCTTCAGATCTTAATTACTAGGATATTATTGACTCTTCGGATCTTAATTAGGATGATATTATTGACTCTTCGGATCTTATTTACTATGATATTTTTGACTCTTCAGTCCTTAATTAGACACTCATTCATTATAAACAGATGTGTTTTTGGCAGCTTCCAACAACCGCCTGGATTTGTTTTTTTCTTTTATTTATTTAGTTATTGAGTTATGGCATATGGTGTTGTTTGTTGTATACACTGGAATGGGTCTCTCTCTCATGCTGGATCTGCAGTTTTACTGACATCTGTCAGGCATTTTGACTTTGAAGTCAAACTGCTGGAATCAATCTGGTTGGTTTTTCATCTCTGGGGTAGACTGAAGTCTGAAAGTCTTGTCTGTAATAGGCCAAGTGTTTGATGGTCTCTCTCTCTCTCCTTCTCTCTCTCCAGGAGCTGCGTGAGTTGCAGGGCCAGATCAAGGACACCTCAGTGGTGGTTGAGATGGACAACAGCCGTAACCTGGACATGGACTCCATCGTGGCTGAAGTACGTGCCCAGTATGAGGACATCGCCAACAAGAGCCGGGCTGAGGCCGAGACATGGTACAAGAGCAAGGTATAGTAATGGGCTCCTCTATAGTAGATAAACATGGTTTCTCCCTTTGGCATCTATGTTCAGGGCTGCTAATAGCCTTTCAGTACACTGAAAAGGTTGATGTAAAGTCACGTGTTTTCCACACCGACCATGAATCACTAACGAACCCTCTTCTTTCTTCCTGTTGGATGTTTAGTATGAGGAGATGCAGACATCTGCCACCAGATATGGAGATGACCTGCGATCCACCAAGACAGAGATCGCTGATCTGAACCGTATGATCCAGAGACTGCAGTCTGAGATCGACTCCGTCAAGGGACAGGTACACAACCAAGACTCTCAGTGCTAATAAAGTACAATCTTATCTTAAGTGTTAGATTTGTGGCATGTAGACTCACGTGATGTTGAGAGAATATACTATTTTCCAAAGGCATTAACAATTTGATTATATGCAGAAATGATGACATGCCGTGTCTTTGTCTTGTGTTAGCGTGCCAACCTGGAGAACCAGATCGCCGAGGCTGAGGAGCGCGGGGAGATGGCGGTGAAGGACGCCAAGCTCCGCATCAGGGACCTGGAGGATGCCCTCCAGAGAGCCAAGCAGGACATGGCCCGGCAGATCAGAGAATACCAGGAGCTGATGAACGTCAAACTGGCCCTGGACATTGAGATCGCCACCTACAGGAAGCTGCTGGAGGGAGAGGAGGACAGGTGAGATATAACCATGAAAATAGTACACGTCAGCTTGAAAGTACAGTATTATATAGCAATGAAAATACTGTATATTACCAGAAACTAACATTTTCAATTTGTCTTCTTTTCACAACCAGGATAGCAACTGGTATTCAGTCCATCAACATCTCCAAACAGAGCTGTAAGTACATGCCTTCCTCACACCATTTAGCAGACACATTTATCAAAATAAAACCCAGTGTTTTTCACCTTCTGTTTCGTGGTGCATTTAAAAACATCCATGATATTCATGTTAAGCCAACCTGTAGTCACCAGCTGTCTCTCTCTGTGTCACCTTACAGCAAGCTACAACTCCTTCCCTATGGAGAGTGCTAACAGCACCTACAGCAGTGGCTACTCCAGTGGTTTCGGCGGTGGTTTCGGTGGTGGATACGGCAGTGGATACGGCGGTGGATACAGTGGCAGCAACTACAGCTCCGGTAGCGGCTACGGTGGCGGCAGCACCTCCAACGTCACCACCCAGAACAAGAAGAGTGTCGTCATCAAGATGATCGAGACCAAGGACGGAAAAGTTGTCTCCGAGTCCTCCGAAGTGGTTGATGATTGAGCGGCTGGATAATGCCCTCTTGTCTACTCTCTTGATCACCATTCCACTACAGTGTAACAATTAAAGTCAAAGGCAAACAATGTTACATGAGCACAAATATAAATGTGGCTGTTAAGCAATAAACAGTTTTAATCCAACCAAAGATTTTAAGGGGACCACAGAATATTTTTCTTGTTCATACTGTATGTCTTATGCCTTTTCTAATTCTGTACTAAAACTAAATGCTTGCAGGAAATTAGCAAAAAATGAAGTTGCAACTTGTAGAACATTCTGTCCAAACCTCTGCAACCCTGATAACTGTAAAGAGGGCCATTCTCTGAGTTCAGTGGCATGACATGGATGATAATGTGTTCTGTCCATGACAAGCGTTGCTCAGAGTGGGTGTGAATGTTGACAGTGCAGCACCAGTGTTCTTGGTCAACCTGTCTAAAATGTCTGCTATGCTAGATAGTAGTGCATGTCTTCCCGGTTGTGTTCTGTTGGACCCCAAAGAAGCTTCCCACCGTTGTCTGAGGTGCTGTTTTTGCTACCAAACAATTAAATGTGTTTTTACTGAAAACTTATTTTGTTGTGTGAGTTTCACGTCTTTATTCCTGCACTCTCAAATTCTTGTAAAAGTTTCTCCCAACATGGGTTTCATACATAGTCTCAGTCGATATGAAGTGAGTACTGAGATAATGCTGGTAAAACTGAAAAGGAAGGAGACAGAGAATCATCCAGTGGTAGTAGAGCAGATACGCATTGAGGGCGATGTGCACAGCACCTAAACAAACAACTTCTCACCTGCACACAAGCCTTTCTTCAGCTCTCATACTGTATTGCAGTCCATTCCTTTCTTCAGCTCTCATACTGTATTGCAGTCCATTCCTTTCTTCAGCTATTATACTGTATTGCATTCCATTCCTTTCTTCAGCTCTCATACTGTATTGCAGTCCATTCCTTTCTTCAGCTATTATACTGTATTGCAGTCCATTCCTTTCTTCAGCTCTCATACTGTATTGCAGTCCATTCCTTTCTTCAGCTCTCATACTGTATTGCAGTCCATTCCTTTCTTCAGCTATTATACTGTATTGCATTCCATTCCTTTCTTCAGCTGTTATACTGTATTGCATTCCATTCTTTCTTCAGCTAGTATACTGTATTGCATTCCATTCATTTCTTCAGCTCTTATACTGTATTGCATTCCATTCCTTTCTTCAGCTATTATACTGTATTGCATTCCATTCCTTTCTTCAGCTGTTATACTGTATTGCATTCCATTCCTTTCTTCAGCTGTTATACTGTATTGCATTCCATTCCTTTCTTCAGCTCTCATACTGTATTGCAGTCCATTCCTTTCTTCAGCTGTTATACTGTATTGCATTCCATTCCTTTCTTCAGCTCTTATACTGTATTGCATTCCATTCCTTTCTTCAGCTATTATACTGCATTGCATTCCATTCCTTTCTTCAGCTATTATACTGTATTGCATTCCATTCTTTTCTTCAGCTGTTATACTGTATTGCATTCCATTCCTTTCTTCAGCTATTATACTGTATTGCATTCCATTCTTTCTTCAGCTATTATACTGTATTGCATTCCATTCCTTTCTTCAGCTGTTATACTGTATTGCATTCCATTCCTTTCTTCAGCTATTATACTGTATTGCATTCCATTCCTTTCTTCAGCTGTTATACTGTATTGCAGTCCATTCTTTTCTTCAGCTATTATACTGTATTGCATTCCATTCTTTTCTTCAGCTGTTATACTGTATTGCATTCCATTCCTTTCTTCAGCTATTATACTGTATTGCAGTCCATTCCTTTCTTCAGCTGTTATACTGTATTGCATTCCATTCCTTTCTTCAGCTCTCATACTGTATTGCAGTCCATTCCTTTCTTCAGCTGTTATACTGTATTGCATTCCATTCCTTTCTTCAGCTCTCATACTGTATTGCAGTCCATTCCTTTCTTCAGCTGTTATACTGTATTGCAGTCCATTCTTTTCTTCAGCTATTATACTGTATTGCATTCCATTCTTTTCTTCAGCTGTTATACTGTATTGCAGTCCATTCTTTTCTTCAGCTATTATACTGTATTGCATTCCATTCTTTTCTTCAGCTGTTATACTGTATTGCATTCCATTCCAGCATGCTCAAGTGTTCTGGAAAGAAAGAAAGAAAGAAAGAAAGAAAGAAAGAAAGAAAGAAAGAAAGAAAGAAAGAAAGAAAGAAAGAAAGAAAGAAAGAAAGAAAGAAAGAAAGAAAGAAAGAAAGAAGGGATACAGGTCTATAGTTTTTGACGTCAGATGAGTTGAGTGTTGGTTTCTTGAGGAGGGGAGCAAAAGCCATTTTGAAGTCAGAGGGTCGCAGCCATTGGTCAGGGATGAGTTGATGAGGGAAGTGAGGAATAGGAGAAGGTCTCCAGAGATGGTCTGGAGAAGGGAGGAGGGTATGGGGTTGAGCTGGCAGGTTGCCAGTTGCCGGTTGGCCAGACCTCACTAGTCTCAGAATGTCATCTAGAGAGAGGGGAGAAAGAGGTCAAGGCGTATGATAGTTCTGTGCGAGTGAGACCAATGGACTCAATAGGCTGAGTGAATGAGTAGCGGATGTCGTCAACCTTCTTTTCAAAATGGTTGACAAAGTCGTCTGCATATAGAGGGGGAAGGAAGGGGGGGTGGAGGATCAAGGAGGGAGGAGAAGGTGGAAAATAGTTTATATTTGCTGATTGCCTAGGAGAGGTGAAACCACTCCCCCTCCAATACAGCCACTGATTACCAAAACAAGTCCCAATGTTCCCTGCCCCTTAGTTGTTGACACATTAACCAGGATTATCTGCAAATTATGAGCAGTCAGTAGTTAACACACCAAGTAGGCCACTGGGAAGACAGGCAGCACTTAAAGGTAGATGGCCCTAGCTAGCAAAAATACAGTATTAGACCACAACAGTTAAATACATTTTTTTTTAAACGTATCACTCATGGAGATAACAGGAGTTCTCTAGCTACAGAATGAAGGACGTTTTTAGACATTATTGGTCTTTTTACACCAATTATATAATCAGTTATGGCCATGAAAAATGAACGCTGTTCTTCCCCATGTTGAAAATAAGCTGATGGGACTGATTACAGACAAGATTTCTGATGACCCTATATAGTGTAGCTAAAAAACTTTCCCAATCGGTCTCCTTGTTCTGTGTGAAATTTGGTGTAGTTATCATCTAGGGTACCATGTGATAACAGAGACCATCCCAATGCTGTCCATTCTGGCTCGATATACCCCAAAATGCATACATGTATGACCTATGAGCCCACCTTAGGGGGTGTCAATACCATTCTAATCGTTTCATACCTTAATATGCGTTGTATTATGGAGTTAAAAACATATCAAATTGCCTTAGCTTGAGATTGTTTCCTGATAATAGAAAATTACATTTCATTCCCTCAATCCTGTTTGCCCAACTAACCGACTAGGGGTCATAACATGTAATCCAGTGATAACCACATTTAGTTAACTCAGATGCATGGGTATTATACGAAAATATAACCCACAGACATGGACCTTAATGAAAATCATGATTAGATTTAGCTAGCCTAAAGTAAATAAATATGTGAAATTTGGCCTGCTGGCCCATGGACTAATATGTGTCTATGTCCCAGACTGAGTGCTGCAGAGATAAATAAGGCTTACAGCAATTATAAAGCATTAAAGTAGGTTAAAATGTCATTCCATGTGAACAACATGTCAACACAAGTTTGTATTTTCATGAAATGCAGCACAAGGAAATATCTTTCAGGAAGGATTTCAGACATCACACATTTGGGAAATGACCTATAGAAGGAGTTCCCTCCGTATGCATTTTCACATGTCCCCAATTGGTCATGACTCCCAACATACTGGGCCTGTATTCATTAAACCTCTCAGAATAGGATCGCTGATCTTGGATTAGGTCCCTCTTGTCCATGTAATCTTATTCATTGCTCTCTTAAAGGCAAAACTGAACAGCAGAACTCCTTCTCTGTGAAACATTATGAATACGGGACCTGGTGATACTACTCTCAAAATCTAAAACACCCCTAAAACACTGCCACCTTTTTGGGCAGTGCCCCTGTGACAACAACAATTTTGGATCCCCTTGTGGCCCCCCTAAATGTGGAGTATGAAATCATTTCTACATAACAAATTTTTGCTATCGTTCTTTTTTTTACATCTGTTATTAGACAGTGGCAACGTGGAACACTAATTTAACCCACACATTTTCTAGAGAGACGGCTTTAGGCGGAACACAACAGTATCGTACCACATGCAAAATGATATGACAACAATAACGTCTAATGTAACTGCCCCCTCTAACAGCATAACTGGCCCCAGCTTGGCCCCCCCAGTTAAAATGGTCTAGAAACGCCACTGCTCAGGGCCTGGACAGCTTGCTATCATCAACTGAAAAATGAATTCCCAAGTTTATCAAGACATTTTGCAGGAGAATGTAAGGCTATCTGTCCACCAGTTGAAGCTCAACAACCCAAAAGACAGAAGTAAATCAACAACAGAATGGCTTGAACAGACGAAAATATGCCTTCTGGAGTGGCCCAGTCAGTCGTGACCTCAACCCGATTGAGATGCTGTGGCACGACCTCAAAAGAACGGTTCACACCAGACATCCCAACAATATTGTGGAACTGAAAAAGTTTTATATAGAGGAATAGTCCAGAATTCCTCCTGACCGTTGTGCAGGTCATTGTGCAGGTCATTGTGCAGGTCTGATCCGCAACTACAGACAACGTTTGGTTGAGGTTATTGCTGCCAAAGGAGGGTCAACCAGTTATTAAATCCAAGGGTTCACATACTTTTCCCACCCTGCACTGTGAATGTTTACACGGTGTGTTCAATAAAGACATGAACATGACATGAATTGTTTGTGTGTTATTAGTTTAAGCAGACTGTTTTTGTCTATTGCTGTGACTTAGTTAAGATCAGATAAGGTTTTATGACCAATTTATGCAGGGTTCACATACTTTTTCTTCCCACTGTAGGTGCAAAAAGTAAACAGAACAGTGGGTCAATTTCCACAATAACTAAGAGCGTTGAAGTGGAAATTAATTGAATTTGTCTTAACTGAATTGACTTCGTTGTCTTTAAACCTCTTAAGCTGACAGTCCCTGAAATAGAATTACTTAAAAATATATGTTTACATGAATTATTGTTTTGATTTCCCACCATTTAGAAATCAGAAGACAACCATCCAGACCTTCCTATGACCATGTAACTGTCTTCTGTTGAATAGACTTGTATTTGCTTCTGTCTGGTAGTCGACTGCATCATTACATCAATCAATCAATCAATAAAATAGATTTATAAAGCCCTTTTTCATCAGCAGATGTCACAAAGTGCTATACAAAAATCCAGCCTAAATCCCCAAACAGCAAGCAACGCAGATGTAGAAGCACAGTGGCTAGGAAAAACTCTCTAGAAAGGCAGGAACCTAGGAAGAAACTTAGAGAGGAACCAGGCTCTGAGGGGTGGTCAGTCCTCTTCTGGCTGTGCCGGGTTGAGATTATAACAGTACATGGTCAAGATGTTCAAACGTTCATAGATGACCAGAAGGGTCAAATAATAATAATCACAGTGGTTGTCGAGGCTGCAACAGGTCCGCATCGCATGAGTAAATGTCAGTTGGCTTTTCATAGCCGAGTATTCAGAGTTAGAGACAGCAGGTGCTATAGAAAGAGAGAGTCGAAAACAGCAGGTCCGGGACAAGGTAGCATGCCCAGTGAACAGGTCAGGGTTCCATAGTCGCAGGCAGAACAGTTGACACTGGAGCAGCAGCACGACCAGGTGGACTGGGGACAGCAAGGAGTCCTCAGGCCAGCTAGTCCTGAGGCATGGTCCTAGGGCTGAGGTCCTCTGAGAGAGAGAGAGAGAAAGAAAGAAAGAAAGAATGAAAGAGAGAAAAAGAGAGAAAGCGAGAGAGAATTAGAGAGAGCATACTTAAATTCACACAGGACACCGGATAAGACAGGAGAAATACTCCAGATATAACAAACTGACCCTAGCCCCCCGACACATGAACTACTGCAACATAAATCCTGGAGGCTGAGACAGGAGGGGTCGGGAGACACTGTGGCCCCATCCAACGATACACCCGGACAGGGTCAAACAGGCAGGATATAACCCCACCCACATTGGCAAAGCATGTCTATCCTATCAAATGGCCTGTAAAGAACGTGAGAATGTTGTGTCAAGTCACAATGTCTCAGAGACAGAGAGAGAGAGAAAGAGAGCGAGATAGAGTGAGAGGCTAATTCAATAATCAGGGGGATTAGTTATGAGCATAACGTATGACCTTTAATAAAGGACATGTTTGGATTAACCTTTAAAGGCCAACTGCACCTTAGAACCAACTTCTCTGGTTTTAAACAGCCTATGTGGCATCAATATGAGTCAGAGACATGAAATCTAGTGTCAACATTGACTACAAAGTGTAAATAGGATAATTATGCTCATAAAGTCAGTCTCGTCCACAACTGAGTTTTATAAGTCAGTTTGTCACAATTTACTGGAGGGCTGGGTGTGGATTAAGGTCATGCCCACTTGCCCAGTGCCCACTAACCTGAAAGAAGCAGATGTGCTGATTGCCCTCTATCAGCTGCTAATCATAGCAGCCAGAACCTCCAGACAGTGAGACAGATCTGTCCATTACGCAGCGCCTCAGACTTGTTTACATAAGACAACATGACGTCAATGTTATGTTGAAGTAACCTTGCTGATGTGGTGGATAGAGTCAATCACTCGAGTCTGCCACTTTTTGAGGCAAAATTAGAATTGAGACGATTAGAGTGCACTTGTATCCCAACTACAACTTGTCAATATTCCAAAACTCATTCACAAGCACCTTGTGTCCCCCGTGACCTGTTTAGTTACATGATTCCCTATGAAACACTGCCAGACAAAGGCACACTGGTAACAGATAGTGAGAATGTTGAAAACGATTAAACGGCGCCGAAGCACATGTCGCCACTCGCCAGTGACTTGATAAGCTGATTGTGGCCTGGCTGCTCAATGTACCTGCTAGTTGCTAACTACATTGCCAGTGACTTGATAAGTTGATTGTGGCCTGGCTGCTCAATGTGCCTGCTAGTTGCTAACTACATTGCCAGTGACTTGATAAGCTGATTGTGGCCTGGCTGCTCAATGTGCCTGCTAGTTGCTAACTACATTACCAGTGACTTGATAAGTTGATTGTGGCCTGGCTGCTCAATGTGCCTGCTAGTTGCTAACTACATTGACAAACAGAGTTAGAACTTAGCTAACCACTTGGCAAAAACTGGTTGAATCAATGTTGTTTCCACATCATTTCAACAACAAAAATTCTATTTGATGACGTTGAATCAACATGGAAAACTGATTAGCTTTGCAAAAAGTAATCAACGTAAGGTAATTTCACATTTATTTGACCTAACTTTTAACCTAAATCCAATGACAGGGTGTAAATCAAAACTCTAGATGTTGAACTGACGTCTGTGTCCAGTGGGTAGCTTCACTAGCAAATTATATTGGGAACTAATAAGCAGTGTGTAGCTTGTGCTTTATTTACGATAGTTTGACAGCTTGCAGATCCTAATGTTGAAGACAATTCTGTGCTTCCAACTTTGTGGCAACAGTTTGGGGAAGGCACTTTCCTGTTTCAGCATGACAATGCCCCCATACACAAAGATAGGTCCATATAGAAATGGTTTGTAGAGATTGGTGTGGAAGACCTTGACTGGTCTTTACTGAGCCCTGACCTCAACCCCATCGAACACCTTAGGAATTAATTGGAACGCCAACTGCGAGCCAGGCCTAATCGCCTAACATCAGCGCCTAACCTCACTAATGTGAGGCTGTGGCTGAATGTAAGCAAGTTCCCACAGCAATATTCTAACATCTAGTGGAAAGCCTTCCCAGAAGAGTGGAGCAGCTAAGAGGGGACCAATTCCATATCAGAGGCGACCCGTCATTTTTCGTGTGAGTGTGTGTGTGTGTGTGTGTGTGTGTGTGTGTGTGTGTGTGTGTGTGTGTGTGTGTGAGTGTGTGTGAGTGTGTGTGAGTGTGTGTGTGTGTGTGTGTGTGTGTGAGTGTGTGTGAGTGTGTGTGAGTGTGTGTGAGTGTGTGAGTGTATGTGTGTGTGTGAGTGTGTGTGAGTGTGTGTGTGAGTGTGTGCCTGTTTTATATGTTATTTTGATACTAATTCATGTCACACATCCATTTGCAAACAATGTAAATATATACATATATATTGAGTTAATAAAGCCGCATACAAACATGGTCTCTTTCTTGAGTAAGGCAGCTCCAAAATGTAGGTGTTTAAGCCTAGCTCCGTGCTTTTTATGGTGGAGGGGCAGCCAGCGGAATATACCGAGTGTAGGCATTGGTAATCTTCTTTAGTTGCACCTTGATTTGCTCAGTGTTCTGTCACTCATGGGGATACTACACCACCACATAATCTACAGGGCGATCTAGGCAGTTCAAGCCCCCTTGGGTGCTGCTATAGACATTAGAAGTGCCCTTCTTGATTGAACTGATCATGTTACTTTCAAAATCTTAGCTAGCAAGCTAGACAAGCAGTCATCATCGTGAATCACATCGACAATTTACTGGCAAATCCTTTTCAATCCTTGTCATATGAAGAGAAATTGTGGATAAAAAGTATCAGTGCTCATCGACCATTGGACATAAACATTACACAATAAGTTGGATATCGCGAATTCAACAATTAGTGATTTGGAAGGAATCAGTTGCTGACTGTGATGCAAAGCCATCACTATTTTGCTTCCCTTGCCTGCTATTCGGTAGAGAGGGTGTGTGGTCCAAGTCTGAGTTTATGGATTAAAAACATCTGTCTGAAATGGTCTCTTAAAAGGATAAACATTCCCACACAACATCAGTCCAGCATGACTTCTGCCAGGTTCAAAACAACTTGGAACTTAGAACTCGGAACTGGGGAAAAAAAAGACTTTGGTGCATTCGAGACAACTGGGAACTGGAAAAAACAAGAAACTCAAGTATTTTTCGAGAGCTCTGACTTTCTGACCTGAAGATCACTGACGTCGTGATTCAACCTTGGTTTTTTTTCAGAGTTCCCAGTTGTCTTGAAAGCATCATAAATGCAGAGAATGACAGACTTTGATGACAAAGTTTGATGACAAAGTTTTCCCACAACAACTGCCGTTCCACCTTCCTGTTTAAGTGAGCACAGCACAATAATGGTAAAAAAAATACTACAATTAATAAACCTATGTCTTGTATGCTGCTGCAATATGCCAGGGATATATGTATACTGTAGCTAAGAAAGTATTACTACGTTTATGTTTTGTAGTAAGCTGTTAGTAGCCCATGTGTCTCACCCTAAGAATTTGGTCCTTTTCCTCTCATAACTTTGCCTACTGTTCTGACTTGGTGGGTGCACATGTAGCCTATAGCCTGTTTTAGAGAAATATCATCATTGAATATTGTAAAAGCTTTCATTTTCTGCTTATATCCCCCTGTTATGTATCCCATATTTCTGACTTGGTGTACAGGGAGAATACTGTAAGAACGGCCCATGTTCTGAGTTCGTGTCACTGTCCATTTACAAAGTGCCACACAAATAGGCATCTCATCTGTCTGATTAATATCTTAATCAAAATTAAGGCTTGCCTCAAGGCCGGTCCGGATGTAACAAATCTGGACCAAATCAAAGCCGGTCAAGACAAAAAAGAATCTTTCTTCGCTTGTTTTTTCACCAAAAGTAGCCTAGATATGGAAGAATGTTATTTGTGCTCACAACAGAAGGACTTTAAGTAGCTGTCAAGAAATAATAATTTAAAAGAAACCGTACATGTCGGCCTACCAGAGAGGGCTCTCTCAGTACGTCCTCTCAGCCAGTAGAGGGAGCAGTATAACATATGGTGTACTCTGTGTTAGAAGTCAGAGTGACTTATTTCGCTTTGCTCACCAGGGGGCAGCATTGTCTGACAATATCTCCCACTCAACCTCATCACCCAACACTACAAGTACAATATGTTCCTTGATAGGCTGTTGAGGGCTCACCCTATCAGAATGTAAAATACAAATAATGGCCCAGCACAAAAAATGTACTTTGTGATACTGATTCACAGAAGCAGCCAATAATTTAGTTGAAGCCATGATGACTATTGACTACATCTATTTGAATTAGTCTCTTAATTGTATTCTTGCCTGTCTTCATTTTATATTTCGTTGCTGTCTGATGAAAATCTCATAACCACATTTTTACAATTCTTTTACATATTTATTTATTGAAAGCAGTAACTAACCTCAATGTACTCTAAGCATTTCATGACTCTAGGAACAAGAACATGTTTTCAAAATAGCTTCTTAAGTTTTACAATTGTACATTTGTTAATAGAAAAATATGGTAAATTTTCAATTTCCTGAAAAGTCTCTGTTTTGAAGATAAGAGGTTTTCATCAAGCAGTGACGATTTGTATCAAAAGAAATTGTGTTTCCTAACTGTGATTCTTCTATTATTTCATTTGATTTATTGTAAGAAATGTGCTGTATAAATAAAGTTTGATTGATTGATAATGCAATGAGGGTCTCAGTCCATGCTAAAACACTGACTTGTATCACCTTAGTAAATTCTAGAGTTCTTTTAACCTGGTCCCAGATCTGTTTGCGCTCATGCCAACTCCATTGCTGTCATTGTTAAGCCAAACATTGACATGACAATGAGTGACAAGCAGTTGACATGATTACAGCTCAAAACATACTGGCACTCAGGCTAGCATTCGTTGGGATCTTTATGCAAACATTGTTTCTCATACAAACATACTGGCACTCAGACTAGCATTCGTTGGGATCTTTATGCAAACATTGTTTCTCATACAAACATACTGGCACTCAGACTAGCATTCGTTGGGATCTTTATGCAAACATTGTTTCTCATACAAACATACTGGCACTCAGACTAGCATTCGTTGGGATCTTTATGCAAACAATGTTTCTCATACAAACATACTGGCACTCAGACTAGCATTCGTTGGGATCTTTATGCAAACATTGTTTCTCATACAAACATACTGGCACTCAGACTAGCATTCGTTGGGATCTTTATGCAAACATTGTTTCTCATACAAACATACTGGCACTCAGACTAGCATTCATTGGGATCTTTATGCAAACATTGTTTCTCATACAAACATACTGGCACTCAGACTAGCATTCGTTGGGATCTTTATGCAAACAATGTTTCTCATACAAACATACTGGCACTCAGACTAGCATTCGTTGGGATCTTTATGCAAACATTGTTTCTCATACAAACATACTGGCACTCAGACTAGCATTCGTTGGGATCTTTATGCAAACATTGTTTCTCATACAAACATACTGGCACTCAGACTAGCATTCGTTGGGATCTTTATGCAAACATTGTTTCTCATACAAACATACTGGCACTCAGACTAGCATTCGTTGGGATCTTTATGCAAACATTGTTTCTCATACAAACATACTGGCACTCAGGCTAGCATTCGTTGGGATCTTTATGCAAACATTGTTTCTCATACAAACATACTGGCACTCAGGCTAGCATTCGTTGGGATCTTTATGCAAACATTGTTTCTCATACAAACATACTGGCACTCAGACTAGCATTCGTTGGGATCTTTATGCAAACATTGTTTCTCATACAAACATACTGGCACTCAGACTAGCATTCGTTGGGATCTTTATGCAAACATTGTTTCTCATACAAACATACCTGGATAGGTGCATCATTTGCATCACTCAAATATGACATGATCAATGAGGTGATCTTTCCCTTAGGTAGGCTGGCCTGATACCAATGAAATACATGGCTAGTTCATCAGTATGTATAATCTATTTACTATGCATGAAACATAGAAGAGATGAGAACCATGCCGCTCTTCAACAGATATCTCATAGGAATTGTTAGATGTAAAGTACCTCATGTGATTTTATTCTGCTAGAAGCTAAAAAACAACAGATTGTTGAACCATAATAAGTGTGCCTAGCCAGATAGCTACTCTACCACGCCTACTTGTTGAATGTATACAGAATATATGGATATGCACACCGTTGAGGAGCATGATGCTGTTAACCTTCATCTAGAAGATCAACCCCTTAACCTCACAAAACCCTTCTCTTTCACAATCTTTTCAGCACTTAAAGGGTGGCTGCACTTCCTGATTTTGCCTTTTTTTCTGAAGATTGCTCATTAAGAAAGGCTAGCGGCCATGACTGAAGCCAAACGAGAGTCTTCTTGGGGGTGTGGTTTGATGTGGGTATGTTATCTTGGCATATCATACCCTGGCAGGAACTGTTGTGTGTTCCTCCTGAGTCACCGTAGCAAAAACATAGCCACTTCATCAAAATGGTCAAAAAGATACATCAATAAATGTGTCATTCATTTACAGGTTTTTGCCAAGGAAGTCTTGGTCATGCAATTTTACATCTAGCTGAGATGTTTGGTGCAGTATTTCTAAAGTGAAAACATTTGCATGAAAAACTAGTCAATGCACTGCATACAGTCTATTGAGTTGGGAAAGTCTGGCTGCGTGCCCAGGACTGATTTTTGAGAACAATAACATGTCTACAACTTTATCATCTACAAGCTGTCAAACTATCGTAAATAAAGCTCAAGCTACACACTGTTTATTAGTTCTCAAAGTCACTTGCTAGCTAAGCTACCCACTCAAGTTTTGATTTACACCTTGTCATTTAGGTTAAAAGTTAGGTCAAATAAACATGAAATTCACTTGTTGATTACTTTTGCAAATCCAACCAGTTTTTCATGTCGATTTAACATCATCACATTGTATTTTTGGGGTTGAAATTATGTGGGGGAAAATCAAATCAAATCAAATGTTATTGGTCACATACACATTTTTGGAATATTTTTTTTCTCCAATTATTCAACAGCAATACAGTACTACGACAAAAGGTATTTCAACCCTCCCCACCCCCCAAAATAAACAAATAAATTACAAATTACAAAATAAATCAATTTAATTAGAATAGTAATAATGCTAATAATGACTAAATAAGACAAATGACAAGAGAGGCCAACATATACACAAAGCAATGCAAACAGTACATTACAGAGAGACAATTGCTACATCAATCTACAAGCTCACATCCACCAAACCGGGGTTGCCATATTTTCACAAAGTAGTTGAATTTATTTCTTAAAGAGTAGGTAATCTTCTCCATCAGAGAGGCATCTTGTAATTGGGAGAGGGGAATCTGATTTCCATGTTGATTTCCAACAAATTTTCTTGCAGTGGCAATTTCTGTAAATTTGATGTTGAAGTTACTCCTCAAATTTACATTTGTGTTGTTACCCAGAAGGCATATATATATATACTGTATATATTTTTTAAACTAGGAAAGTCAGTTAAGAACCAATTCTTATTTACAATGACAGCCTAGCAACAGTGGGTGAACTGCCTTGTTCAGGGGCAGAATGACAGATGTTTACCTTGTCAGCTCAGGGATTCAATCTAGCAACCTTTTGGTTACTGGCCCAATGCTAACAACTAGGCTACCTGCCACCCAAGGGATAAGTGAGAAAGGGACCTCCATAAATAACCCGTTGCTTCTGGCCAATGTTATTTCAACATAACATTGACAGCATGTTGTCTTATGTAAAAGTCTGAGGCGCTGCGTAATGGGAAGATCTGTCTCACTCTCACTGGAGGTTCTGGCTGCTATGAGTAGCAGCTGATAGAGGGCAATCAGCACATCTGCTTCTTTCTGGTTAGTGGGCACTGGGAAAATGGGCATGACTGTAATCCACACCCAGCCATCTATTAAGTTGTGACAAACTCACTTATAAAACTCAGTTTTGGACGAGACTGACTTTATGTTCGAATTTATCCTATTTACACTTTGTAGTCATTGTTGACACTAGATTTCACTGTATATGACTCATATTGAAGCCACAAAGGTTGTTTAAAACCATGAAAGTTGGTTCTAAGGTGCAGTTGACCTTTAAATGTCAATCCAAACATGTCCTTTATAAAAGGTCATACGTTACGCTCATGAATGGTCCCCTTATTGTTGAATCTCTCTCTCTCTCTCTCTCTCTCTCTCTCTCTCTCTCGCTCTCTCTCTCTCGCTCTCTCTGTCTCTCTCTGTCTCTCTCTCTCTCTCTCTCTCTCTCTCTCTCTCTCTCTCTCTCTCTCTCTCTCTCTCACACACACACACATTGTGACTTGACACAACTTGCTCTTTACAGACCATTTGAAAGTATATATATATATATATATATGTGCATACAAGCAGAGAAACCGGAAAACAAGCCAAGACGTCGCCACCTGAGTACATGCACTAATCGGCACAGAAACAGGGTGTTCCGCGGACACACACACCTTATTTTCCAGTTGGGACTGGTAGGCTTAACGAGTATGTTCATCCTATTCACTGATTACTAGATATAGAGACCACACACTCATGAGCTACACCACATACCGTTACTCACAAAGATCTTGGTCTGGACATTTCCTCTTTCAGAGCCATAGCTTAGAGCCAGAGTGTAGGAGAAGGAGTCACAGACACCCCCTCTCTCTTCACACGTTTCATTATGGTAGGGGTGTACCAGTATACTTACTGTATATTTTGATAAGGGGAGGAATAAAGAGATTAGCCTTCCCCCCCTGCTGTCTGCAATCTGAAGTACAAACAATAACATAGCGGTCACCGTGTCACTGATTTGGTTAAAAAAAAGCTGTTGGATGGGCTGGAGAATTGTAACCACTCTCAAATTCATAGACTGAGCTATGAATGCAAGGACTGATCATCCTCAAGATCAAATGTACAATTCAATTCATGTTTTGAGGCAAAATAGTGTTGGTTTACAATGACATTGTTTACAAACATTAGCGCAAAACAAGCTAATATTTTGGATTCTGATGGGGTACGCAAGTTGAACTAGACGAATGAGGCAGTTTTAAGTTATGTTTTTTGATGAACAGAATCTATTATAAATCCCAAAATGTATGTACCAATCACCCCTTTAAATGCATTAGATTATTACCATATGCTCTTATCTAGATCGCCTTTACATTAGTGAGTGTCTTCATTTTCATACTGATCACCCATGGGAATCAAACCCACAACCCCAACTGAGTATGCTCCATAATAAACTTTTGCCTCAGGAGACTAAGGATATGTGGCTTGTAACATATCTTTGACAATTCATGCACCTTTTTTTCCTTTTAATAGTTGTTTAAGTGTCCTTGGGTCTCTTAAAAGGCGCATTAAATCCCATTATTTCTATTACTGTTATACATTTGACTCACAGCCCATCCCAGTTTACTGTACATATAAAATAGAATTAGTGCTACATTCTCCAGATCATGGCTAACTGATCTTAGTTGTAGGAGAACCTTTGACCATTCACCAGCCCTGATATTTTCCTGTGCTCTGACTGGCACCCTAGTTGCCACATACTTTCTAGGTAATGGACAGTCAATAGGTGAGAAATAAATAGATTTAATTTACTCAGTCTGTCTGTTATTATAAATAACTGTAGGACAATGTCAGTGCAAACATCATCAGATTGTGAGACCACATTGAGGTAAATGACTTAAGACATGTGTGGAGCATGTCTTTAAGAAATGTACCAGAGCATGTATTTAAGAAATGTACCAGAGGGCGGCCTCCCAAGTGGCACTGCATGATAGTGCTTGAGGCATCACTACAAGCCAAATCAAATTTTATTTGTCACATACACATGGTTAGCAGATGTTAATGCGAGTGTAGCGATATGCTTGTGCTTCTAGTTCCGACAATGCAGTAATAACCAACAAGTAATCTAGCTAACAATTCCAAAACTACTACCTTATAGACACAAGTGTAAGGGGATAAAGAATATGTACATAAAGATATATGAGTGAGTGATGGTACAGAGCGGCATAGGCAAGATACAGTAGATAGTATTGAGTGCAGTATATACATATGAGATGAGTATGTAAACAAAGTGGCATAGTTAAAGGGGTTAGTGATACATGTATTACATAAAGATGCAGTAGATGATATAGAGTACAGTATATACAAAAACATATGAGATGAATAATGTAGGGTATGTAAACATTATATTAGGTAGCATTGTTTAAAGTGGCTAGTGATATATTTTACATCATCTCCCATCAATTCCCATTATTAAAGTGGCTGGAGTTGAGTCAGTGTGTTGGCAGCAGCCACTCAATGTTAGTGGTGGCTGTTTAACAGTCTGATGGCCTTGAGATAGAAGCTGTTTTTCAGTCTCTCGGTCCCAGCTTTGATGCACCTGTACTGACCTCGCCTTCTGGATGATAGCGGGGTGAACAGGCAGTGGCTCGGGTGGTTGTTGTCCTTGATGATCTTTATGGCCTTCCTGTGACCTCGGGTGGTGTAGGTGTCCTGGAGGGCAGGTAGTTTGCCCCCGGTGATGCGTTGTGCAGACCTCACTACCCACTGGAGAGCCTTACGGTTGTGGGCGGAGCAGTTGCCGTAGCAGGCGGTGATACAGCCCGACAGGATGCTCTCGATTGTGCATCTGTAGAAGTTTGTGAGTGCTTTTGGTGACAAGCCGAATTTCTTCAGCCTCCTGAGGTTGAAGAGGCGCTGCTGCGCCTTCTTCACGATGCTGTCTGTGTGGGTGGACCAATTCAGTTTGTCTGTGATGTGTACGCCGGGGAACTTAAAACTTACTACCCTCTCCACTACTGTTCCATCAATGTGGATAGGAGGGTGTTCCCTCTGCTGTTTCCTGAAGTCCACAATCATCTCCTTAGTTTTGTTGACGTTGAGTGTGAGGTTATTTTCCTGACACCACACTCTGAGGGCCCTCACCTCCTCCCTGTAGGCCGTCTCGTCGCTGTTGGTAATCAAGCCTACCACTGTTGTGTCGTCCGCAAACTTGATGATTGAGTTGCCACGCAGTCGTGGGTGAACAGGGAGTACAGGAGAGGGCTCAGAACGCACCCTTCTGGGGCCCCAGTGTTGAGGATCAGCGGGGTGGAAATGTTGTTGCCTACCCTCACCACCTGGGGGCGGCCCGTCAGGAAGTCCAGTACCCAGTTGCACAGGGCGGGGTCGAGACCCAGGGTCTCGAGCTTGATGACGAGCTTGGAGGGCCCTATGGTGTTAAATGCCGAGCTGTAATCGATGAACAGCATTCTCACATAGGTATTCCTCTTGTCCAGATGGGTTAGGGCAGTGTGCAGTGTGGTTGAGATTGCATCGTCTGTGGACCTATTTGGGCGGTAAGCAAATTGGAGTGGGTCTAGGGTGTCAGGTAGGGTGGAGGTGATATGGTCCTTGACTAGTCTCTCAAAGCACTTCATGATGACGGAAGTGAGTGCTACCGGGCGGTAGTCGTTTAGCTCAGTTACCTTAGCTTTCTTGGGAACAGGAACAATGGTGGCCCTCTTGAAGCATGTGGGAACAACAGACTGGGATAGGGATTGATTGAATAAGCCAGCTGGTCTGCGCATGCTCTGAGGGCGCGGCTGGGGATGCCGTCTGGGCCTGCAGCCTTGCGAGGGTTGACACGTTTAAATGTTTTCCTCACGTCGGCTGCAGTGAAGGAGAGTCCGCATGTTTTAGTTGCGGGCCGTGTCAGTGGCACTGTATTGTCCTCAAAGCGGGCAAAAAAGTTATTTAGTCTGCCTGGGAGCAAGACATCCTGGTCCGTGACTGGGCTGGTTGTCTTTTTGTAATCCGTGATTGACTGTAGACCCTGCCACATACCTCTTGTGTCTGAGCCGTTGAATTGAGATTCTACTTTGTCTCTATACTGACACTTAGCTTGTTTGATTGCCTTGCGGAGGGAATAGTTACACTGTTTGTATTCGGTCATGTTTCCGGTCACCTTGCCCTGATTAAAAGCAGTGGTTCGGGCTTTCAGTTTCACACGAATGCTGCCATCAATCCACGGTTTCTGGTTTGGGAATGTTTTAATCGTTGCTATGGGAACGACATCTTCAATGCACGTTCTAATGAACTCGCTCACCGAATCAGCGTATTCGTCAATGTTGTTGTCTGACGCAATATGAAACATATCCCAGTCCACGTGATGGAAGCAGTCTTGGAGTGTGGAATCAGATTGGTCGGACCAGCGTTGAACAGACCTCAGCGCGGGAGCTTCTTGTTTTAGTTTCTGTCTGTAGGCAGGGATCAACAAAATGGAGTCGTGGTCAGCTTTTCCGAAAGGAGGGCGGGGCAGGGCCTTATATGCGTCGCGGAAGTTAGAATAGCAGTGATCCAAGGTTTTTGGTTGCGCAATCGATATGCTGATAAAATTTAGGGAGTCTTCTTTTCAGATTAGCCTTGTTAAAATCCCCAGCTACAATGAATGCAGCCTCCGGATAAATGGATTCCAGTTTGCAAAGAGTCAAATAAAGTTTGATCAGAGCCATCGATGTGTCTGCTTGGGGGGGAATATATACGGCTGTGATTATAATCGAAGAGAATTCCCTTGGTAGATAATGCGGTCGACATTTGATTGTGAGGAATTCTAAATCAGGTGAACAGAAGGACTTGAGTACCTGTATGTTGTTATGATCACACCAATGTCACGTTAACCATGAAGCATACGCCCCTCTTCTTACCAGGAAGATGTTTGTTTCTGTCTGCGCGATGCGTGGAGAAACCAGCTGGCTGCACCGATTCCGATAGCGTCTCTCCAGTGAGCCATGTTTCCGTAAAGCAAAGAACGTTACAGTCTCTGATGTCCCTCTGGAATGTTACCCTTGCTCGGATTTCATCAACCTTGTTGTCAAGAGACTGGACATTGGCGAGAAGAATGCTAGGGAGTGGTGCACGATGTGCCCGTCTCCGGAGTCTGACCAGAAGACCGCTCCGTTTCCCCCTTTTACGAAATCGTTTTTTTGGGTCGCCGGCTGGGATCCATTCCGTTGTCCTGGGTGAAAGGCAGAATACAGGATCCGCTTCGCGAAAGTCATATTCTTGGTCGTACTGATGGTTAGTTGACGCTGCTCTTATGTTCAGTAGTTCTTCTCGACTGTATGTAGTGAAACCTAAGATGACCTGGGGTACTAATGTAAGAAATAACACGTAAAAAAACTAAAAACTGCATAGTTTCCTAGGAACGCGAAGCGAGGCGGCCATCTGGTGCAGCTGGCTTCTGGGTTAAGTGAGCAGTGTGTCAAGAAGCAGCGCGGCTTGGCAGGGTCGTGTTTCAGAGGAAGCATGACTCTTGACCTTCACCTCTCCCGAGTCCGTAGGGGAGTTGCAGCGATGGGACAAGACTGTAACTACCAATTCGACATTATGAAAAATTGGTAAAATTACTTTAAAAAATTAATGCAATGTTCTTTAAGATATGTACCTGAGCATGTCTTTAAGAAATGTATGGAGCATGTGTTTAAGAAATATATGGAGCATGTATTTAAGAAATGTATGGAGCATGTCTTTAAGAAATGTATGGAGCATGTCTTTAAGAAATGTATCTGAGCATGTCTTTAAGAAATGTATGGAGCATGTCTCTAAGAAATGTATCTGAGATTGTCTCTAACAAATGTATGGAGCATTTATTTAAGAAATGTATGGAGCATGTCTCTAAGAAATGTATGGAGCATGTCTTTAAGAAATGTATGGAGCATGTCTTTACGAAATGTACCGGAGCATGTCTTTAAGAAATGTATCTGAGCATATCTTTAAGAAATGTTTGGAGCATGTCTTTAAGAAATGTATGGAGCATGTCTCTAAGAAATGTATGGAGCATGTCTTTAAGGAATGCATGGAGCATATCTTTAAGAAATGTATGGAGCATGTCTTTAAGAAATGTACCGGAGCATGTCTTTAAGAAATGTATCTGAGCATGTCTTTAAGAAATGTATGGAGCATGTCTTTAAGAAATGTATGGAGCAT
Source organism: Oncorhynchus tshawytscha (assembly GCF_018296145.1). Taxonomy (NCBI): domain Eukaryota; kingdom Metazoa; phylum Chordata; class Actinopteri; order Salmoniformes; family Salmonidae; genus Oncorhynchus; species Oncorhynchus tshawytscha. Next base: position 78,410,691 of record NC_056444.1, on the reverse strand, counting down.
GTCTCTAAGAAATGTATGGAGCATGTCTTTAAGAAATGTACTGGAGCATGTCTTTAAGAAATGTACTGGAGCATGTCTTTAAGAAATGTATCTGAGCATGTCTTTAAGAAATGTATGGAGCATGTCTGTACGAAATGTACCAGAGCATGTCTTTAAGAAATGTATCTGAGCATGTCTTTAAGAAATGTATGGAGCATGTCTTTAAGAAATGTATGGAGCATGTCTTTAAGAAATGCATGGAGCATGTCTTTAAGAAATGCATGGAGCATGTCTTTAAGAAATGTATGGAGCATGTCTTTAAGAAATGTACCGGAGCATGTCTTTAAGAAATGTATCTGAGCATGTCTTTAAGAAATGTATGGAGCATGTCTCTAAGAAATGTATCTGAGCATGTCTTTAAGAAATGTATGGAGCATGTCTCTAAGAAATGTATCTGAGCATGTCTTTAAGAAATGTATGGAGCATGTCTCTAAGAAATGTATGGAGCATGTCTTTAAGAAATGTATGGAGCATGTCTTTAAGAAATGTATGGAGCATGTCTTTACGAAATGTACCGGAGCATGTCTTTAAGAAATGTATCTGAGCATGTCTTTAAGAAATGTATGGAGCATGTCTTTAAGAAATGTTTCGGAGCATGTCTTTAAGAAATGTATCTGAGCATGTCTTTAAGAAATGTATGGAGCATGTCTTTAAGAAATGTATGGAGCATGTCTTTAAGAAATGTATGGAGCATGTCTTTACGAAATGTACCGGAGCATGTCTTTAAGAAATGTATCTGAGCATGTCTTTAAGAAATGTATCTGAGCATGTGTTTAAGAAATGTATGGAGCATGTCTCTAAGAAATGTATGGAGCATGTCTTTAAGAAATGTACCGGAGCATGTCTTTAAGAAATGTATCTGAGCATGTCTTTAAGAAATGTATGGAGCATGTCTTTAAGAAATGTATGGAGCATGTCTCTAAGAAATGTATGGAGCATGTCTTTAAGAAATGTACTGGAGCATGTCTTTAAGAAATGTACTGGAGCATGTCTTTAAGAAATGTATCTGAGCATATCTTTAAGAAATGTATGGAGCATGTCTGTACGAAATGTACCAGAGCATGTCTTTAAGAAATGTATCTGAGCATGTCTTTAAGAAATGTATGGAGCATGTCTTTAAGAAATTTATGGAGCATGTCTCTAAGAAATGTATGGAGCATGTCTTTAAGAAATGCATGGAGCATGTCTTTAAGAAATGTATGGAGCATGTCTTTAAGAAATGTACCGGAGCATGTCTTTAAGAAATGTATCTGAGCATGTCTTTAAGAAATGTATGGAGCATGTCTTTAAGAAATGTACTGGAGCATGTCTTTAAGAAATGTACCGGAGCATGTCTTTAAGAAATGTATCTGAGCATGTCTTTAAGAAATGTATCTGAGCATGTGTTTAAGAAATGTATGGAGCATGTCTCTAAGAAATGTATGGAGCATGTCTTTAAGAAATGTACCAAGCATGTCTTTAAGAAATGTATCTGAGCATGTGTTTAAGAAATGTATGGAGCATGTCTCTAAGAAATGTATGGAGCATGTCTTTAAGAAATGTACCGGAGCATGTCTTTAAGAAATGTATCTGAGCATGTCTTTAAGAAATGTATGGAGCATGTCTCTAAGAAATGTATCTGAGCATGTCTTTAAGAAATGTACGGAGCATGTCTCTAAGAAATGTATGGAGCATGTCTTTAAGAAATGTATGGAGCATGTCTTTAAGAAATGTATGGAGCATGTCTTTACGAAATGTCGGAGCATGTCTTTAAGAAATGTATCTGAGCATGTCTTTAAGAAATGTATCTGAGCATGTGTTTAAGAAATGTATGGAGCATGTCTCTGAAATGTATGGAGCATGTCTTTAAGAAATGTACCGGAGCATGTCTTTAAGAAATGTATCTGAGCATGTCTTTAAGAAATGTATGGAGCATGTCTTTAAGAAATGTATGGAGCATGTCTCTAAGAAATGTATGGAGCATGTCTTTAAGAAATGTACTGGAGCATGTCTTTAAGAAATGTACTGGAGCATGTCTTTAAGAAATGTATCTGAGCATATCTTTAAGAAATGTATGGAGCATGTCTGGAAATGTACCAGAGCATGTCTTTAAGAAATGTATCTGAGCATGTCTTTAAGAAATGTATGGAGCATGTCTTTAAGAAATTTATGGAGCATGTCTCTAAGAAATGTATGGAGCATGTCTTTAAGAAATGCATGGAGCATGTCTTTAAGAAATGTATGGAGCATGTCTTTAAGAAATGTACCGGAGCATGTCTTTAAGAAATGTATCTGAGCATGTCTTTAAGAAATGTATGGAGCATGTCTTTAAGAAATGTACAAGATGGAGCATGTCTTTAAGAAATGTACCGGAGCATGTCTTTAAGAAATGTATCTGAGCATGTCTTTAAGAAATGTATCTGAGCATGTGTTTAAGAAATGTATGGAGCATGTCTCTAAGAAATGTATGGAGCATGTCTTTAAGAAATGTACCGGAGCATGTCTTTAAGAAATGTATCTGAGCATGTCTTTAAGAAATGTATGGAGCATGTCTCTAAGAAATGTATCTGAGCATGTCTTTAAGAAATGTATGGAGCATGTCTCTAAGAAATGTATGGAGCATGTCTTTAAGAAATGTATGGAGCATGTCTCTAAGAAATGTATGGAGCATGTCTTTAAGAAATGTATGGAGCATGTCTTTAAGAAATGTATGGAGCATGTCTTTAAGAAATGTATGGAGCATGTCTCTAAGAAATGTATGGAGCATGTCTTTAAGGAATGCATGGAGCATATCTTTAAGAAATGTATGGAGCATGTCTTTAAGAAATGTACCGGAGCATGTCTTTAAGAAATGTATCTGAGCATGTCTTTAAGAAATGTATCTGAGCATGTGTTTAAGAAATGTATGGAGCATGTCTCTAAGAAATGTATGGAGCATGTCTTTAAGAAATGTACCGGAGCATGTCTTTAAGAAATGTATCTGAGCATGTCTTTAAGAAATGTATGGAGCATGTCTTTAAGAAATGTATGGAGCATGTCTTTAAGAAATGTATGGACCATGTCTTTAAGAAATGTACTGGAGCATGTCTTTAAGAAATGTACTGGAGCATGTCTTTAAGAAATGTATCTGAGCATATCTTTAAGAAATGTATGGAGCATGTCTGTACGAAATGTACCAGAGCATGTCTTTAAGAAATGTATCTGAGCATGTCTTTAAGAAATGTATGGAGCATGTCTTTAAGAAATTTATGGAGCATGTCTCTAAGAAATGTATGGAGCATGTCTTTAAGAAATGCATGGAGCATGTCTTTAAGAAATGTATGGAGCATGTCTTTAAGAAATGTACCGGAGCATGTCTTTAAGAAATGTATCTGAGCATGTCTTTAAGAAATGTATGGAGCATGTCTTTAAGAAATGTACTGGAGCATGTCTTTAAGAAATGTATTTGAGCATGTCTTTAAGAAATGTATCTGAGCATGTCTTTAAGAAATGTATGGAGCATGTCTTTAAGAAATGTACCGGAGCATGTCTTTAAGCAATGTATCTGAGCATGTCTTTAAGAAATGTATCTGAGCATGCCTTTAAGAAATGTATGGAGCATGTCTTTAAGAAATGTATGGAGCATGTCTCTAAGAAATGTATGGAGCATGTCTTTAAGAAATGTACGGAGCATGTCTCTAAGACATTTATGGAGCATGTCTCTAAGAAATGTACGGAGCATGTCTCTAAGACATTTATGGAGCATGTCTCTAAGAAATGTATGGAGCATGTCTTTAAGAAATTTATGGAGCATGTCTCTAAGACATTTATGGAGCATGTCTCTAAGAAATGTACGGAGCATGTCTCTAAGACATTTATGGAGCATGTCTCTAAGAAATGTACGGAGCATGTCTTTAAGAAATATATGGAGCATGTCTTTAAGAAATGTGTGTTAGAACTGCTTCTGTACTGGATTGTTCCGGTTGTCAGCTAAGAGCAGATAGACCGGACTCCATACAAAGAACATACGGCAGGCCGCTTGTTGATACCCCCAGCACAATGCAGGCTGGGACAAGGCGCACCAATCTCCTTCAACCTTTAGAAATATCACATTTTTCTACAAAAGGTTCTAGGATGGGTGTTGCCACCTGTTGGGGCCTGCCTTCCAGGAAGAATACTCGATTTGGTGCAGGAGGTGGTGTAGGCCAATCAATGAGATACTATTTACTCCACACACAGAGTTTACAGTAAGTCATAAATCTGTCTGCTACCAGGGAGATAGCCTAATTCCACCTCCCTCACATCACACTGTAAAAACCCTTAACAACCTTGTTGATATACAGTATGTTGTGGAAGAAGCCAAAGGCATTTTTCTGCTTTTAGTTTAAAAAAAGAAGACTCTAAATTGTACAGTATATAGTTTATGTAACAGCTCAACCTGGTGTGGAATGAGGTCAATTGCAGAAAAAAAGTGAGCAACAATATCAGTCAGCTTCATGTACAATTCTCCATCTTCCTTTCCATCCTACTCTTGTACTACAGTAATCATGGTATTAATCATCATCGATTCTGGCCAATATTGACTCCACCAACTCCTCACAGTGGCACAAAGGAGGTTTATGGATTGCTTCCTCTCAATAGACTTCAGTGTATTATGATTTTACATAAGAGCTGTCCTTTACAGTCAAAACAACAGCACGAGTTCTGATCGGTCCACAGACATATTGATGGACTTTGTCATCAACATGACATCTTTGTCATCCACATTGTCATCCAGCCAACGAGGCCTGGGAAATCAGCAACACTGGCCACTGGGATGCCAGGCTGCAGCCAGCAAGATCATCTTACTCATGGCTTAGCTGTGTGAGTCATGCGACAGTGGTGTGATCGAGAGCGACTCATCTAGTCCACACCCATTTTACCAGGCGCCGGCATCTCTACCACACTAAAGCCAACCAATGGGATGACACTGTCTACTGGGCTTGTACCAACAGCTTCTCCATGAGCCTGGCAATGCAGGACTCCAACTGTACAGAGGAGAGACTGAAGCAGGTTGAGAGTATGTGGTGAATACCTGTCACATAACGCCTCTGGAAGGACTCCACACTGGAGGTGTGGCTCTAGCCGACAGGCATTTGTGTTTTTGACTTACAATACCTTCAGAATGTATTCACACCCCTTGACATTTTCCACATTTTGTTGTTTTACAGCCTGAATTTAAAATGGATTACATTCAGATTTTGTTTCACTGACCTACACACAATACCCAGATAATATCAAAGTGGAAGGATGTTTAGTTTTTTTTTACAAATTAATTTAAAAAATGTAAAGCTGAAATGTCTTGAGTAATCAAGTATTCAATCCCTTTGTTATGGCAAGCCGAAATAAGATCAGGTGTAAAAATGTGCTTAACAAGTCACATAGTAAGTTACATGGACTCACTCTGTGTACAATAACACTGTCTAACATTATTTCTGAATCACTACCTCATCTCTGTACCTAACATATACAATTACCTATGAGGTCCCTAAGTCGACCAATGCTTCGCAAACAAGGGCACCTATTGGTAGATGGGTGTATCAATACACCCAGTCAATACAAAGATACTGGCGTCCTTCTTAACTTAGTTGCCGGAAAGAAGGAAACAGCTCATGGATTTCAAACATGAGGCTAACGGTGACTTAAAAACAGTTACAGGGTTTAAGAAAAACTGGGGAGTTACAGCACATAATATGACCCCAGGGGAGTTAGAGCACATAATATGACCCCAGGGGAGTTAGAGCACATAATATGACCCCCCATAATATGGGGAGTTAGAGCACATAATATGACCCCAGGGGAGTTACAGCACATAATATGAGCCCAGGGAGTTAGAGCACATAATATGACCCCAGGGAGTTACAGCACATAATATGACCCCAGGGGAGTTACAGCACATAATATGACCCCAGGGGAGTTACAGCACATAATATGACCCCAGGGGAGTTAGAGCACATAATATGACCCCAGGGGAGTTACAGCACATAATATGAGCCCAGGGAGTTAGAGCATAATATGACCCCAGGGGGAGCACATAATATGACCCCAGGGGAGTTACAGCACATAATATGAGCCCAGGGAGTTAGAGCACATAATATGACCCCAGGGGAGTTACAGCACATAATATGAGCCCAGGGGAGTTAGAGCACATAATATGACCCCAGGGGAGTTACAGCACATAATATGAGCCCAGGGAGTTAGAGCACATAATATGACCCCAGGGGAGTTACAGCACTAAGTATGACCCCAGGGGAGTTAGAGCACATAATATGACCCCAGGGGAGTTACAGCACATAATATGAGCCCAGGGAGTTAGAGCACATAATATGACCCCAGGGGAGTTACAGCACATAATATGAGCCCAGGGAGTTAGAGCACATAATATGACCCCAGGGGAGTTACAGCACATAATATGAGCCCAGGGGAGTTAGAGCACATAATATGACCCCAGGGGAGTTACAGCACTGAGTATGACCCCAGGGGAGCCTGTCAGTGGAGGGGTGTGGAGCAGAAGGTGAGAGTGGCTGAGGATTGTTCTGTGTAAAATACAAATAAGGTAGAGCTTCCAATAATAAAACAAGGTAGAGCTTCTAATAATAAAACAAGGTAGAGCTTCCAATAATAAAACAAGGTAGAGCTTCTAATAATAAAACAAGGTAGAGCTTCCAATAATAAAACAAGGTAGAGCTTCTAATAATAAAACAAGGTAGAGCTTCCAATAATTAAAAACTATAAACACAGTTGTAGTTTTTCAGTCACTAGGTAGGCTATGCCAGCTCCTTGAAACCAATAAAACATGTAAAAATGGAGTGATATAATCAGTTTCATGTAATAGGATTACAAACAAAATGATAACTGTAATCAGTTATTTTTGTCATGATCCATGCCACTGCTGCTTTTAGTTTGAAGATGTAATCCGGAGACAGGTGTTTTCCCATCTCTTTAGCTATGTCACGCCCTGGTCTAGTATTTTGTGTTTTTCTTCATGTATTGGGTCAGGCCAGGGTGTGGCATGGGGTTTTTGTATTGTGGTGTGTTTTGTCTTGGGGTTTTGGTGTGTATGTATTGGGATTGTAGCTAGTGGGGTTATCTAGCAAGGTCTATGGCTGTCTGGAGTGGTTCTCAATCAGAGGCAGGTGTTTATCGTTGTCTCTGATTGGGAACCATATTTAGGCAGCCATATTCTTTGAGTTTGTCGTGGGTGATTGTCCTTAGTGTCCTTGTTCCTGTCTATGTGTTAGGTTACACAAGTATAGGCTGTTTCGGTTTTCGTTACGTTTATTGTTTTTGTAGTGTTTGTTATTGATTCGTGGTTTACGTTCATTATTAAACATGGATCGCAATCTACACGCTGCAGTTTGGTCCGACTCTCCTTCACCACACCTAGAAAGCCGTAACAAGCTATTATACTCTATGATTCAACATTATTAACAACACAGACTGACCAGCTCAAATAGACAAAAGCCTTCTATATAGCAGACCAATCCAAACTCATCTCTCGGCATGTCCAGCCCGCTCATTATCTCGGACAATCATGGCTAGTGGGAAGGTTGCTGTCTTAATATGTGGCTTAACCAACAAGGCTCGTAATTTAACAATTGTATTCGTATTTACAGATGGCATACAAGTTTGTTATTATGGCACATGAAAGTTCACATGTTCCAGAAGGCATTTCTGCTAAGAAACGCATTCTGATGAAAATATATGTTTACTTTCAAACTGCTCTCCTGTGAAGTCGTGACTTGCGACATACGCCGAGTTTCCTGAATCTGGTGATTCGTTTTAGCCAATCAGTTGTGTTGTGACAAGGTAGGTGTGGTATACAGAAGATAGCCCTACTTGGTAAAATATCAAGTCCAAATTATGGCAATAACAGCTCAAATAAGCAAAGAGAAACAACCGTCGATCATTATTTTAAGATATGAAGGTCAGTCAATGCACACAAGTGCTACGATGAAACTGGCTCTCATGAGGACCGCCACAGGAAAGGAAAACCCAGAGTTACCTCTGATGTAGAGGATAAGTTCATTGGAGTTAACTGCACCTCAGATTGCAGCCTAAATAATTGCTTCACAGAGTTCAAGTAACAGACACATCTCAACATCAACTGTTCAGACAGCTTGAATCAGACCTCCGTGGTCAAATTGCTGCAAAGAAACCACTACTAAAGGACACCAATAATAAGAAGAGACTTGCTTGGGCCAAGAAACATGAGCAATGGACATTAGACCGCTGGAAATATGTCCTTTGAGTCTGATCAGTACAAATTGGAGATTTTTGATTCCAACTGTCGTGTCTTTGTGAGACGTAGAGTAGGTGAACGGATGATATCTGCATGTGTGGTTCCCACCGTGAAGCATGGAGGAGGAAGTGTGATGGTGTGGAGGGCTTTGCTGGTGACACTGTAGGTGATTTATTTTGAATTCAAGGCAGACTTAACCAGCATTGCTACCACAGCATTCTGCAGTGATACGCCATGCCATCTGGTTTGCACTTAGTGGGACTATTATTTGCTTTTCAACAGGACATTGAACCAAAACACACCTTCAGGCTGTATAGGGGTTATTTGACCAAGGAGAGTGATGGAGTGCTGCATCAGATGACCAGGCTCCCCAATCACCCGACCTCAACCCAATTGAGATGGTCTGGGATGAGTTGGACCACAGAGTGAAGGAAAAGCAGCCAACAACACGTGCTCAGCATATGTGGGAACTCCTTCAATACTGTTGTAAAGGCATTCCTCATGATTCTGGTTGAGAGAATGCCAAGAGTGTGCAAAAAAGCTGCCATCAAGGCAAAGGGTGACTAGGTTGAAGAATCTAAAATCTAAAATATATTTTGATTTGTTTAACACTTTCTTTGTTACTACATGATTCCATATGTGTTATTTTATAGTTTTGTATTTGTCATGTTCTGACCTTAGTTCCTTTGTTTTGTTTTAGTTTTAGTATGGTCAGGGCGTGAGTTGGGGTGGGCAGTCTATGTTGTTTTTTCTATGTTGGTTTTTGAGTTTGGCCTGGTATGGTTCTCAATCAGAGGCAGGTGTCGTTAGTTGTCTCTGATTGAGAATCATACTTAGGTAGCCTTTTTCCACCTGTGTTTTGTGGGTGTTTATTTTCTGTTTTGTGTGTCATCACTAGACAGGACTGTTTCGTTTGTTTGTTCTTCCTAGTTGTTATTTTGTTTAGTGTTCAGTTTGATTATATTAAAAATCATGACCACTTACCACGCTGCACCTTGGTCCTCACCTTCTTCCACCGATGACGGCCGTTACAGTATTTCATAGATGTCTTCATATTTATTCTTCAATGTAGAAAAAAGTACAAATAAAGAAAACCCTTGAATGAGTAGGTGTGTCCAAACTTTTGACTGGTACTGTACACATTACTGTAAAAATCACTCCACAATATATATAAAATGTCTGTCTCTTCACAGTCCCCTTTGTGCAGTAAGGTGTTCTTTAATCTGTTTTTTGAAACTGTTTTATTGCTAGCTTGAGTTACTTGGGATGGAAGAGAGTTCCTTGTAGTTATGGCTCTATTTAATACTGTGTGTTTCCCAGCCTCTGTTCTGAACCTGGAGATTGCATGTCGTGTGTTGTACAGATGAGTGTCCGAACTGTGTGCCAACTGCTTGAACAGACAGTGCAGTACCTTCAACACCTCGCACAAAGACCAATAGTGATGCCGTCAATCTCTCCTCAACTTTGAGCCAGGAGAGACTTACCTGCATGTTACTGACACTTGACACTTTCCCTCCGTTTACATTTAAGTGCGATACGTGCTACTGTTCCGGACCAACTACAATTTACCTATGTCCTTCTTTGCCACACATGACCACACAGTCAGTAGTTCAGGTGCAGCAAAACTAGGGTCTGTAGGACCTGCCTAGTCAACTGAGATGTCAAGAAGGCAGAGCAACATCCTACCATGGACAGATCTCTTTGCATTTTAGCAGCCATTGAGTCTATATGTTTTGACCATGAAAGCTTGATATCTAGGGTTACCCCATGCAGTTTAGTCTCTTCAACTTGCTCAATAGCCACATTTTTCAATAATTGATCTAAACGAGGTTTAACATTGAGCGAGTGATTTGTCCCAAAAAATTATGCTTTTAGTTTTTGACATATTAAACACCAGCCTATTGCTAATGACCCATTCTAAAACTGACTGGAGCTCTATGTTAATAAGGGTGTCAGTTATCTAAAACTGACTGGAGCTCTATGTTAATAAGGGTGTCAGTTATCTAAAACTGACTGGAGCTCTATGTTAATAAGGGTGTCAGTTATCTAAAACTGACTGGAGCTCTATGTTAATAAGGGTCTCAGTTATCTAAAACTGACTGGAGCTCTATGTTAATAAGGGTGTCAGTTATTTGTTTTACTGTTGCAGCCGACGTGTATACTGTTGAGTCGTCAGCATACATAGACACACAGACTCTTATTCAAGATCAGTGGAAGGTAATTTGTAAAATCAGAAGAAACAAATATCTCTGGCAGGCTGCCCTGCGGTACACTACATTCAACTGAATTTGCATGAGAGAGGCTTCCATTAATGAAAACCCTCTGTGTTGTATTAGATAGGTAACTCTGTGTTGTATTAGATAGGGAACTCTGTGTTCTATTAGATAAGTACTCTGTGTTTTATTATATAGGTAACTCTGTGTTTTATTAGATAGGTAACTCTGTGTTTTATTAGATAGGGAACTCTGTGTTCTATTAGATAGGTAACTCTGTGTTTTATTAGATAGGTAACTCTGTGTTCTATTAGATAGGTAACTCTGTGTTCTATTAGATAGGTAACTCTGTGTTCTATTAGATAGGGAACTCTGTGTTCTATTAGATAGGTAACTCTGTGTTCTATTAGATAAGTAACTCTGTGTTGTATTAGATAGGTAACTCTGTGTTCTATTAGATAGGTAACTCTGTGTTTTATTAGATAGGTAACTCTGTGTTTTATTAGATAGGTAACTCTGTGTTCTATTAGATAGGTAACTCTGTGTTCTATTAGATAGGTAACTCTGTGTTTTATTAGATAGGTAACTCTGTGTTTTATTAGATAGGTAACTCTGTGTTCTATTAGATAGGTAACTCTGTGTTCTATTAGATAGGTAACTCTGTGTTGTATTAGATAGGTAACTCTGTGTTGTATTAGATAGGTAACTCTGTGTTCTATTAGATAGGTAACTCTGTGTTCTATTAGATAGGTAACTCTGTGTTCTATTAGATAGGTAACTCTGTGTTCTATTAGATAAGTAACTCTGTGTTGTATTAGATAGGTAACTCTGTGTTGTATTAGATAGGTAACTCTGTGTTGTATTAGATAGGTAACTCTGTGTTCTATTAGATAGGTAACTCTGTGTTGTATTAGATAGGTAACTCTGTGTTCTATTAGATAGGTAACTCTGTGTTCTATTAGATAAGTAACTCTGTGTTGTATTAGATAGGTAACTCTGTGTTCTATTAGATAGGTAACTCTGTGTTCTATTAGATAGGTAACTCTGTGTTTTATTAGATAGGTAACTCTGTGTTCTATTAGATAGGTAACTCTGTGTTCTATTAGATTGGTAACTCTGTGTTCTATTAGATAAGTAACTCTGTGTTCTATTAGATATGTAAACCACAATCCATAATAATGCAGAGGATGCAAATACATTTTTTCAGCAATAGCTTATGATCAATGACATATAAATCTGCACTGAAGTCTAACAAAACAGCTCCCACAAGATACTTTTAATAATACACTGCCTTCTCAAAAGTATTCATAACCCTTGACTTTTTCCACATTTTGTTGTGTTACAAAGTGGGATTAAAATCGATAGATTTTTTATTTATTGTATTTTTTATCTACACAACTGTAACTATGACAGTCAAATCTTTAAAATTGTTGCATGTTGCGTTTAGATTTTTGTTCAGTGTACTTAGCAGGTTAGCTAACCCTTCCCCTAACCTAAACCTTAACCATTTAACCTAACTCCGAACCTTAACCCTAACCTGAACCCTAACCTTATCCCCTAACCCCTAGCCTAGCTCAAGTTAGACACCTAGCTAACGTTAGCCACAACAATTGGAATTCCTAACCTATGATATGCTTTGCAAATTTGTAACATTGTACGGATTGAAATTCATAACATATCGTACGAAATGGATGACATCCACAAATGAATACATACCATACAATTTGTAACATATCATACAAACTGGAGTGTCCTGGATTTACATTTACTATCTTACCTCTACCCCCGAGTCCAGGTTGAACATAAGCCTTTCCTGCACCGATATTAACCTGTGTACATGACTATTACACTTTCATTTGATTTAACCAGACACACACAAACAACCAACAGCCTGGAGCAAGTTAGGTTATGCTAATTTGCCTAAATTTCGAATCCGCAGGTGATCTGTCAGCATTTGCTTTTGGAATGCAGTTTTTGTTGTGGTAAACTTACAATAGACAAAGCTTGGGATACACCCAGGTGAATGGACTCTCTGGCTTATCAAACACATGAACCAGACCTTGAGGGGATACGCATAATGTGCCAAAGGCGACTTGACCGCAAGGCCACCCTCAGGCTGATGGTTGTCATGACTGGTTACTCATTAAACAAACCTTTCCCGTGGTGCCCCAGGTTACTGAGTTAATGGTTACCGGATTCATTTAATCACGTAATTGTAAACACAGTTAATTATTCAAAAAATAGCATGTCATCACGTTAATACGCCACGACATAGTCTTACATTCTACCCATAAAAAAATGTGAAGCGGGTGCTGATGGGAAATCGTGTTATATAATTATATAACTAGCTACTGAACTAAGGACCTGCCATTCGACCCTCATAGGGAATGCAAATACACAAAGGAGCTTTCACAGATGTTTTATTGATGAATCTCAGAATACTAAAAGGCCGGTATTCAATCAATTGCAGATTCTGGATTTCAGGTTAGCGCTTTCAGAAGTGTGGTTGTTATACAGTGTGAATTGCACACACACACACACACACACACACACACACACACACACACACACACACACACACACACACACACACACACACACACACACACACACACACACACACACACACACACACACACACACACACACACACACACACACACACACACACACACACACACACACACACACACACACACACCTGCCAGTATTAATGCACATAATTGTAGAGAACACCGCCAGGGTGTGGCAGGGCACTGCCGGCTTTCATCATTAATTTGTGGGACACTGATCCTGTGCCAGTCCCAGGCAAAGCTTTGTCTGCTCCATGCCAACTGCTGGGTGGGTATGAGTGGGTGTGGTCCCTTGGCACAGGTAATGGGACATCATCAAGGTGATTTTGTTTTACACAGACTCATTGTAATACCAAAGAAATTGTTGTATGACCAGTCAACCTCTCCCCTTATGACAAATAAGAGTCAATCTTGCCCCATTCATCTCTCTACACGTTACATTATGAATACTGAATGTATGTTCTCTTTTGTTCAATCCTTTACAGTCTAGAGTTCCCCTAGGGAGGATACCTCCAACCACCCCACTCCTTAATCATTCTATAATGAAATGTATATCAAAGCTCATTTCAATGAGAAAGTGAACCGCTCAGAAGGGTGTTGTCTTGAAGCGGTTACATTTCATCTGAAGTACCTAGTCTTTACATCTACTGGGGTCTCTGCACCCAAATGTCCACCGTTAGGGCAGAAACAATGCAGCGTCATAAATGAGACCTTAGCAGCACGAGGAAGGTATTCTGAACCTTAGCAGCACGAGGAAGGTATTCTGAACCTTAGCAGCACGAGGAAGGTATTCTGAACCTTAGCAGCACGAGGAAGGTATTCTGAACCTTAGCAGCAAGAGGAAGGTATTCTGAACCTTAGCAGCAAGAGGAAGGTATTCTGAACCTTAGCAGCACGAGGAAGGTATTCTGAACCTTAGCAGCACGAGGAAGGTATTCTGAACCTTTCCCGTACTGCTCTCTCTGATGTCAAACAGTATGTCTCACTTACCACATTTAACGAGGGCTGCTTCTCCTTTAGCTGTACCGTTCTTACATCCACTATCATTTTAATATTTCATATTTATAAACCCCTAAGGCCTAACTCCTAGGGGGAAAGCACATGCCATAGTATGACAATAAAAACCAACCATTTAAAATGTTTTTTTTTGTCACTTCTATAGGGAGTGGCTTCACCTGTGTTTGATTGCCTTCAAGATCTATTAACGATGATAACATACTTGTTTTCGTCTCTGTGGTGAGATTGACAAGACACTTCTATCTCAGCAGTAAGTCACTTTAACGACTCTGGAAAGACAACGCCCATCCACAGTTACGAGAGTTATAGCTGCCTGACTGAGAGGGGTATTTTAGCCCTTACAGAGGCTGATAGGAAGAAACATGCAGGAGAGGGTTTTTGTATCTAACCTTATACTTAATCCTGACCCTGACCTTTGTTGACATAAAGTAGCGGACTTACTTTCACGTGAACATAATGGCACAATGCTCTGCAAAGATGTAGTACCACAGGTGTCCAAGGTCTGAGACCATACAAATCCCTTTACAACATTTTGATGTGCTTTGTCCAACGGAAGTCTTGCATAATTTGGAGACAGGGTGGTGAAATGAAGTCAATCTGATCAGAATGTCTCCTTCACTAGAGTTGTAATTGTGGTTCTGAACCCAGATGCAATGTAGAGCTGATCTGGGATTACTCTTGTTCATGAGAGTGCCGGTACTACAGTCATTAGACATTGAGAAGGTAAACAGGGACATTAAGATACTATAGTCATTAGACATTGAGAGGGTTAACAGGGATATTAAGATACTATAGTCATTAGACATTGAGAAGGTAAACAGGGATATTAAGATACTACAGTCATTAGACATTGAGAAGGTTAACAGGGATATTAAGATACTACAGTCATTAGACATTGAGAGGGTTAACAGGGACATTAAGATACTACAGTCATTAGACATTGAGAAGGTAAACAGGGACATTAAGATACTACAGTCATTAGACATTGAGAGGGTAAACAGGGATATTAAGATACTAGAGTCATTAGACATTGAGAGGGTAAACAGGGACATTAAGATACGACAGTCATTAGACATTGAGAGGGTAAACAGGGATATTAAGATACTACAGTCATTAGACATTGAGAAGGTAAACAGGGACATTAAGATACTACAGTCATTAGACATTGAGAGGGTTAACAGGGACATTAAGATACTACAGTCATTAGACATTGAGAGGGTAAACAGGGATATTAAGATACTATAGTCATTAGACATTGAGAGGGTTAACAGGGATATTAAGATACTACAGTCATTAGACATTGAGAAGGTAAACAGGGATATTAAGATACTACAGTCATTAGACATTGAGAGGGTAAACAGGGATATTAAGATACTACAGTCATTAGACATTGAGAAGGTAAACAGGGACATTAAGATACTACAGTCATTAGACATTGAGAGGGTTAACAGGGACATTAAGATACTACAGTCATTAGACATTGAGAGGGTAAACAGGGATATTAAGATACTACAGTCATTAGACATTGAGAGGGTAAACAGGGACATTAAGATACTACAGTCATTAGACATTGAGAGGGTAAACAGGGACATTAAGATACTACAGTCATTAGACATTGAGAGGGTTAACAGGGATATTAAGATACTACAGTCATTAGACATTGAGAGGGTAAACAGGGACATTAAGATACTACAGTCATTAGACATTGAGAGGGTTAACAGGGACATTAAGATACTACAGTCATTAGACATTGAGAGGGTTAACAGGGACATTAAGATACTACAGTCATTAGACATTGAGAGGGTTAACAGGGACATTAAGATACTACAGTCATTAGACATTGAGAGGGTTAACAGGGACATTAAGATACTACAGTCATTAGACATTGAGAGGGTAAACAGGGACATTAAGATACTACAGTCATTAGACATTGAGAGGGTAAACAGGGATATTAAGATACTACAGTCATTAGACATTGAGAGGGTTAACAGGGACATTAAGATACTACAGTCATTAGACATTGAGAGGGTTAACAGGGATATTAAGATACTACAGTCATTAGACATTGAGAGGGTAAACAGGGACATTAAGATACTACAGTCATTAGACATTGAGAGGGTTAACAGGGACATTAAGATACTACAGTCATTAGACATTGAGAGGGTTAACAGGGACATTAAGATACTACAGTCATTAGACATTGAGAGGGTTAACAGGGACATTAAGATACTACAGTCATTAGACATTGAGAGGGTAAACAGGGATATTAAGATACTACAGTCATTAGACATTGAGAGGGTTAACAGGGACATTAAGATACTACAGTCATTAGACATTGAGAGGGTTAACAGGGACATTAAGATACTACAGTCATTAGACATTGAGAGGGTAAACAGGGACATTAAGATACTACAGTCATTAGACATTGAGAGGGTTAACAGGGACATTAAGATACTACAGTCATTAGACATTGAGAAGGTAAACAGGGATATTAAGATACTACAGTCATTAGACATTGAGAGGGTTAACAGGGATATTAAGATACTACAGTCATTAGACATTGAGAGGGTAAACAGGGACATTAAGATACTACAGTCATTAGACATTGAGAGGGTTAACAGGGATATTAAGATACTACAGTCATTAGACATTGAGAAGGTAAACAGGGATATTAAGATACTACAGTCATTAGACATTGAGAAGGGTAAACAGGGATATTAAGATACTACAGTCATTAGACATTGAGAGGGTTAAACAGGGATATTAAGATACTACAGTCATTAGACATTGAGAAGGTAAACAGGGATATTAAGATACTACAGTCATTAGACATTGAGAGGGTTAACAGGGATATTAAGATACTACAGTCATTAGACATTGAGAGGGTTAACAGGGACATTAAGATACTACAGTCATTAGACATTGAGAAGGTAAACAGGGATATTAAGATACTACAGTCATTAGACATTGAGAGGGTTAACAGGGATATTAAGATACTACAGTCATTAGACATTGAGAGGGTTAACAGGGACATTAAGATACTACAGTCATTAGACATTGAGAGGGGATATTAAGATTAACAGGGATATTAAGATACTACAGTCATTAGACATTGAGAGGGTTAACAGGGACATTAAGATACTACAGTCATTAGACATTGAGAGGGTTAACAGGGATATTAAGATACTAGAGTCATTAGACATTGAGAGGGTTAACAGGGACATTAAGATACTACAGTCATTAGACATTGAGAGGGTTAACAGGGATATTAAGATACTACAGTCATTAGACATTGAGAGGGTTAACAGGGATATTAAGATACTACAGTCATTAGACATTGAGAGGGTTAACAGGGATATTAAGATACTACAGTCATTAGACATTGAGAGGGTTAACAGGGACATTAAGATACTACAGTCATTAGACATTGAGAGGGTTAACAGGGATATTAAGATACTACAGTCATTAGACATTGAGAGGGTTAACAGGGACATTAAGATACTACAGTCATTAGACATTGAGAGGGTAAACAGGGACATTAAGATACTACAGTCATTAGACATTGAGAGGGTTAACAGGGACATTAAGATACTACAGTCATTAGACATTGAGAGGGTTAACAGGGACATTAAGATACTACAGTCATTAGACATTGAGAGGGTTAACAGGGATATTAAGATACTACAGTCATTAGACATTGAGAGGGTTAACAGGGATATTAAGATACTACAGTCATTAGACATTGAGAGGGTTAACAGGGACATTAAGATACTACAGTCATTAGACATTGAGAGGGTTAACAGGGACATTAAGATACTACAGTCATTAGACATTGAGAGGGTTAACAGGGACATTAAGATACTACAGTCATTAGACATTGAGAGGGTTAACAGGGATATTAAGATACTACAGTCATTAGACATTGAGAGGGTTAACAGGGATATTAAGATACTACAGTCATTAGACATTGAGAGGGTTAACAGGGATATTAAGATACTACAGTCATTAGACATTGAGAGGGTTAACAGGGATATTAAGATACTACAGTCATTAGACATTGAGAGGGTTAACAGGGACATTAAGATACTACAGTCATTAGACATTGAGAGGGTTAACAGGGACATTAAGATACTACAGTCATTAGACATTGAGAGGGTTAACAGGGACATTAAGATACTACAGTCATTAGACATTGAGAGGGTTAACAGGGACATTAAGATACTACAGTCATTAGACATTGAGAGGGTTAACAGGGATATTAAGATACTACAGTCATTAGACATTGAGAGGGTTAACAGGGACATTAAGATACTACAGTCATTAGACATTGAGAGGGTTAACAGGGACATTAAGATACTACAGTCATTAGACATTGAGAGGGTAAACAGGGACATTAAGATACTATAGTCATTAGACATTGAGAGGGTTAACAGGGACATTAAGATACTACAGTCATTAGACATTGAGAGGGTAAACAGGGACATTAAGATACTACAGTCATTAGACATTGAGAGGGTAAACAGGGACATTAAGATACTACAGTCATTAGACATTGAGAGGGTAAACAGGGACATTAAGATACGACAGTCATTAGACATTGAGAGGGTATACAGGGATATTAAGATACTACAGTCATTTACACATTGAGAGGGTTAACAGGGATATTAAGATACTACAGTCATTAGACATTGAGAAGGTAAACAGGGACATTAAGATACTACAGTCATTAGACATTGAGAGGGTAAACAGGGATATTAAGATACTACAGTCATTAGACATTGAGAGGGTAAACAGGGATATTAAGATACTACAGTCATTAGACATTGAGAGGGTAACAGGGATATTAAGATACTACAGTCATTAGACATTGAGAGGGGATATTAAGATACTACAGTCATTAGACATTGAGAGGGTTAACAGGGACATTAAGATACTACAGTCATTAGACATTGAGAGGGTAAACAGGGATATTAAGATACTACAGTCATTAGACATTGAGAGGGTTAACAGGGATATTAAGATACTACAGTCATTAGACATTGAGAGGGTTAACAGGGACATTAAGATACTACAGTCATTAGACATTGAGAGGGTAAACAGGGATATTAAGATACTACAGTCATTAGACATTGAGAGGGTTAACAGGGATATTAAGATACTACAGTCATTAGACATTGAGAGGGTTAACAGGGACATTAAGATACTACAGTCATTAGACATTGAGAGGGTTAACAGGGATAAGATTAAGATACTACATTAAGTCAGTTAGACATTGAGAGGGTTAACAGGGATATTAAGATACTACAGTCATTAGACATTGAGAGGGTTAACAGGGATATTAAGATACTACAGTCATTAGACATTGAGAGGGTTAACAGGGATATTAAGATACTACAGTCATTAGACATTGAGAGGGTTAACAGGGACATTAAGATACTACAGTCATTAGACATTGAGAGGGTTAACAGGGACATTAAGATACTACACATTGAGAGGGTCATTAATTAGACATTGAGACTAACAGGGTCATTAAGATAGACATTGAGAGGGTTAACAGGGATATTAAGATACTACAGTCATTAGACATTGAGAGGGTTAACAGTCATTAGACATTGAGAGGGTTAACAGGGATATTAAGATACTACAGTCATTAGACATTGAGAGGGTTAACAGGGATATTAAGATACTACAGTCATTAGACATTGAGAGGGTTAACAGGGATATTAAGATAAGTCATTAGACATTGGAGGGTTAACAGGGATATTAAGATACTACAGTCATTAGACATTGAGAGGGTTAACAGGGATATTAAGATACTACAGTCATTAGACATTGAGAGGGTAAACAGGGACATTAAGATACTACAGTCATTAGACATTGAGAGGGTTAACAGGGACATTAAGATACTACAGTCATTAGACATTGAGAGGGTTAACAGGGATATTAAGATACTACAGTCATTAGACATTGAGAGGGTTAACAGGGATATTAAGATAGATACAGTCATTAGACATTGAGAGGGTTAACAGGGACATTAAGATACTACAGTCATTAGACATTGAGAGGGTAAACAGGGATATTAAGATACTACAGTCATTAGACATTGAGAGGGTTAACAGGGACATTAAGATACTACAGTCATTAGACATTGAGAGGGTTAAACAGGGATATTAAGATACTACAGTCATTAGACATTGAGAGGGTTAACAGGGACATTAAGATACTACAGTCATTAGACATTGAGAGGGTTAACAGGGATATTAAGATACTACAGTCATTAGACATTGAGAGGGTTAACAGGGATATTAAGATACTACAGTCATTAGACATTGAGAGGGTTAACAGGGACATTAAGATACTACAGTCATTAGACATTGAGAGGGTTAACAGGGATATTAAGATACTACAGTCATTAGACATTGAGAGGGTTAACAGGGACATTAAGATACTACAGTCATTAGACATTGAGAGGGTTAACAGGGACATTAAGATACTACAGTCATTAGACATTGAGAGGGTTAACAGGGATATTAAGATACTACAGTCATTTACATGTACATTTTAGTCATTTAGCATCTGCTCTTATCCAGAGCAACTTACAGTTAGTAAACTCATCTTAAGATAGCTAGCTGGTACAACCACATATCACAGTCATAGTAAATATATTTTTCCTCCATAGTAGCAATCAGCAAAGTCAGAGCTAGCCAGAGGGGAAAAAGTTAAGTGTGAATATTAGTTCACAAAAGGGGGGTTGCTGGGAGATTATTTAAGTTTCAGATGTTTTATGAAGATGGACAGGGACTTCAGGGGGAAGCTGGGTTCCACCATTGCGGTGCCAGGTCAGAGAATAGCTTGGACTGGGCTGAGTGGACGCTGTCCTCCCGTAGGGGTGGGAGGGCCAAGACACCGGAGGTGTCAGAAAGGAGTGCTACGGTTGGGGTGTAGGGTTTGAGCATAGCCTGAAGGTAGGGAGGGGCAGTTCCTCCATAGGCCAGTACCATGGTCTTGTAGTGGAAGTATACCCTTGACTATTTGAGTATAAAATATACACAAATAAATACCATTTAGTGAATGCTTCTATCGAAAGTGAAAAGCAGTGTTACTTATCAGACCTGAACACTATGTGTGTACAGTAGGGCCTATGCTTCAGAATGTTCAGTTAACGGTACAACTCCAAAATGCTGGCGGAGTTGTGAGATGCAATGATTCATTCAGACTGCAACAAAACAGTTCCTCCATTTTAATAGTTCATTTTACGTCAGAGGCTCATTTTGCTCAAGTAATCACTAGCTTTTCTCAGTAAAACCTGCCAAGTATCTTGAGATAAACTGAATTTGAGCTGTGCTCTCAATGAAACAAGAGCAACATACCATACCAAAAGGCAACCTAACTTGTCACATGTCATAGCTGAGAAGATCTAAGATTCTGTGACTGGCTGATTCCCATCTACTATCTTTGAAGAAGGTTAACAACAATAGGTGCACAGAGATTATGAATACAATTAAATAAAATGCTGTGACCTGATTGTGACGACCATGGTGCCAAAGCTAGTGCCTCCACTACAGATTACGATTCTACAGTCATTAGACATTGAGAGGGTATACAAGCATTCAAATCAAATCAAATAATAAACAGGTACATTTGCATGCAAGCATACTGTAAAGCCCATGCAGACCTTTTAAATTGACATGGCATTGACACTGGTATGACATTGACAGTGTCTCTGATATCATGTTGCACTTTTCTGACAGTACCATGCTTGGGAGAAAAATGTCTGTGTAAGCCCTGTGTGCGTGACGGCATGAAGGGTGTGTCCCGCCCATAGTTCACTTGCACCCTGCAGACATTCTAGGTGTACTACGGAGAAAGGGATGTCTCCACCTATGGCTTAATAAGTCTGAACAAGTATTTCCTTCTCATTTTCGCTGTCCTTTCTTCTAAACTGTCAATGCGACACTCTGCCATGTTTAAGCTTCCCGTTTTTTGCACAATAAACCAACTTAAAGTGCATTTAGTAACCCAGAAATAGCCAGTTTACGGTATAGGACCATTTACAATAAAATAACAAACCGCTAAATGTTGCATATAGTGTGACTCCCCTAAAAAACTTTTCAAGATGTTAGCGTCTTTTGGCAACAAAGCGGTAGGTGGTATGCTTTCCAATTGCAGCCCATACAGTAGCAGGGCTAGACACGGAAGACAGCCAATGCCAATGCCATAGATCCCTTCAAACTCAACTCTGTACCTCAAAGCCAGTTCCACTACATTTTTTATTGTTCCCCTCTAATCAGGAACTGACTTAGAACTGGGACACCAGGTGTGTCCAATGAATTATCAGGTAGAACAGAAAACCAGAAGGTTCCGGACCTAGTAGGGTAAGAGTTGACCACCCCTGCATAGATGATGACTGGAAGGCTTGGGGCATGCTACCAGCTCACCTTATCATGCTAGCTTCTCTCCTATGCCTTCACCAGGAGAATATGAGCCAAGAAATCAATCAGATGTCTAATAGTAAGGTAATTGTCAGAATAAAAAACGAATCATAGCCTTGTTGTTATTTTCTTTATAATAATACTGTCAAAGTTCCAGTAAACTGTGCCAAAAGCACCTTCCTTACTTCATAAAAATGTATTCAGAACACCGACAACTCAATCACTCCCTCAGAGTAAATATTTTTCTCTGTGCTTTATTTCTCTGGTTCTCTCAGAGGATCAAATTACTTACAGTACGGCTGTAGAATCTTAATTTGAGCATGTTTGCTACAGCAGGAAAATAATCCTGCAGCAACAGGAAATGTATATTGTGGATTATAATTAATGTACACTTTTTGTTGGGGTTAATACATTTTTCTTTAGGGCAAATCAAGTCTGGCATTTTAAAGTGGAAATTTTTTTATTTTATTTTTTTAAACTTTAGAAACCTTTTTAACCTTGAATACACTACAAGTTTGCATTTCCTGCGGTGCAAAAAAATGATCAGGAACAACATTAGTGATCAAATTAAGATCCTACACCTGTGTGTGTCCCCACAGCACTGAGCTTACAGTGTTTTGACTTCACAAGGTAACTATAGCAACACACAGACTACAATTATAAATATTTAACTCTTATATTGTCTAAGCCTACAATAAAGTTAGTCTTCTTCTATGCCTTTTCTGCATCCCCTCCTTATCTCCATTGCCCTCCCACAGTTCAGCTCTTTTTCAAAATTTTGTCATTCCCTCGACCAAGATCAAGAGTAACTCCAGAACAACTCCCTGTAACCAAGACACTAAACATACAAGAGACAGGCTGAGACAGAGTCAGGCAGTTACATTCCTCCCAGCACAGTAACACCACCTACAGAATGTAGTGCCATACATTTCTGTCACCCCACTACGGTGTAAGAATAACCCTTAGGGTCGTGCTGCAGAGATGAAACCTACATTGTAGTTAGGGATTTATCAATCTCTAAATAAAAATGTCACAGATCCTAACAAACACTGATGAATGTGAACAAAACATTGAACTATTCTCAGGTATTTTGATACGACCAGTCTCCCGGACGACCAATCCAGTCTGTGTATCCGTGAGTGAGGCATTGAGTAGAGGGAACAGAGCAGTGTTTGTGTTTTCCAGACAGTTGTAGTCTCTGTTTCCGTGGGGATGAGTGAGATGATAGCCTCTTCTGATGAGAGATTAGGAAGCGTGGTACAGTCTCTTCAGCAAACGTTACACATTCAACAATTCCAACACAACCTGCAGGATATATTATCCTATCCTATACAGTCCATGCAGATATTAGTCTTTGCTCAATCATGCAAAGAGTAGCTGACTTTTTGGATATCACCATGCACAAAACCCCAGATGAAATTATGTGATGAACATTTAGTCTTCAATACACATGAGAAAGTAATGTCTCTGAGAAATAACTGAATGGGTTTGCCATTCCTCTGTGTGTGCACCTGGGTGTGCCGGAAGCCTGATTAGTTTACAGCGGCTACCCGTCTGACGAGCTGGGTCGCTCCAACCCCTCAGCCTGCAGGTGAGAGAACTAGGAGGCAGGCAGATGCTGGGGAGGAGCCCTGTGCCATGCAGACCCACCCCTTGAGAGGGAAATATAAGCCAGCCGCCTCCAGAGAGCAGTCACTCAGAGGGACTTGACTTTCCTCTTAGTGAGATCATCTGCACCACCAATCCTCTCTGTCTCACTCCATTTCTACTACCCCCCTCAGAGGACCAGAACAGCTGCAGCCATGAGCATCAGTTACAAGAGCAGTGGCAGCATGAGCGGAGGCTTCGGCTCCAGCAGAGGATTCAGCTCCGGCGGTGGTGGCGGCGGCGGCGGTAGTGTGAGGAAGAGCTTCTCCAGCTTCTCCTCTTCAGCAGTTCCCATGGGCTCCAGCCGTATGAGCAGCTCGTCGGTTAGACGCTCTGTAGGCGGCAGTGGTGGAGGAGGCTTCGGCCTGGGTGGTGGTGGTGGTGGAGGAATCTCCAGCTACAGCTACATGAGCGGTGGTGGAGGCATGGGCGGTGGCGGTGGAGGTGGAGGCTTCGGCGGTGGAGGCTTCGGCCTGGGCGGCGGCGGTGGAGGCTTCGGCCTGGGCGGTGGTGGTGGAGGCTTCGGCCTGGGTGGCGGTGGTGGAGGCTTCGGCATGGGTGGCGGCGGTGGAGGCTTCGGCATGGGTGGCGGCGGCGGCGGTGGCTTCGCCCCAATCACAGCTGTCACAGTCAACACAAGTCTGCTAGCCCCCCTCAACCTGGCCATCGACCCCAACATCCAGACCGTCCGTACCCAAGAGAAAGAACAGATCAAGGGTCTCAACAACCGCTTCGCCTCCTTCATTGATAAGGTCAGTAGTGTTCTATTCTCTGAAAGCCCTTCCGTCTAACAGGATGTTAAAAGTATTAAGTATGCCATAACTATGGGCCTGTCCAAGTAAATTAAATATACTGCATTGATCATCATCTACCATATGCCAGCATAGACAGGATGCAGATACAGTATACTACAAATCAGACACTGCAAAGAGATACTGCAAAGTATCTGCAATAGCAATTGGCTGGGATACTGTTTTATGGTACAGGTTGCAAATAGCACACTTGACTAGCTGCAAGACTGTGTCTGTTGTACGTTATTCTAGGGCTCATTAAATATTTCACAGCCACTCATTATGCAACACCCGGAAATCCTAACCATATAGGAACCAGTTAAGACTGGCTGTGAAAACAAATACACTGAATGCTGTAGTGGCTGCATCCTTTGCCTTAAAGTAAAAACAAGGGTGTATCCTTTACCTTAATGTATAAACAGGGGCATATCACTTTGTCACAGGTGGTCAAAGTTCCAATGTGCAGACTGTAGCATTGAAACTGAAAGTGCATCACTGCTTGAGTAGTTTTGTTAGACTGTAATTGCCCTGGCTCTGTGAGTTAGAGGGGGGTGAGTTTGGAAACCCTAGCCCAGGCAGATCCTATAACCACGGGCCCACTCTGAGTGGAGTGAGGGACGGGATCAGGTTATAGCCCCATTCCCATGGCAGCAGCAAGGGACTCGCTGGCTTTCAATAGAATGCTCTGTCTCTGATGGTGCACCTGAGAGTTTCTCCTCTCTCCCATCTCTCCCTCACAACTGGCAGAGACCCACCTGCAAGAGTTTAAAGTTAATATGGCTAAAATTATACTTTATCAATCTGTCTGAAACAGCAAGTTGTGTTAGAGGTTGTTCCTAAATACTTTAATATTTCAGATTACGATGGTATGGACAATAGTGAAGATCAGACATCTTCTCAAGGGAGAGATAGAAATCACCTAGCCTTACCCTGTTAGTGAAAATGCATATTTTCATCTTTTCACAGACATGGACCTGCTTTTTTTCTGGATGGTCGAACAGATAAAATTCAGTCATCTCATTTGTCTTTCTTCTGCAAAACATTTATATTTAATAAACCCTTAATTCCCTAACTCAACCAAATGTAAATCAATGAAGACTTGTTTTACCAAAACAGGACAGTAAATGCCCTCAGGCAGGTATTTCTCAGATGCTGTAGAATAATGTCTTATAATTACAGGGTGTGGCAGCAGGCAAGTTCATTCACTAGGCCATTCCACCTCAGGCTAAGGCGGGGCAACCCAGCGATATCTGCTGGGGCTTGCCATTGGTGATAATAAGGGAGGATTGGCTCGGGTATGGCAGGCTAAGACTCCCTCCCTCCTCAGGGATGTGCAGCCTCGCCCATGTACCTCACATGGAAGGAATCTTCTGTAAGCAGGAAACTGTTGAAACTTGTTCAGGTTATGGCAAGTCAAGGCAACATCACCTCACTAGAACAGAACACACATAGTACAGAGAGATATAAAGTGGATGGATGTCTTCCTGTCCGCCCCAGCCCTGAGGGAAGAGCTACGCTCAGTACCTGTTAACAAGGGCCCACAGAGGGCTGCGTGTGCAAGTCAGTCCTTTTATACAGAGGTGTAGGAGAACAGCAGCTTTGTCTGAGACCCAATAAACAACTACAGGCATACCGTCTTCATTAACTTAGTGAATGCAAGTCTTGAGACACTAAATAAATACACAAGTTAATGTTGCCAGGGAGATGTTACCAAGGCAACTCATATGGCATTGCATGTAAATCAAATCAATCAATTAAATGTATTTATAAAGCCCTTTTTATATCACCTGATGTCACAAAGTGCTATACAGAAACCCAGCCTAAAACCCCAGACAGCAAGCAATGCAGATGTAGAAGCACAGTGATACAAGGTGATAAAATATTACGTAACCCGGATTGGTATTCTGTAGTGGAAGATGTGTGCAACCCTGGTTGTAGTTGTAAATATGACACCTGATAGTAACTGTTCCATTTGCATCACAACACACAGGTACGCTTCCTGGAACAGCAGAACAAGATGCTGGAGACCAAGTGGAGCCTCCTGCAGGACCAGACCACCACACGCTCCAACATCGATGCAATGTTCGAGGCCTATATCGCCAACCTGCGCAGACAGCTGGACGGCCTGGGAGGAGAGAAGGTCAAGCTGGAAGGAGAGCTGATGAACATGCAGGGTCTGGTGGAGGACTTCAAAAACAAGTGAGTTTGACACCAGACGTTGCATGGATGCTCTAACTGTCCTAAATGCTGGCCCCATATAACCATATGCAATGTGTTTTTGTAGATATGAAGATGAAATCAACAAGCGTGCCTCAGTGGAGAATGAGTTTGTCCTCCTCAAGAAGGATGTTGATGGCGCCTACATGAACAAGGTTGAGCTGGAGGCCAGGGTCGACTCCCTTCAGGATGAGATCAACTTCCTCAGGGCCATCTATGAAGCAGTGAGGACCATGTCAAAATACAATAAGCTTTGCATTTATTTTTCATTTTTATCCACATTGCGGCTTTCCTGACTTCCTCCTATCTCCTTCTCTCTCTCCAGGAGCTGAGTGAGCTGCAGGGCCAGATCAAGGACACCTCAGTGGTGGTGGAGATGGACAACAGCCGTAACCTGGACATGGACTCCATCGTGGCTGAAGTGCGCGCCCAGTATGAGGACATCGCCAACCGCAGCAGAGCCGAGGCCGAGTCATGGTACAAGCAGAAGGTATGAGGAGACTTTAGTATATTTCTATCACAGGAGGTTGATGGCAACATTTATTGGGGAGGATGGGTGTGTAGTAATGGCAGGAGCGGAATGAGTGGAATGGTATCAAATACATCAAACACATGGTTTGATGCCATTCCATTCGCTCCGTTCCCCTCAGCAGCCTCCACTGATTTTTATAGATATCCTTTAATTAGGTACAGTACATAATAACATATAGGCTTCACACTGACTCATGCCTGGGCCTCTATTCCTCCAGTTTGAAGAGATGCAGTCCTCTGCAGGACAACATGGGGATGATCTGCGCAACACCAAGGCAGAGATGGCCGAGCTGAACCGCATGATCAGCCGTCTCCAAAACGAGATCGAAAACGTCAAAGGACAGGTACAGTAGTTTGTCAAAAGACGGCCAATTCAAAATAGTATCAGGTCTGGCACGATCTGAATTCTGATCTTGTCTTTCTTTTACCTTGTAGCGTGCCAACCTGGAGAACCAGATCGCCGAGGCTGAGGAGCGCGGGGAGATGGCGGTGAAGGACGCCAAGCTTCGCATCAAGGACCTGGAGGAAGCCCTCCAGAGAGCCAAGCAGGACATGGCCCGGCAGGTGCGCGAGTACCAGGAGCTGATGAATGTCAAACTTGCCCTGGACATTGAGATCGCCACCTACAGGAAACTACTGGAAGGAGAGGAGAGCAGGTAATTACACAATCAAATAAATAGATAGTGAAACAAAACGTACCAAATGGATGGATAGGAAAAGTAAAGGCTCAACACAATTGAAAATCTTTTAAATGAAGTCAGCTCTTTCACTGTAGTATATGCTTAGTGATCATGTCAACTAATCTATGAATCTCTTCAAAGGATTACCGGAGGTGGAACTGGAGGTGGAATTGCAACCATCCACGTACAGACCTCCAGCAGTGGTGGTGGTGGCGGTAAGAACCTCATATGCATTCAAATTCAGTTAGACAAGAAAATGATAACAGTGAAGACAATCGGTCTGATTAGTCCAAGTACTGACTTCGCCCCTTCCATCTTCCTCTCCCAGGCTCCGGCGGTGGATTCGGCATGGGTGGTGGTGGAGGCGGTGGAGGTGGAGGTGGCTTCGGATATGGAGGTGGCAGTGGCATGTCCATGAAAAGCAGCAGCGGCTTCGGCATGAGCAGCGGTGGCGGCGGTGGATTCGGCATGAGCGGCGGTGGTGGCGGCGGCGGCGGCTTCGGCATGAGCGGCGGTGGTGGCAGTGGATTCGGCATGAGCGGCGGTGGTGGTAGTGTCTCCATGTCCCGTTCCTCCATGACCTCCACATCCAGACGCTTCTAAACACAGAAGTCTGTCTGGCTGTCCCCACCTCCCCCTCACCTCCTCCTCTCCCTCTCTTCCTCGACAACCAAAGCAAGTTACAAACTCCTCCTGTCACATGCAGGCACAGAGCATCTATTGATCTACATTATAACCCAGGGTGGTTTGACCTCCTTAGCTGCATATGCCCCATAGTTACTGGCTGATAGGAAATACTGGATGCACTTTGAATGCAGCTGACAGATCTTTTCCAGCCCAATATTTCATGTGATTTATTCCTGCACTGAGTATCCTGTCCCTCACAGATTCAGAACATACACCAACAAAGATGGAGGCAGAGAGATAGTGAGAACCTGCAGCAGAGAAGTGAGTCTGCTCACTCTACATTCAGCCTGGCTGTCTTTAGTTGCTGGATGGTGCCTGTCATGGAGACACAATATTGGTTGACAGTGCTGTGACAGTGCATTTCATAAGGTAACAGTAGGTTCCCTTTGCACACATAGCCTCCAAATGGGCCTGGCAGAGACGTGCCATGCTGTTCACTCAATGTTGAGACAGCTGACAAGTACAGAGTACACCCCCCCCTCCCAACCCCCTATCCCCACTGCTTTGCTGCCCCCATATTGCTATGCATTGTGGGGACTGCCAGGAGATCAACATAAGCAGCCATACTAAAGTGTCGCCCTTTGCTCTGAGGTAAATAATCTAGCATTAACTCTTAACTCTCCCTATCATAGGGACAATGGGTTCTCCACTGATGTTTGCAAACAGTGTTTTTCTTGTCATTCTGACTGGTACACCCAGATTTATTGAATGTTATTGATCATGTACAACCAAAACATTGTGAATAAATCGGAGTTCTATAAAATACTTGTGTTCACTCTTTCTCTTCTTACTATATCTGTTCTACATGAACACAATGACATTACTGACAGGGCTGATAGGGTTACTAAAAGCAACCACACTTTTAAAGTTTACAAAGAGTTAACTTACTTGTAAATGACCTCTTTGTATTTGTATTGGTATTCACAGCTGATTTTGAAAAGGCCATTGATAAAGCACGACTAGAATTGATATATATATATATATATATATATGCCTGGACTATTTCAATTTTGGAGAATCTCTTATAAAATGGGTTAAAGTTATGTATAGTAACCCTAGGTGTAAAATAGTAAATAATGGCTACTTCTCAGAAAGTATTAAAAGGTCAAGAGGAGTGAAACAAGGTTGTCCATTATCGGCATATGTGTTTATTATGACCATCGAAATGCTAGCTATTAAAATTAGATCCAACAGTAATATCAATGGGCTAGAGATCCAGTGCTTTTTTTTATTTTACTTTGCAAGTCAGTTAAAAACAAATTCTTATTTTCAATGATGGCCCAGGAACAGTGGGTAACTAACTGCCGTGTTCAGGGTTAGAACAACAGACCTTTACCTTGTCAGCTCAGGGATTCGATCTATCAAGCTTTCGGTTACTGGCCCAACACGCTAACCACTAGGCTACCTGCTGCCACAGGCTTAAATCAAAGTGGTCATGTTTTCTTTTAAATCTGCAATTTGGAACGCTCCACAGCCTCAAAGAAGATCTAGATATTTTCTCTCACCTCTCTGGATACACCTTATCCAAATACATTTAAACTCAATTTAACAATTCCTGACATTTAATCCTAGTAAAAAAAATCCCTGTTTTAGGTCAGTTAGGATCCCCACTTCATTTTAACAATGTGAAATGTCAGAATAATAGTGGAGAGAATCATTTATTTCAGCTTTTATTTCTTTCAGGACATTCCCAGTGGGTCAGAAGTTTACATACTCTCAATTAGTACTTGGTAGCATTTCCTTTAAATTGTTTAACTTGGGTCAAATGTAGCCTTCCTCAAGCTTCCCACAATAAGTTGGGTGAATTTTGGCCCATTCCTCCTGACAGCGCTGGTGTAACTGAGTCAGGTTTGTAGGCCTCCTTCCTCGCACACAATTTTTCAATTATGCTTGGGGTCATTGTCCAGTTGGAAGACCCATTTGTGACCAAGCTTTAACTTCCTGACTGTCTTGAGATGTTCCTTCAATATATCCACATAATTTTCCCACCTCATGATGCCATCTATTTTGTGAAATGCACCAGTCCCTCTTGCAGCAAAGCACCCCCACAACATGATGCTGCCACCCCCGTGCTTCACGGTTGGGATGGTGTTCATCGGCTTGCAAGCCTCTCCCTTTTTCCTCCAAACATAATGATGGTACCTTCAGGTGTTTGAAATTAAAAAGTCACTTGCACATCTGAGCAATCTTTTTTGCAGGTGCATGGCAACAGGTGACGGTGAAGGAAAGAGCAGTGTGCGGTTCTTTTTCTTTCACCTTCAGGCATTTGGAAATTGCTCCCAAGGATGAACCAAACATGTTGAGGTCTAGAATTTTGTTTCTGAAGTCTTGCCTGATTTCTTTTGATTTTCCCATGATGTCAAGCAAAGAGGCACTGAGTTTGAAGGTAGGCCTTGAAATACATCCACAGGTACACCTCCAATTGACTCAAATGATGTCAACTAGCCTATCAGAAGCTTCTAAAGCCTTGACATCATTTTGAGGAATTTTCCAAGCGGTTTAAAGGCAGTCAATTTAGAGTATGGAAACTTCTGACCCACTGGAATTGTGATACTGTGAATTATAAGTTAAATAATCTGTCTGTAAACAAATGTTGGAAAAATTACGTGTCATGCACAAAGTAGATGTCCTAACCGACTTGCCAAAACTATAGTTTGTTAACAAATTTGTGGAGTGGTTGAAAAACAAGTTTTATTGACTCCAACCTAAATGTTTGTAAACTTACGACTTCAACTGTATGATAACTGTACCATATTACATATTGGATCACATTTAAAAAAAAAAACATTTTTCATTACCGTGTAGTTTACCAATAAAAAGGTCTGACGGTGTAGTGGACATACTCGCTATTTATATCCTGTCACGATCGTCGTAAGAAGCGGACCAAAGCGCAGCGTGGTGTGAATCCATTCTTTTATTGAATGACGAAAAACACAAATAACACTTAAACAAAAACGACCGTGATGCTATGCTAAAGAGTGCTGACACAGGCAACTACACATAGAAAATAACCCACGAAATACCCAAAGAAGATGGCTGCCTAAATATGGTTCCCAATCAGAGACAACGATAAACACCAGCCTCTAATTGAGAACCAAACTAGGCAACCATAGACCTACATAAACACCTAGATGGACACAACCCCATAAATCTACAAAACCCCTAGACAGTACAAACACCCTAGATGAGACAAAAACACACATATCACCCATGTCACACCCTGACCTAACCAAAATAATAAAGAAAACAAAGAATACTAAGGGCATGGCGTGACATATCCGAAAGAAAGAAACGATCAAACTGCAATACATTTTTACAGAAAGTTATCAAAAATAGATAGGATCTTGCTACCATGGAAAGGTGAACACCTGTCTATTTGTTGAAAAATCACCCTGATTAATTCTTTAGTCATATCGCAGTTTACCTATGTACTTATGGCCCGGACTATACCAAACAACTTGTTTTTAAAATATATGAACAAACAATATTACATTTGATTTGGAACAGCAAGACAGACCAAAAATTAAACGGTACAATTTATATAATGAATATGATTTCAGAGGGCTGAAATGATTAAATAAGAAATCATTGACCCTCTCACTTAAGGATTCAGTAATACAAAAGTTGTACTTAAATCCTAACTGGTTTTCTAACGGATTAGTAAGAATGGCTCATGCCATGTTTAGAAATGGCCTTTTACCCTATATTCAGATTACAACCTCTGGCATTCATCATTACGCACACCTGGCATTCATCATTACGCACACCTGGCATTCATCATTATGCACACCTGGCATTCATCATCACGCGCACCTGCGCTTCATCATTAGGCACACCTGGACTCCATCACTTCACTAATTACCTCCCCTATATCTGTCACTCCCTTAGTTCCAGTCCCCAGGCAGTATTTGACTATGTGTGTCATGTCTATACATGACTCGTGGCTGTTATTGTGGCAAATGGTCTGTTTATTATTAAACTCATCACCTGCACTTGCTTTCTGACTCCAGTTTTGTACACCAGCTGAAAATACAACATATTTGTTTATGGAAAATGTATTTCATTGGTTTATATGGTACAATGATTCTCCACACGATTCTTTCTTGTTTTGCCACATAAACTGAAATTAAGGAACTATTAGAATTTTTAGCCACCAGGAAAACAAGATGCAATCAGACACGAACGGCTCTTTGCAATGTCAAAGTGTGAGCTGACTTGTGAAGAATTCGATTTCAAACCACAAAATAGCCAAATGTAATGACACATCGTCAAGGCCTGTAACACAACATTGAGGAATTTATCCTCACTATAATCTAGTTAACCACTAAGTTATTAAAGGGATAGTTCATCCAAATTACAAAATGGCATTGTTTTCTTACCCTGTGTAAGCAGTCTATGGACAAGGTATGACCGCACTCCATGCATTGGTTTTGTTTACCTGGCCACTGTTTCAAAAGATATCTTTTTAGCATTTGTAGCACAAATGAAATGCAAGTTAATGGTACCTATATAAGCATTTTTACTCTTCATGTCCGAATCATGTAAAAATGTATCGCAACTCATTGAAGTTTCTTATAGATGATATGTTCATAAAGAGCAACAATTATAATATAGGTACAAATGATTTGCATTGGATTTGAGCCAAAAATGCAAAAAACTTAGCATTTGAAACAGTGACCAGGTAAAGAAATTAACAAAGCATGATTGTTGTCATACCTTGTCCATTAACTGCTGACAGGGTAAGGAAAACAATATAATTTTGTAATTTGGATGAACTGTCCCTTTAAATGGGATTTACAATGAATCTGACAGTATTAGATTGTGTGAACATGTGTTACTTCTCTTTACTATAAAAGAAATATCAACCATGTATGGATGTTTTCTGAGGAAATTGGGATAGCATTTATAGCACCCAAAACAATACAATCAAACATTCATATTGCCCTCTTTTTGGAATGCTAGTGAATCGTTACAGGCAAAAGCAGTAGTACTGTATTAATTAAAATGTAATTCAATCTGATTCAATTTAAATGTATTTAATCTACTTCAATTTCAGCAGGTGGGATACAGGCAGACAACTTTAATTAACGTAACACACGCATACATCTACTGTAACACAATGGTGAAAAAGGTACTCAATTATCATACTTGCATTAAGCAGACCAGATGGCACAATTGTCTTGTTTTTTTTATTGACGGACAGCCAGGGGATGCACTCCAACACTCAGACATAATTTACAAATGCAGTATTTGCAGTGAGTCTGTAAGATCAGAGGCATTAGGGATGACAATGCGTTATATTGATAGACGCGTGAATTGGACCATATTGCTGTCCTGCCTGAAAATTCTGAAAAGTACTTTTGGGTGTCAGGTAAAATGTATGGAATAAAAGGTACATTATTTTCTTTAGGAATGTAGTGTAGTGAAGGTAAAAGTTGTCAAAAATATAAATAGCAAAGTACAGATACCCCCCAAAAATGACTTAAGTAGTACCTTAAAGTATTTTCGACTTATTACCATTGCTGTAACAGAACTGAAATGATGACCTATCTGACCCGTTCACAAAAAAAGGGCAGCATAAGAACATTATACATTACACTGAACATGTGCCGTCTACTGTACACTATGTGGATCTATTGATTGAGATTTAGTTTTCTGGCATCAAACATCATTTTTCAGTTAAGATACCAAAACATGCTTAATTTTGGAAAATGCTAATTGAGTCAGAGATGAAAATGTGTTCATAGATGAGATTGATTTGAGGTATGAGGTTTTACTCAGTCATGATAAAAACATTGTTCATACATAGATTGTAGCCAATTGGATAAACATGCAAATGGTGGGGTTGATTACCACGTTACTATATTTAATATGATAATACTACTAATATATTAAAAGGTTGTACATCATTCATATTCCTTTATACGAAGCATTCTGAAAATGTATACCTTAAAACAAGTTAAAACCATGACCTACCCTTAAAACATGAGGGATCCTTAAAAATGATGACATACCAAATCAAATCAAATTGTATTTGTCACATGCGCCGAATACAACACTGTGAAATGCTTACTTACAAGCCCTTAACCAACAATGCTTTTAAACAATCGCACAATTAGTTACGGGATCGTAAAAAGACAGCCATCTCCTTCGGCGCCATTCTTTCCAGTATCATGTTTCATGAAGTCATAAAACCATGTTGTGAAATGTGATGCTTTTTATAAGATGGAGCAATGGTTGAGCCATGTGGGAGCCAGTGTTCTGTTGTGTCTGTCTGCTACATTGCAGTGGCACTGGGGTTTCTGGGGTCAAAAGTCATAATCTCCATGTGGATCAGACCTAACAGGAAAAGAGTAAATATTTTTTACATTTTACCACATGAACCACACCCACCATACAGTATTTTGGAATTGAATTTCCTAAAAGGGAAACTTTGCAGAAGTGTAAGTGTAGGGCTCTAAAAGCAGTGGGTAATTCAGGATAAATCCCATCAGCATGTACAAGGTAATCAGTCATAGGTAAGATATACTCACTACTCCACTCTCCCACGTCAAGCTCCATGCTTTCAAAGGAGTCGTCGTACGGTGGGGAGTCGGGTTCAGATTCTGGATCATGGAACTCAGAGAGGTAGGGGTGTGAGAGGCCCTCTTTAGCTGTCATCCTGGTGTCTGGGTCCAGCAGCAGTATGCTGTCCAGCAGATCCACCGCTGGACAGAGGTACACACAGGACATGAAGAGAGAGAGGTAGGCATTTAAGCAGTAAGGCCCAAGGGGGTGTGGTATATGACCAATATACCACGGCTAAGGGCTGTTCTAACATACGACGCAACACGGAGTGTCTGGATACAGGGCCTTAGCCGTGGTATGTTGGCCATATACCACAAACCCCCAATGTGCCTTCTTGCTATTTTAAACTGGTTACCAAGGTAAATAGAGCAGTAAAAATAAATAGTCATACCCGTGGTATACGGTCTGATATACCACGGCTGTCAACCAATCAGCATTCAGGGCTCAAACGACCCAGTTTATATTAGGAAATAGAGCATGAAGTAGAGTCATCACAGCCCTCAACTGTTCTCAATACAAAGCAGAAAAACATCACTGAAGAACTGGATATTCATAACCACCATGCAGAATGTTCCATTAGCAAAATAATGATAGATAGACCAACTCACCATTTACATCCAAGGAGGGAAAGACTTCCTTAAAGTTTTTCTTCTTTTGGATAGGGAGACCCTGCACATATGAACGAGCCTACAAGACAATACCAACAATGTTCAACTGTCAATCCCATACTGACCATAACTTGTGACTTCAACACCAAGCTACATTGAATCATTGCAAGCTGAATAGTTGCCATTAGACTGAGATGACAGTAGGCCTACATCTTTGCTCTGCATCTTCTGCAGCAGGGAGGACGGTGGTGTTCCTGTTACGTGGAGGATCTTCTTCAACTGGTCAATGCCTGAACAGGACGGTCAAGGAGGGGGTAGAGACACACAAAGGCAGACAGTGGAAACAGTTTCAAGCAAAATAGTTACAGCAATGATCAGTGAACAGTCTGATTGCATGATTGGTGTTGTACTTTGTGCAACTGCACAATGATAACTACACAATAACTCCATCAGCTAACTCCACCTGATAACTACATCAGATAACTACATGATAACTACACCTGATAACTACCAAATAACTACACGCTAACTACACCAGATAACTGCATGATAAGTACATCAGATAACCTGTCACGCCCTGGTCTTAGTATTTTGTGTTGGTTTTGTGGGTGATTGTTCATGTCTCTGTGTGTGTTAGCACAAGACAGACTGTATAGGTTTTCACGTTCCGTTTCTTGTTTTTGTATTTTGTCATGTTTATTCATTCATTAAACATGTATCGAACTAACCACGCTGCATTTTGGTCCGACTCTCTTTCGACGGAGGATAGCCGTAACAGAATCACCCACCACAACTGGACCAAGCAGCATGGTGACAGGCAGCGACAGCAGAAGCAACAAAGAGAGGAATGGACATGGGAGGATGAATTGTTCGGAGAAGGACCCTGGGATCAGCCTGGAGAATATCGCCGCCCCAAAGAAGAACTGGAGGCGGCGAGAGCTGAGAGGCGCTGGTATGAGGAGAAGCAACAGCGGCGGCAGGAGCAACAATATCGGGACTACACTACTTGGGAGGAAATAGACAGGTGGGCTGTCGACCGAGAGAAAGTGCCGGAGCACGCCTGGGATTCGCTGGAGCAGGTTATCGGAGAATGGAGTTGGCGAAGCAGGCATGGCGGCGCGGACGGAAGACCGAGAGTCAGCCCCAAAAATTTATTGGGGGGGGCTCAGGGAGAGAGTGGACCTGAGTGTCAGACCTGAGCCAACTCTCCCTGTTTATAGTGAGGAGCCAAGGAGGAGACCAGAACCATAGCCGGTGTTAGAGGTGAGCGAAGCAGAGACTGTGAAGGAGTTAATGGGGAAATTGGAGGAGAGAGTAATGAGGGAGTTGCTAGTTTGGTGCTTTAGGTACGATATTCGTCCGACGGAGCGAGTCGGGGATTTGATGGCACCTGGGTCAGCGCTCCATACTCGTCCTGAGGTGCGTGTTAGTCGGCTGGTGAAAATTGTGCCAGCCTCACGCACTAGGCCTCCTGTGTACCTACCTAGCCTTGCACGTCCTGTGCCAGCCCTGCTCTCAGGCTCTCCAGTACACCTTCACGGTCCGGTCCATCCTGTGCCACCTTCACACACCAGTCCTCCGGTGGCAGCTCCCCGCACCAGGCTTCCTGTGCGTGTCCTCGGTCCTGTATCACCAGTTCCAGCACCACGCACCAGGCCTTCAGTGCGCCTCACCTGTTTAGCGCTATCAGAGCCTTCCTCCTCTCCAGCGCTGCCAGAGCCTCCCGCCTGTTCAGCGCAGCCAGAGCTTTCCTCCTCTCCTGCGCTGCCGGAGTCTCCCGCCTGTTCAGCGCAGCCAGAGCCTTCCTCCTCTACAGCGCTGCTGGAGTCTCCGGCCTGCATGGAGCAGCCAGAGCTGTCAGTCTGCATGGAGCAGCCAGAGATGTCAGTCTGCATGGAGCAGCCAGGGCTGCCAGTCTGCATGGAGCAGCCAGGGCTGCCAGTCTGCATGGAGCAGCCAGAGCTGTCAGTCTGCATGGAGCAGCCAGAGCTGCCAGTCTACATGGAGCAGCCAGATCCGTCAGTCTGCCAGGATCCGCCAGTCAGCCAGACTCTTCCAGATCTGCCAGTCAGCCAGACTCTTCCAGATCTGCCAGTCAGCCAGACTCTTCCAGATCTGCCAGTCAGCCAGACTCTTCCAGATCTGCCAGTCAGCCAGACTCTTCCAGATCTGCCAGTCAGCCAGACTCTTCCAGATCTGCCAGTCAGCCAGACTCTTCCAGATCTGCCAGTCAGCCAGACTCTTCCAGATCCGACAGTCAGCCAGGATCTGCCGGATCCAACTACCTGCCTGAGCTTCCTCTCAGTGCTGAGCTTCCTCTCAGTACTGGGCTTCCTCTCAGTACTGGGCTTCCCCTCAGTGCTGGGCTTCCCCTCAGTGCTGGGCTTCCCCTCAGTGCTGGGCTTCCCCTCAGTGCTGAGCTTCCCCCCAATGCTGAGCTTCCCCTCAGTGCTGAGCTACCCCTCAGTCCCGAGCTACCCCTCAGTCCCGAGCTTCCACCTCAGTCCCGAGCTGCCCCTCAGTCCAGTGGGGTCCTTGGTGAGGGTTATTAGGCCAAGGTCGGCGGCGAGGGTCGCCAATCAAAGGACGCGTTACAAGGGGACTAAGACTTGGTTGGAGTGGGGTCCACGTCCCGAGCCGGAGCCGCCACCGTGGACAGATGCCCACCCGGACCCTCCCCTATGGGTTTTAGTGTGCGGCCGGGAGTCTGCACCTTGGGGGGGGGGGTTCTGTCACGCCCTGGTCTTAGTATTTTGTGTTTTCTATTTATTTGGTCAGGCCAGAGTGTGACATGGGTTTATTTTATGTTGTGTTTTTGTATTGGGGTTTTAGTAGGTATTGGGATTGTGGCTGATTAGGGGTGTCTAGCATAGTCTATGGCTGCCTGAGGCGGTTCTCAATCAGAGTCAGGTGATTCTCGTTGTCTCTGATTGGGAACCATATTTAGGTAGCCTGGGTTTCACTGTGTGTTTGTGGGTGATTGTTCATGTCTCTGTGTGTGTTAGCACAAGACAGACTGTATAGGTTTTCACGTTCCATTTCTTGTTTTTGTATTTTGTCGTGTTTATTCATTCATTAAACATGTATCGAACTAACCACGCTGCATTTTGGTCCGA
Organism: Oncorhynchus tshawytscha; assembly: GCF_018296145.1. NCBI lineage: Eukaryota > Metazoa > Chordata > Actinopteri > Salmoniformes > Salmonidae > Oncorhynchus > Oncorhynchus tshawytscha. Next base: position 78,371,334 of record NC_056444.1, on the reverse strand, counting down.
CTCTCTTTCGACGGAGGAAAGCCGTAACATAACCACAATATAACTACACCAGATAACTATATGAAAACTACATCAGAAAACTACATCAGATAACTTCACCAGATAACTAACTACATAATAACTACACCAGATAACTACTTCAGATAACTTCCTGATAACCACAATATAACTACACCAGATAACTTCCTGATAACTATACCAGATAACTGCATGATAACTACATCAGATAACTGCATGATAACTACACCAGATAACTACACCAGATAACTGCATGATAACTGCATCAGATAACTGCATGATAACTACACCAGATAACTACACCAGATAACTTCCTGATAACTACACCAGATAACGACATGATAATTACACCAGATAACTACTTCAGATAACTACACGATAACCACACCAGATAACTACACGATAATTACACCATATAACTACATCAGATAACTTCATGATAACTACACCAGATAACTTCATGATAACTACACCAGATAACTTCATGAAAACGACATCAGATAACTGCATGATAACTACACAATATAACGTCATGATAACTACACCAGATAACTACATCAGATAATTTCATGATAACTACACAATATAACGTCATGATAACTACACCAGATAATTTCATGATAACTACATCAGATAACTGCATGATAACTACACAATATAATGTCATGATAACTACACCAGATAACTACACCAGATAACTTCATGATAACTACACAATATAACGTCATGATAACTACACCAGATAACTACATGATATCTACACCATATAACTTCACTATAACTACATGCTAACAACACCAGATAACTACAAGATAAGTACATCAGACAGCTAAATGATAAGTACATCAGATAACTAGATGATAAGTACATCATTAATATACACTGGATGGGGTACAGAATCTATGTGTTTGTGTTGATGTATAATGAGTGAGTTTTACAGTGGAAGTGTCAGAGGGAACATTAGAGGATACTGTCTTTGCCTGGGAACAGAACCTGGCCTGTGATCATCTCAGCCAAGATGCAGCCTGCTGACCACAAGTCCACTGAGAGGGAGACAGACACACAGAATATATAACACATGAGATACCAATGAGCCAATAGTACAATAGTAAGATAACCCTAGAAGTGTTTGCAATACAAGGAAAGTGAAGCCCAAAATATATGAAATGGTTTTCATTGTGTGTTGGCGATAGGTCACCTGACTGGCTATAGTGCATCCAGTTGAAGATGACCTCTGGTGACCTGTACCAGCGTGTCACCACATAGCCCGTCATCTCACTCTCTGCATGTCTCGCTAGACCAAAGTCCAGGATCTGAGATAGAAAGAGAAAGCGAGGGAATGTGAAGGAAAAGTGAGGTAAAGGTTATTAAAAGAGAGGCTTATATTTAATCACAACAATCAAACAATAAAGTGTGGTCTTTAAACACCCGTGTGGCATCTTTCTAAATCAAGTAAATTACATTTCTCTCACTGTCTGAAGGTTATAAAGTGCAGTATTATAAATACATGGACATGCAGGTTGTTGCCCAATTCTTATTTACCTTCAATTCACAGTTATCGTTCACGGCGAGGTTGCCAGGTTTTAGGTCCTAAAGAATAAAGCAAAGTATTGTAGGATGTTATACGATCTGGTCACTCAAATGTACTTAGAAATGTGTTTCATGTATATTGATAAGAGCCTAATACAAACCCGATGGATGATCCCTGCAGAATGGATATACTAAGGGTAGAAAAATAGAAAAATATACATTTTCGATGAATCATTTTCACATTGGTAATAGCATTATTTAAAGGCCTGTGTATACACTTAATGAGTGGTAGTAAACACCTTGAGGCCACATAGAAGCTGGTAGAAGAGGTAAACGATGACGCGATCAGTCAATCTCCTCCTCTTCATGATGTTACCGAGATCCTCAGCAACGAAGGGCATCACCATGTAACTGTGACATGAAGAGAGAGAGAGGGGGGGGCAGTAGCCAGATACAAACAGTATCACCATGTAACTGTGACATGAAGGAGAGAGGGGGGGAGTAGCCAGATACAAACAGTATCACCATGTAACTGTGACATGAAGGAGAGAGAGGGGGGCAGTAGCCAGATACAAACAGTATCACCATGTAACTGTGACATGAAGGAGAGAGAGGGGGGCAGTAGCCAGATACAAACAGTATCACCATGTAACTGTGACATGAAGGAGAGAGAGGGGGGCAGTAGCCAGATACAAACAGTATCACCATGTAACTGTGACATGAAGGAGAGAGGGGGGAGGCCAGATAGCCAGATACAAACAGTATCACCATGTAACTGTGACATGAAGGAGAGAGAGGGGGGCCAGTAGCCAGATACAAACAGTATCACCATGTAACTGTGACATGAAGGAGAGAGAGGGGGGGCAGTAGCCAGATACAAACAGTATCACCATGTAACTGTGACATGAAGGAGAGAGGGGGAGGCAGTAGCCAGATACAAACAGTATCACCATGTAACTTTGACATGAAGGAGAGAGGGGGGCACTAGCCAGGGGGCAGTAGCCAGATACAAACAGTATCACCATGTAACTGTGACATGAAGGAGAGAGGGGGGCAGTAGCCAGATACAAACAGTATCACCATGTAACTGTGGCAGAGAATACAAGCAGGGAAATGGAATGATGCAAAACATAATGTACTAATTCTACCACCTACAACTAAAAGTGCTGCAGGTGTATCATAACATGACAAAATAATGCAGGGTACATCATATACTGTGTCTCGTGGTAAGAATCCTAAACCAGACATCAAATCTATGTTTTTTCTCAGATATGAGAAGATATCACATACTCAAACACAAACAAACATGAACAAACCTGCACGCCTGCAAGCACACACACACACACACACACACACACACACACACACACACACACACACACACACACACACACACACACACACACACACACACACACACACACACACACACACACACACACACACACACACACACACACACACATACACACACACACACACAGACACACACAAACACAAACAGAAAACACACACTATGAAACTTAAAGTCCAAGATACACTCTGAGCAGTCTGTCTCAACAAGCTGAGACAACTGGCAGAGGAATGCTATTCACAGCTCACCACTCACAATGTCTGGAATTTCTCCAGGGAGAAATCAGGTGTGAAGACATTAAGGAGGCAGATCACCTTTAGGAAAACAACAGGGAGTAGGAGAGGAATGGAAGGGTTTATTCCCACGATAAGTGAGCACACGCACATTATACATTGCAGTGAGACTTATTCATCGCCCGTGACAGAACAAGTGGGCCTGATGAACAGTTCTCTAGGAATATGTGCACTGTGAAGTGTTGAGTGAAAACACTGGCCCATAACGGCCGCTACTCCTTTCCCCTAAACATAAATAAACACATAGGAAAGAGGCAAAGCAATACAACTGGATGCTGAATAGTGTCCATTGGACTGCAAATTACTCTGATGTGAAGTACTGTAGAATGACAATTACTGCATTGTAATGAAAAGCCTCTACATTTTTGAGTGACTGGAATCTCTGTCTAGGGGAGCGCATCTCAGATATCCCACTATAATAGTAGCTAACAAGTACTTACATTGTCATGCTGGATGTGGCGCAACAGTCGTAGTTCCCGGTAGGCCCGTTTAGCATGGATCAGGGACTGAAATGGACGATAGAGCTTCTTAATGGCCACCTTCTCCTTGGTCTGCTGGTCAATAGCAGAACTAATAAATGAGACAAGGTCAGAAGTCAAAGTACATTAGTGCTGGATATAACAATTATGTTTCAGACTAGATAGACTGGTTTACTCTCAATAACAACAGACTGTGAGGGATATAGATAGAATGGTTCACTCTCAATAACAACAGACTGTGGGGGATATGGATAAAATGGTTTACTCTCAAAAGCAACAGACTGTGGGGGATATAGATAGAATGGTTTACTCTCAATAGCAACAGACTGTGGGGGATATAGATAGAATGGTTTACTCTCAATAGCAACAGACTGTGGGGGATATAGATAGAATGGTTTACTCTCAATAGCAACAGACTGTGGGGGATATAGATAGAATGGTTCACTCTCAATAGCAACAGACTGTGGGGGATATAGATAGAATGGTTTACTCTCAATAGCAACAGACTGTGGGGGATATAGATAGAATGGTTTACTCTCAATAGCAACAGACTGTGAGTGATATAGATAGAATGGTTTACTCTCAATAGCAACAGACTGTGGGGGATATAGATAGAATGGTTTACTCTCAATAGCAACAGACTGAATGGCATGGTTTGGATATAGATAGAATGGTTTACTCTCAATAGCAACAGACTGTGGGGGATATAGATAGAATGGTTTACTCTCAATAGCAACAGACTGTGGGGGATATAGATAGAATGGTTTACTCTCAATAGCAACAGACTGTGGGGGATATAGATAGAATGGTTCACTCTCAATAGCAACAGACTGGGAGGGATATAGATAGAATGGTTCACTCTCAATAACAACAGACTGTGGGGGATATAGATAGAATGGTTTACTCTCAATAGCAACAGACTGTGGGGGATATAGATAGAATGGTTTACTCTCAATAGCAACAGACTCTGGGGGATATAGATAGAATGGTTTACTCTCAATAGCAACAGACTGTGGGGGATATAGATAGAATGGTTTACTCTCAATAGCAACAGACTGTGGGGGATATAGATAGAATGGTTTACTCTCAATAGCAACAGACTGTGGGGGATATAGATAGAATGGTTTACTCTCAATAGCAACAGACTGTGGGGGATATAGATAGAATGGTTTACTCTCAATAGCAACAGACTGTGGGGGATATAGATAGAATGGTTTACTCTCAATAGCAACAGACTGTGAGTGATATAGATAGAATGGTTTACTCTCAATAGCAACAGACTGTGGGGGATATAGATAGAATGGTTTACTCTCAATAGCAACAGACTGTGGGGGATATAGATAGAATGGTTCACTCTCAATAGCAACATACTGTGGGGGATATAGATAGAATGGTTTACTCCAGTGAAGGCTGCTGAGGGGAGGACGGCTAATAATAATGGCTGGAACGGAGCAAATGGAATGGCATGTGTTTGATGTATTTGATACCATACCACTAATTCCGCTCCAGCCATTACCACGAGCCCATCCTCCCCAATTGAGGTGTCACCAACCTCCTGTGGTTTACTCTCAATACCAGGTCATCAAAGACTGCAAAATCTTGGATTGACTTTTATGTCAGAGTTTGAAAAATTATTATCTGAAGTCCTACAAATAACATTTGATTTCAGACATTCCATATGACCTATATCTGGCAGAGGTAAAACTGGGTTTCAAGATTACGGGGCTTGCTCCAGGTTGGGAGAGCAAAATTCTTGTCTTATCTCGAAACCTGCTTCAACTTGCTTATTTGCTTGAGGAAATACAATAGTGCCTCTGTTAGCAATGACCAGTCTATTCAGTATCGAACAAATGCAACAAAAAAACTGTCAAAATCCAATAATGTAGAGTTTTGGATTTTATTGAAAATAAATAAACAATTATAGGCTAAGGGAAAGTTGTTCCTTCCATTATTTTTTATTTTCTACATATTTGAGACATGACTGAGAACAACTGTATTTATACAGAGGTATATTCTAAAGAATACAAACACATGCTGGTTTGGCGTGAGGTTATTCCTGCAAGGCCTCCCAATAATTACCCGTTCACCCAAAGGGTTTGTGCTATCCTTGGGATATCCCTACCCCCATTGAAGTTTACATTTTACATGGAGAAGGTAAGGGTTAAGAATATGGTTTGGTAAGGGATATGGTTAAGGTTAGGGTAAGGGTAAAGGTTAGGGTAAGGGTAAGGGTTAAGGTTAGGGTTTAGGGTAGTGATGTCCCAAGAATCCCAGAATGCACTGACCGTTCACAAAGTCAACTCACCATACTGTCCCGTAAGCACCTGAGCCAACAGCTTTCAGTGCGGTATATTGCTCCGGAACCTCCCATGTTGTTTTCTGTATTTCCAGTCTAAGGAAACCTTTCTTCACGGGCAATTCCATTTTGTCAATACAAAATGTCCCTTTAGTTCAAACCAGTGAGGTACCTATTGGAAATCTGTAATCGCTTTAAGATTTGGAAATGACAGGTAAGCAAAGGTAGCTGGGAGACGCCCACCCTGAGGGTGCGTTAGTAATTTCACTCTGGTTATCTACTACGATTTCAGAGCTCTTGTCTGAGTGTGCCAGAGTGCAGAATAACTTCTGAGTTTATGAATATGGCCGGTGTCAGTAAATGTAGGCAAAAAAGCGTAATTCAATTATTGCCAGCAGCACAGTTACAGTCACCAACAGGCTGGATAACATGAAAACAGCCTAATCATCTCTGCTAGGGGGAATAAAATGGTCAAAGTAAGGTGCTTTCTTATTTGTGTCTGGAAGTAGTTAGCATGCTAGCCAAGTTAGCCTTTTAGCTTGGTTGCTTGTAAGGTCAGAACGCTCTGATCAACCCTACTCCTAGGCCAGAGCGTCCAATGTGCGCTCTGAACACTTCGAGAACGCAATGCTCTGAATTTAGGAACAGACAATCTGACAATGCTCTGAATTTATGAATGCCCAGAGCGCAATCTGAGCACACTCTGGCACTCCAGATTGAATTTATAAACACACCACATCTTGTCCTTTCCGCTGTACTGCAATGTGTACACAGTCACCTGTCAGAGGCTCTGTATACCTCCTCCCGCCTTGAATCATCAACATTAACTAATTTCTGATTACCCATACTTTTAAAGCAACACTAAGTAAAACTATTTGGGGGGGGTTAAAACAATGGAGGAATCTCTTTTAGGCATTTCAACAGTGCTCATTCATGATACTCACAAACATCACATCTATAGGCTTTAAAACTTCTTATGGCTGGGATCCTGCTGATGGGATCGATATGACAACAGCCAGTGAAAGTGCAGTGCGCCAAATTCAAAACAACAGAAATCCCATAATTAAGATTCCTCAAACATAGAAGTATTTCACACCATTTTAAAGATATACTTCTTGTTAATCCCAACACAGTGTCCGATTTCAAATTGGCTTTACAGCGAAAGCACCACAAACGATTATGTTCTGTCAGAGCCAAGTCACAGAAAAACACAGCCATTTTTAGTTAGTGATCAAATTAATCACTAACCTTTGATGATTGTCATCAGATGACACTCACAGGACTTCATGTTACACAATACATGTATGTTGTGTTCGATAAAGTTCATATTTATATAAAAAAATCTCAGTATACATTGGTGCGTTATGTTCAGTAGTTCCAAAAACATCCGGTGATTTTGCAGAGAGCCACATCAATTTACAGAAATACTCATGATAAATGTTGATGAAAATACAAGTGTTATGCATGGAACTTTAGATACACTTCCCCTTAATGCAACCGCTGTGTCAGATTTAAAAAAAAGCTTTACGGAAAAAGCACACCATGCAATAATCTGTAACGGTTCTCTTGTGGTGAAGGAGAGTCGGACCAAAATGCGGCGTGTAGATTGCGATCCATGTTTAATAAACAAACGTAAAAAAACACGAATCAATACAAACACTACAAAACAAAGAACGTAAATGAATGTAACGAAAACTGAAACAGTCCTATCTGGTGCAAACACAGAGACAGGAACAATCACCCACAAACACACAGTGAAACCCAGGCTACCTAAATATGGTTCCCAATCAGAGACAATGACTAACACCTGCCTCTGATTGAGAACCATATCAAGCCAGACATAGAAATAGACAAACTAGACATGAAACATAGAATGCCCACCCAGCTCACATCCTGACCAACACTAAAACAAGGAAAACACATACGAACAATGGTCAGAACGTAACATAATCTGAGTACGGCGCTCAGAGACTAAACAAGACCAAACAAGCCAAAAAGATATCCACCATATTGTGCAGTCAGAAATAACATTATAAATATTCACTTACCTTTGATGATCTTCATCAGAATGCACTCCCAGGAATCCCCGTTCCACAATAAATGTTTGTTTTGTTCAATAATGTCCATCATTTATGTCCAAATAGATACTTTTGTTAGCGCGTTTTGTAAACAAATCCAAACTCACGAAACTCCTAGCGCGTTCACTAGGAGCAGACGAAATGTCAAAAAGTTCCGCTACAGTCTGTAGAAACATGTCAAACGATGTATAGAGTTAATCTTTAGGATGTTTTTAACATAAATCTTCAGTAATGTTCCAACCAGAGAATTCCTTTGTCTTCAGAAATGCAATGGAACGGGAGCTACCTCTCACGTGAACGAGCGTCACGAGCTTGTGGCAATCTGCCAGACCACTGACTCAAAGAGCCCTTATGAGCCCCTCCTTTACAGTAGAAGCATCAAACAAGGTTCTAAAGACTGTTGACATCTAGTGGAAGCCTTAGGAAGTGCAACATGACCAATATCCCACTGTATCATCAATAGGGAATGAGTTGAAAAATGACCAACCTCAAATTTTCCACTTCCTGGTTGGATTTTTTCTCAGGTTTTTGCCTGCCATATGAGTTCTGTTATACTCAAAGACATCATTCAAACAGTTTTAGAAACTTCTGAGCGGTTTCTATCCAAATATAATATCCAAATATAATGTAATAATATGCATATATTAGCAACTGGGACTGAGTAGCAGGCAGTTTTCTCTGGTCACCTCTGGGCACCTTATTCATCCAAGCTACTCAATACTGTCCCCAGCCATAAGAAGTTATTAATGTTCCTCTCTTTTTGTAGCACCAGTCTAAATGCTACCAAATTCCTCTTGCTCTTATGTTCAATCAGAAGTGTAAGAAAAAGGTTTGTGTTTGTGTGTGAGATCAGGTATGAATGCTTCTTGTACCTGGTAAAAGCTCTGTCATGCACAGATTGCACACTTATTAAGGTCACACAGATCCACACAGATGACAGTTACAGTTTTTTGATTGGTCCATGGTTGGTTGTACAGAAAGCTAATGACATTACAAGTATGCATTGAGTATTGCAACTCAAAGGCTACTGTAAAATGCATACTGTACAGTTCAAGCCCTGAATACTGAAAGCCATATTTTTTTTCTTCCTTTCTTTAAATAGGCAAGTCAGTTAAGAACAAATTCTTATTTTCCTTGACAGCTTAGGAGCAGTGGGTTAAATGCCTTGTTCAGAACAACAGATTCTTACCTTGTCAGCTCAGGGATTTGATCTTGTAACCTTTCAGTTACTAGTCAAACACTCTAACCACTAGGCTACCTGCTGCTCCATATCAGACAGTATACCATGGGTATGGTAAAACTGTTATTTTTACTGCTCTAATTATGTTGGTAACCAGTTTATAATAGCAATAAGGCTTCACAGGATTTGTGGTATATCGCCAATATACCACGACTAAGGGCTGTGTTCAGGCACTCTGTGGTGTGTCGGGCTTAAATAACAGCCCTTAGCCGTGGTATATTGGCCATATGCCACACCCCTTCAGGCCTTTATTGCTATTGTAAGACATTTGTCTGAGCTCATTAAATTATTTACTATGGGACTTCTAACATGAACATTTGTGGAATATGGGCATCCTATGGACACTCCTGGCAGCAAAACAAATACAACAAGTTATTGATTCAAAGCCAGCCCAGATTTTCTCATCTGAATGTTCAGACTGAATTGACCAGCAGCCGGAGTGAGGGAGACACTTACTGGTCATAAAGAATACTGCTGGACACTCTGTCAAATAGACCTTATTGACCATAAAGAATACTGCTGGACACTGTCAAATAGACCTTATTGGTCATAAAGAATACTGCTGAAAACTGTTAAATAGACCTTATTGGTTATAAAGAATAGTGCTGGACACTGTTAAATAGACCTTATTGGTCACAAAGCATACTGCTGGACACTGTTCAATAGACCTTATTGGTCACAAAGCATACTGCTGGACACTGTTAAATAGACCTTATTGACCATAAAGAATAGTGCTGGACACTCTGTCAAATAGACCTTATTGACCATAAAGAATAGTGCTGGACACTGTCAAATAGACCTTATTGGTCATAAAGAATACTGCTGAAAACTGTTAAATAGACCTTATTGGTTATAAAGAATACTGCTGGACACTGTTAAATAGACCTTATTGGTCACAAAGCATACTGCTGGACACTGTTAAATAGACCTTATTAGCGTAAAGCATACTGCTGGACACTGTTAAATAGACCTTATTAGCGTAAAGCATACTGTAGTTGGACGGACTACAAGTGCCGACACTTCTGAAACCGTTGCATTATTCATTTGAGTCCCTGTAATATGATTATCTGAAAAGTAGTTTTACAAGTTGTAGAAGCTAACCTATTCAAAAAGTTCCTGATAGCCGTTCTAGCAAAGGTGGGATTGCAACGTGTTCATACGGGCAAAATAATCCCTTTCCAAACATCCATCTTTGATCCTTTGTTTTGGCCATTTTTAGCATAAAAGATAAAAACATAATTCCATACAGGCAGATATTATTACAGTAGACACATTGTGTAGATCTTAGAGCTCCTACTCTAGATGGAAAGGAAGGAACTATATAAACCCTACACCACCATGCACTTGTGGAGATCTGAGAGTATTGGAATGGTAGAAGCAAAATGGTGGAACTTCCAGCTAGCCTATCAGAGTGCAAAGTGGAGCTGTTACCATATTGTTTACACCTGTCAAAAAAGAAAAGTGTATAGAGTGTAGGGCTTAGGGGTCCACTTGGGATTGGGTCGTATACTCTCTATGGGAGGATCTGAATTGGTTTTGCTCGACTCCTCGCATCCTCTCTTCTGTCCTCTCTCACCTCCTTTTGAAAAAGGTCAGTCTCCATTCGTGTGTCATTAGGCAAATGATGTTTACAGGGGTGGATCCCATAATAAATGATGTTTACAGGGGTGGATCCCATAATAAATGATGTTTACAGGGGTGGATCCCATAATAAATGATGTTTACAGGGGTGGATCCCATAATAAATGATGTTTACAGGGGTGGATCCCATAATAAATGTATAAAGTGATCAAAAGGAATTATGTTAGCTGTGGAAGACATTTTACAGATTAAACAATAAGTAGCATCATGTTTTTCTCCTCTGACAAAACTAAAGCTGATTCAAAGGGGGTGTGGCAGATAACTCTTCTGCGGTTGGATACACATGAGTATCCTCGATGAAAGGTGCCTATATCGAGGAGGGGAGGAAACTCTTTCATTTGATTACTAACAAATTGACACACAGCTCGACCACTCGTCAACTTAATGGTTACCGGGTCACTGAGGAGAGAGGATGGTCTTTTGCCCAAAGAAGAAAAGCCCATTCCCTCCAAACATGTGACCACATCATATGGTGGACATACCACAACAACAGAACACAATCCACATTTAATTTAACTAGGTAAGTTAGTTAAGAACAATTTCATATTTACAATGACAGCCTCCTGGGGAACAGTGGGCACCGGCAGAATGACAGATTTTTTACTTTGTCAGCTTGGGGATTCAATCCAGCAACCTTTTGGTTACTGGCCCAACGCCATAACCACTAGGCTACCTGCACCCCAAAGGTAGACACATAGGTAGACGAAAATGGCTCATACACAATAAAGAATGAAAGTCATGCTATACAATTATTAGTGATAATCCAATCTGTTGTTTGTCTAAATGTGCTTACAGTCCCATTGGCAACCACCAGAGGAGGCTCATCTTACATAGGCCAACATCACAGAAATGCTGAGAGAGGATGATGTGATGTTATCCATTAATTGCCTCTTGTGTTACCACCTGGAACTGTGAATTCATACCATTCTTTGTTGTTGATAATTAAATATGTCTGTGGTGGTGACAATTACTAATATTCTGGGCAGGGTATACATAGCCTATTGGGAATCTGGTAAACCATTAAATAATTAAAAGTAGTGAAACAAATATGAATCATTTTTATTTATTTATTATTATTTAGCATGGAAGCTATTTGTAAAAATTAGACAAAACGTAGGCCTATGTCATACATTTACTGCGTTATCAAACCATAAAAACAGAAGATGCCCACTTGTTATGCCTAAAAAGAATTCTGCCACTCAGCTAGAGCTTGTTCGTTGTGGTAACTGTTCCTCTGAACTCCTCGTGCGCATAGCCAGGCAGATGGTCAGCTGTGGGGATGCTTAAAGACACAACGAATGTACCCACATAACAACGGACAAAGTGCTGCCAGGTAAAGAATAGGAAGGAGCACCTGAGTAAAACAAACGCACGCTTGGATTAAGTGGAGGTAGCGGTCCTACTTTTGGACCGAACAGACACTTTTTTTTTCGCTATTTAAGGTAAGAATACAGTTTGATAAGAGTGTATTTAAACAAATAATTCCTAGAAGTTGTCTGAAGTGCCTAATAAATATAATAGTGAAGAAACAAACTTGACAATTCAGACTACTAAACACATTTTAATGAAACTGCACTAGAATGGTTGTGCCGCTAGCTTGTGGTTACAAATCTAACCGATTTCCACATTCAGATAGGAAGGTGGCATGATTTGTTATAGCAGTAGCGTTGCCAGAAATTCGTTGGTGGGTGGGCCTGCAGAAATGTGGGTAAAGAAACATATGATTTTACCATGGTGCAAAGAGAAAAATGTGCAGTTCAATAGTTTATCTCATGCTATTCTACACATTTTGCCATGAGGCTTAGAGAAATGATGAATTTAAGCTACAATATAGGTGTGTTGACTGTGATAAAGACACTGGATCATGAGCTGTCTTGTTTGCTAAATGAGCAACTGAAGTAGGCAGTGCCATGGTGTATACAGCAATAGAAGCACAGTGACATATGCCTCAATGTGGTCATATTGGTGGCTTATTGGGGGTGTGACTTTCTTAGTTATTTTGGCCACCCTTCCCATGAGAATCAATGCCATTCCAATGCACTGCTTGCTATGAATTCTCTCTGATGGTGTTTACATGTTTAGGTAAAAAGACAAATAATGTCCCATTTGCAGATGTGGAAAACTACCCCCAGATAATAAATATTAAATTAACTTTATTGTATTGAGTGAGAAATGCCTCTTTCATTTGTGTAGATCTTTGTTTTTGGTTGCATTTTGTGAAGCGCTGTCATCTACTACATGTGGCCGAGTCACATTGAAAAAACTAGTTCCTGCAAAGATGTTGGGAAATGCAAGATGTCTGGCAGCTAAAATTGCGAGGTGATTCCTCACTTGGTGCAAAAAGTGGATTTGATATCTTTCTGAATATGTTTTTTGAAGTTCCGCCTGTAACTGGACACAGGCATTTTAATGAGACAAGAAAAGAAAGTAGTATTGACAAGAAAAGGTTAGTTGAACAATTGATGCCAGGATTTTCCCCTAGCTACGATGGAACAGTTCTATGGAAGAATTCACATTATCACTGTTACAATGTGTAGCTAGCCATATAGGTCCATTCTACTTTCTTGATGCAGGGATTGATCGAACCCACACATTTGGGCTCCACTGTCACCTGTTATACAGTACCGGATGTGTTGTGTGTTTCAAATGCCATTTTCACCTGCTGTCACATTTGGGCTCCACTGTCACCTGTTATACAGACAATTTTTATGCCATTCAGCAATGTGCGTTCGAGCTTTTTACCACTTCACAGCATCTGTGGAAAGGTGGCAAACGGTGCCACATTGAATGTCATGGCTGAAATAACCGAATCCACTAATTTGAAGGGGTGTCCACATACTTTTGCATATAGTGTATACTCTAACCCAAACCCTTACACTTAAGCCTTATCCTAATGCTAAACTTAGCCCTTACCCTAAACCATGTGGAACACCATTTGGGTCTTTGCTTGTTAAAAAAGATACAAGTCAAATAACACTATTTGACACGCCAAATAAGCTTGTTGACCGATCAGGATCTGAATATGACTGCACGTCTCAGAATAATTTAACATGTTCATACATTTAGTACGAGGGCACACGGTCTGTGAATGTATTGTAATGTTTTTTAAAATGGTATAAACTGCCTTAATTTTGCTGGACCCCAGGAAGTCAGTTCCCAATAATGGGAATCCATAATATATACAAATACATAGTAAATACACATTGATTACACTATCACTCATATTTCTTATGTCACAGAGATTCACTGATACATATGTTATGATGCTGGAAAAGTTGCCTTGCATTCCCGCCGCTGTGGCACAAGGCAAGCACACACTTCCCGAAGCACTGGGACAGTGCTGGTCAGAAAAAAAGCTAGCTAGCTGATGGATGCAAAAAAAATCCCCCTAAACATTGCAAAACGACATCATCTTTTTCAGAGGTGGAAAAAGTACACAATTGTCATACTAAGGTAAAGATACCTTCATAGAAAATTACTCAAGTAAAAGTGAAAGTCACCCAGTAAAATACTACTTGAGTAAAAGTCCAGAAGTATTTGGTTTTAAAAAAGTATATGTAATTGCTAAAATATCCTTAAGTATCAAAGTAAAAGTATAAATCATTTCAAATGTTTTATATTAAGCAAACCAGACATGTAACGATCCTCTTCCTGTGAATGACTGGACCAAGGCATAGCGTCAGACGTGTTCATGATATTTATTTATTAAAATCAGAACACTAGAACAAAAAACAACAAAGAGGAAAACAAACAGTTATGTAAGGAAACTAACAATACAGAAAACAACTACCCAAAAATCTGTCCGGAGCTGCCAGAGTCGCCCTCCTGTCCGGAGCTGCCAGAGTCGCCCTCCTGTCCGGAGCTGCCAGAGTCGCCCTCCTGTCCGGAGCTGCCAGAGTCGCCCTCCTGTCCGGAGCTGCCAGAGTCGCCCTCCTGTCCGGAGCTGCCAGAGTCGCCCTCCTGTCCGGAGCTGCCAGAGTCGCCCTCCTGTCCGGAGCTGCCAGAGTCGCCCTCCTGTCCGGAGCTGCCAGAGTCGCCCTCCTGTCCGGAGCTGCCAGAGTCGCCCTCCTGTCCGGAGCTGCCAGAGTCGCCCTCCTGTCCGGAGCTGCCAGAGTCGCCCTCCTGTCCGGAGCTGCCAGAGTCGCCCTCCTGTCCGGAGCTGCCAGAGTCGCCCTCCTGTCCGGAGCTGCCAGAGTCGCCCTCCTGTCCGGAGCTGCCAGAGTCGCCCTCCTGTCCGGAGCTGCCAGAGTCGCCCTCCTGTCCGGAGCTGCCAGAGTCGCCCTCCTGTCCGGAGCTGCCAGAGTCGCCCTCCTGTCCGGAGCTGCCAGAGCCGCCCTCCTGTCCGGAGCTGCCAGAGTCGCCCTCCTGTCCGGAGCTGCCAGAGTCGCCCTCCTGTCCGGAGCTGCCAGAGTCGCCCTCCTGTCCGGAGCTGCCAGAGTCACCCTCCTGTCCAGAGCTGCCAGAGTCTCCCTCCTGTCCGGGGCCGCTGCTACCTAAGTATGGTTCCCAATCAGAGACAACAATAGACAGTTGTCCCTGACTGAGAACCATACCCGGCCAAAAACAAAGAAATACAAAAACATAGAAAAAAGAACATAGAATGTCCACCCTAGTCACATCCTGGCCTAACCAACATAGAGAATAAAAGCCTCTCTATGGCCAGGGCGTGACAAGACGGCACAATTTTCTTGTTTTTTTAAATTTACAGATAGCCAAGGGTGTACTCCAACACTCAGACATAATTTAAAAATGAAAAATGTGTGTTTAGTGAGCTCGCCAGATCAGACTCAGTAGGGATGGCCAGGGATCTCTTCTTGGTAAGTGCATAAATTGGACAATTGTCCTGCCCTGCTAGGCAATCAAAATGTAACGAGTACTTTTGGGTGTCAGGGTAAATGTATGGAGTACAAAGTACATCATTTTCTTGAGAATGTAGTGTAGTAAAAGTTGTAAAAAATCGGAATATTAAAGTAAAGTACAGATACCCCAAAAAACGACTTAAGTATTACTTTAAAGTATTTTTACTTAAGTACTTTACACCACTGATTTTGCTAACTACAGAGCCTTCAGAAAGTATTCACACCTCTTAACTTTTTCCACATTTTGTTGTGTTACAGCCTGAATTTAAAATGGATTAAATGGCGATATGTTTTTTTTTGGTGACTTGCCTACATCCAATAGTAGTGATGCACCGATATTACATTTTTGCCCGATACCGATATCCGATATTTTCGTTTCCCAAAAAAACCTGATACCGAAAACCGATATTTAAAATTTTAGCAGCCTTTTAAGCATTCTATACAGTTAAATAGTTAACACACACACACATGGACGCAGTGGTCTAAGGCACTGCATCTCAGTGCAAGAGGCATCAGTACAGTCCCTGTTTCAAATCCAGGCTCTATCACATCCGGCTGTTTGTTCACCGGTAGGTCGTGCATCCCTACCCAATACCCCATAAAGTCAAAGTGGAATAATGATTTTCGAAATTTTTACAAATGAATAAAATATGAAAACTGTAAAGTATTCAACCCCTTTGTTGTGGCAAGCGTATATAAGTTCAGGAGTAATAATTTGCTTAACAAATCACATAATAAGTTGCATGAACTCACTCTGTGAGCAATAATAATGTTTAATATGATTTTTGACGGACTTCCTCATCTCTGTACCCACACATACAATTATCTGTAAGGTCCCTTAATCGAGCAGTGAATTTCAAACACAGATTCAACCACAAAGACCAGGGATGTTTTCCAATGCCTCACAAAGAAGGGCACCTGTTGGTAAATGGGTTAAAAATTATTTAATTCAAGAAAAACACCAGTATAAACACAATACTATGGTGCTTGAAAAATACCCGTAGCATGAAATAAACGGGCGTAATAACAAAACCCGGTAACAAATATACCAGCCGTCAGATACAGCCTTACAATAAAACAAACATGGGGGAAACCATCATGAACATGTAATAGGGGAATTGAAACCAGGTGTGTAAAAATCAAAGACAAAACAAATGGAAAATGAAAAGTGGATCGGTGATGGCTAGAAGGCCGGTGATGGCTAGAAGGCCGGTGACGTCGACCGCCGAACGTCGCTCGAACATGGAGAGGGACCGACTCCGGCGGAAGTCGTGACAGGAAAGATCTTAGAGACATGTAATCACTGCCAAAGGTGATTCTACAAAGTATTGACTGAGGGGTGTGAATTCTAAGTGACCCCAAATTAGTTAACACAACATGCCATTGAAAAACAGGAGTGATGGTTGCTGATAATGGGCCTCTGTACGCCTATGTTGATATTCCATCAAAAATATGCGGTTTCCAACTATAATAGTAATTTACAACATTAACAATGTCTACACTGTATTTCTGATCAATTTAATGTTATTTTAATGGACAAAACATTTCTTAGTTACCCCGGCAGTGTATGTAAATTTCATTTTCAGTACATTTGCTAAAATGTCTAAAAACATGTTTTCACTTCGTCATTATGGTGTAGATGGGTAAGAACAAATTACAATTAAATCCATTTTAATTCCACTTTGTAACACAACAAAATCTGGAGAAAGTCAAGGGGTGTGAATCATTTCTGAAGGCACTGTATCTAGCTAGGTGTCATCATCTAAAATACCCCTAATTTATAAAACAGTTTTTGTATTTGGGTGATGATGGTTGGACCCGGGCCAGTCAACCCACACTAGCCATGCTTATAACGACAACAGGGCTAGGTAGCTGGCTAGCTTTTTTAGTTATCTATACTGAACAAAAATAGAAATGCAACATGCAACAATTTCAAAGATTTTACCGAGTTACAGTTCATATGGGGAAATCAGTCAATTGAAATAAACTCATTAGACTGTAATCTATGGATTTCACATGAGTGGAAATACAGATACAGTAACTTTAGGGGCGTGGATCAGAAAACCAGTCAGTATCTGGTGTGACCCATTTGCCTCATGCCCCAGGATCTCATCACAATATCTCTGTGCATTCAAATTGCCATCAATAAAATGCAATTGTGTTTGTTGTCCATAACTTATGGCTGCCCATACCATAACCCCACCACCACCATGGGGCACTCTGTTCACAATATTGGCTTCAGCAAAACGCTCATCCACCAGATGGCGTACACATTGTCTGCGGTTGTGAGGCCAGTTGGACGTACTGCCAAATTCTTTAAAACGACATTAGAGGCGGCTTATGGTAGAGAAATGAACATTACATTCTCTGGCAACAGCACTGGTGGACATTACTGCAGTCAGCATGCCAATTCCACACTCCCTCAAGACTTGAGACATTTGTGGCATTGTGTTGTGTTACAAAACTGCATATTTTAGTGGCCTTTTATTGTCCCCAGCACAAGGTGCCCCTGTGTAATGTTCATTCTGTTTAATCAGCTTTTTGATATGCCACACCTGTCAGATGGATGGATTATGTTGGCAAAGCAGAAATGTTCATTGCACAACATTTTAAAGAAATAAGCTTTTTGTTCATATGGAAAATATCTGGGATCATTTATTTCAGCTCATGAAACATGGGACAAACACTTTACATGTTGCGTTCATATTTTTGTTGAATGTAGCTAGCTATCTAGTTATTTTCATGAACTGAAGTTCAATTTCAATAGGAGAACAACAAGTTGGTGCCTAGTCACATTCCTAAATTATTGCTAAGAATATTTACAATTATTGCAGTTTCTGGTCATTGTTCTCAGGCTGGTTGAATTGGTACTAGTTAGTTACCAAGCTAAAGCTAGCTAACTAGCTACCACAGAAGTTGCTAAAACATCTGTATTAAATACATTTGTGAGTGACTTTGTCATACTGCAAACCGAAGTCAACTTAGTAAGGAGAAAACCGACCTCCTGTTCCAAAACTGTAATCAATGTTGACAAAATGCTTGACTACTATTCTGTATTTTGACTAGCTAGGATGAATCAGGTGCAACTGCTTGGGATATGGCTGGCTGGCAGAAGAAGCAGGATCACCATCCTTTCTCCCCAGCCTGTAGTCTGGCTGTATGTCATGGAGAATGTTGGACTACCAAGCTAACATTTTTGATTTTGCTCGTTTGATCCTGATCTTATTTCAAATGCTCACACAGACGTTTTGTCATTCGGTTGAACAAATAATGGTTTATTACCAACGCGGTACTGTAAACACATCGTGGCCGGTGTGTGTGTGCTTGTTTACAGATTCTTTTGCTACTGACCTTAGTGGTGGCGCTTGGCTTGCTCATACAATTTCAGAGCACACGACATTCAAACTAAAAGCTTATTTGACACAAACAGTGTTAAATTAAACCTAGCCCTAACCCATACTTAACTCCTATCCTAACCCATACTTAACTCCTAAACCTAACCTTAACAGGCAGTTTTTTATCAACCGATAGTTTGCTGATAGTATGGCCATCTGTCGATCATCTATATGGGACCATCCAAATAAAGTGTTTAAAAAAGATGTGTGTGTGTGTGTATATATATATATATATATATATAATTAACCATCATTTTTTAACCTAGCCCAGTGACATCACTAGCAGAAGACTATAGTAAAATGGCCATGAGCATGACCTTCGATCTCTTACACACTCTTTCACTTGTTTTGCTGTTCAAAACCCAGACAGACATTCTTGAATAGCAGGCCATCTGCTAGTCCAAGTGCACGATATCTCATTACCCTCAGATCACTGTGTAAAAGTGTGGATTGATGTGATTGGTTGGCAAGGGGGAGCAGAGTCTCATTTGCCTCTTAGACACAATGTCTGGTAAAAATGTGTTTTTTTTTACCCCCTTTGTCATCATATCCATGTGATGGTTACAGTCTTGTCCCATCGCTGCAACTCCCGTACGGACTTGGGAGAGGCGAAGGTCGAGAGCCGTGCGTCCTCCGAAACACAACCCCGCCAAGCCGCACTGCTTCTTGACACAATGCACGCTTAACCCAGAAGCCGCACCAATGTGTCAGAGGAAACACTGTACACCGGGCAACCGCGGCAGCTTGTATGCGCCCAGCCGCCGCTAGAGTGCGATGGGACAAGGACATTCCGGCCGGCCAAACCCTCAATAACTCAGACAATACTGGGCCAATTGTGTGTCGCCTCATGGTTCTCCCGGTGACGGCTGGCTGCGACACAGCCCAGTATCGAACCAGGATCTGTAGTAACGCAACTAGCACTGCGATGCAGTGCCTTAGTACACTACACCACTCAGGAGGCCCTGGTAAAAGGCTTTATCATTTGTGTGGGTGGCTTCCACTCAGGCCATCTTTGCTTCCTCTAAAAACCCTGCCATCTGATTGGTTGAGAATTGCGGGCTCACTTTCCTTGGCTGGCAATGGGCACCACCTGGGATAAGTCTCCGATTTGGATTGCTGTGTGCTTTTGATCATGTCTTCGAAACTGTCTGCCTATTTGGTCCATAGGCCTACGTCAAGTTTGCAGGTAACAGGGATGAAAACATCTAATGTTGTAGACACTTGGACCTCTCAAGCAGACTGCAGGCACTGGGACCTCTCAAATAGACAGCAGGCTATGGGACCTCTCAAACAGACTGCAGGCTCTGGGACCTCTCAAACAGACTGCAGGCTCTGGGACCTCTCAAACAGACTGTAGGCACTGGGACCTCTCAAGGGGAACTGTAAGCACTGGGACCTCTCAAACAGACTGAAGGCTGTGGGACCTCTCAAACAGACTGTAGGCTCTGGGACCTCTCAGGCACACTGCATGCACTGGGACCTCTCAAACAGACTGCAGGCTCTGGGACCTTTCAAACAGACTGCAGGCTCTGGGACCTCTCAGGCACACTGCATGCACTGGGACCTCTCAGGCACACTGCATGCACTGGGACCTTTCAGGCACACTGTAGGCACTGGAACCTCTCAAGGGGAACTGCAAGCACTGGGACCTCTCAGGCTGACAGGAGGGCCCTAGGACCTCTCAGGAGGTCTGCAGGCACTAGGACTTCTCAGGCAGATGAAATTAAACACTTCAACAACAGTTCCTATATCATTCTTGCTTTGTGACTGATGCTTCTGTAAAAAGCTATTTTTACAAGCAATAGAAGGGTGGCTGTCATCTACAGGCTACACAGAGAGGGTGTTTTGATTGATAACAGTCACATGTTACGGATGTAGGCTAACCCCTTTGATTTTATCAACATGAGAACAAGCAGACAGAGGAGAGATTTTTGTCGGCCCTTTTGAAATAGGAGTAGGGGGTTACCCAGAGTGACTGTTGCAAACAAGTATGTCCTGAGATCATAAAAAGTAGCTGTTCACATGTAACATGACCATTAATGGTGCGTTTGACATTTTTTTGGCCCTGCCCAACTGGTCTAGCCATTCCTCCTCATCCTCTTCAGACTCGTTGTGTAGACTTGTATGCTAGGCCCCAGAGACACAGGGGATTGACATCTTGGATTGGTGGAGATCCAAGCCACAGTACAAGTGTAGCATTGCACAGGGGATTGACACTTGTCTTCCTCTGTATCAGCAGTAGATGTATCTAAAGTAATTATTCTCACAGTGGAACAAACACTAGCGCAGCCCTAGATGACAGAGACGTGGCAATAGAAAGAGAGAGGGTCAAAGAACCCCAAGCATATCTAGACAGAATGGCACATCTTCTACTTCAAGAAAGATTAGTTGGGGAGAAGATGGGCAACTTGATATTTGGGGGATGGATGGCAGATCTGAGAGGTTGGTGATTGGAAGGAGGTATTTGGGGCTTCCACCCCATCAGTCACTCTAGCAGCAGCAGCTGCTCTGGTCTCATGGTGCATTCTTGCGCTGAGGCTGTGCTTTTTGATGGTATGGAAGGTTGACCAGGGGGCACTAACCAGGGGACATTAACCAGGGGGTACTAACCAGGGGGCACTAACCAATGAGCACTAACCAGGGGGCACTAACCAGGGGGCACTAACCAGTGGGCTCTAACCAGGGAGCTCTATCCAGGGTGCACTAACCAGCGGGCTCTAACCAGGGGTATCTAACGATGGGGCTCTAACCAGGGGACTCTAACCAGGGGACTCTAACCAGGGGGCTCTAACCAGGGAGCTCTAGCCAGGGGTATCTAACCAGGGAGCTCTAACCAGGGAGCTCTAGCCAGGGGTCTCTAACCAAGGAGCACTAACCAGGGAGCTCTAGCCAGGGGTATCTAACCAGGGGGCTCTAACCAGGGAGCACTAACCAGGGAGCTCTAGCCAGGGGTATCCAACCAGGGAGCTCTAACCAGGGAGCACTACTTTGGACATACTGCTCAGAACATCACTGTGAGAAATATTTAAGGAATATTATAAGTATTGAAATATAATGTCTGCTTATTGTTTGTAGCACTTATGGTGTTTTAACAGTCAAAAGGTTTTGATCTGATTTGATACAATTACGTAATATTATGTCTACCACAATGTGATGTCACTGATTATGATGAACATACATCCTGCTGTTTTGGTAATTACATCTGTCAGTCAGACCTGTTGCTACTTGCACTGCACAGGGGAGTGTACATTATGGTTACTATGTAGATCTCAGAAGCAGCCGACTCCCTGTCTGCTCTTCTTCGCATCACTAAGCCCACCCAGGATGGGGTATTCATTATCTAAAGCTAACACATATGAAAGCTCTGCATAGTTTCCTTCTTGTTAGGCAAAAGGGTCTCTTCATGCCCTCTGCTTTCATGTCTCCCCTCTCTTTCATGGTTCCCCTCTGCTTTCATGGTTCCCCTCTCCTTCATGGTTCCCCTCTGCTTTCATGGTTCCCCTCTCCTTCATGGTTCCCCTCTGCTTTCATGGTTCCCCTCTCCTTCATGGTTCCCCTCTGCTTTCATGGTTCCCCTCTCTTTCATGGCTCCCCTCTCCTTTATAGCTCCCCTCTCTTTCATGGTTCCCCTCTGCTTTCATGGTTCCCCTCTGCTTTCATGGTACCCCTCTGCTTTCATGGCTCCCCTCTCCTTCATGGCTCCCCTCTCCTTTATAGCTCCCCTCTCCTTCATGGCTCCCCTCTCCTTCATGATTCCCCTCTCTTTTATAGCTCACAGCCCCTCTCTTTCATGGCTCCCCTCTCCTTCATAGCTCCCATGGCTCCCCTCTTTCACAGCTCCCCTCTCTTTCATGGCTCCCCTCTCCTTCATGGCTCCCCTCTCCTTAGCTCCCCTCTCTTTCATGGCTCCCCTCTCCTTCATGGCTCCCCTCTCCTTAGCTCATGGCCCCTCTCTTTCATGGCTCCCCTCTCCTTCATGGCTCCCCTCTCCTTCATGGCTCCCCTCTCCTTCATAGCTCCCCTCTCCTTCATAGCTCCCCTCTCTTTCATGGCTCCCCTCTCCTTCATGGCTCCCCTCCTTCATGGCTCCCCTCTCTTTCATGGCTCCCCCTCTCTCCCCTCCTTCATGGCTCCCCTCTCTTTCATGGCTCCCCTGGCTCTCTGTCATGGCTCCCCTCTCTGTCATGGCTCCTTTCATGGCTCCCCTCTCCTTCATGGCTCCCCTCTCCTTCATGGCTCCCCTCTCTTTCATGGCTCCCCTCTCTGTCATGGCTCCCCCCTTTCATGGATCCCCTCTTTCATGGCTCTTTCCCTCTCCTTCATGGCTCATGGCCCTCTCCTTCATGGCTCCCCTCTCTTTCATGGCTCCCCTTTCCTTCATGGCTCCCCTCTCCTTCATGGCTCCCCTCTCCTTCATGGCTCCCCTCTCCTTCATGGCTCCCCTTTCCTTCATGGCTCCCCTTTCCTTCTTGCAAGTCACTGTGTGGAAGTTGGAACACACACCGGCTGCTGATCCTCCTCTGAGGCTGTGTCCATTTGATTTGGCTTCCTAATGAATAGTTGTAAGCATCTTCTGTGTTTTGCTTACCCATGATGAGCTTTATCGTCTCCTGGCTAATCTAGGGACAGTGCTTATGTTCTATAACCTCCCTGGCGTCTGGTCTGGTGATGGACGGGTTGAAGATAAGCCTCCCTGGGGTCTTCCCATACCATAACCCCACCACCACCATGGGGCACTCTGTTCACAATATTGGCTTCAGCAAAACGCTCATCCACCAGACGGCGTACACATTGTCTGCGGTTGTGAGGCCAGTTGGACGTACTGCCAAATTCTCTAAAACGATGTTGGAGGTGACTTATGGTAGGGAAATGAACATCACATTCTCAGGCAACAGCACTGGTGGACATTACTGCAGTCAGCATGGCAATTGCACACTCCCTCAAGACTTGAGACATCTGTGGCATTGTGTTGTGTTACAAAACTGCATATTTTAGTGGCCTTTTATTGTCCCCAGCATAAGGTGCCCCTGTGTAATGATCATGCTGTTTAATCAGATTTTTTATGTGCCACACCTGTCAGATGGATGTATTATCTTGGCAAAGCAAAAATGTTCATTGCACAAAATTTGAGAGAAATAAGCTTTTTGTTCATATGGAAAATATCTGGGATCTTTTATTTCAGCTCATGAAACATGGGACAAACACTTTACATGTTGCGTTCATATTTTTGTTGAATGTAGCTAGCTATCTAGTTATTTTCATGAACTGAAGTTCAATTTCAATAGGAGAACAACAAGTTCGTGCCTAGCTAATAATTCGTCACATGGATTCCTAAATTATTGCTAAGAATATGTACAATTATTGCAGTTTCTGGTCATTGTTTTCAGGCTGGTTGAATTGGTACTAGTTAGGTACCAAGCTAAAGCTAGCTAACTAGCTACTCTAGAAGTTCCTAAAAACATTTGTGAGTGACTGCAAACCGAAGTCAACTTAGTAAGGAGAAAACCAACCTCCTGTTTCAAAACTGTCATCAATGTTGACAAAATGCTTGACTACTATTCTGCATTTTGACTAGCTAGGATGAATCAGGTTGAAGATAAGCCTCCCTGGGGTCTGGTCTGGTGATGGACGGGTTGAAGAGAACCCTCCCTGGGGTCTGGTGATGAACGGGTTGAAGAGAACCCTCCCTGGGGTCTGGTCTGGTGATGGACGGGTTGAAGAGAACCCTCGCTGGCGTCTGGTCTGGTGATGGACGGGTTGAAGAGAACCCTCCCTGCTGTCTGGTCTGGTGATGGACGGGTTGAAGAGAACCCTCCCTGGGGTCTGGTCTGGTGATATACAGGTTGAAGAGAACCCTCCCTGGGATCTGGTCTGGTAGTGAGCAGTTTGAAGAGGAGCACTGTCTGGAGACCAACCTATTAGGCACAGACGTCAATTCAATGTCTATTCCACATTCGTTCAGCATCATTTCATTGAAATGACTTGAAAACCATATTTATTCAACCAGTGTGTCCTCAGTGGGAAGTTACTGGCTTTTTGTTGTTCTTTCTCTGGTCTTTGGAAACAGGTGATTTTAGAGACTGAGGAAACAAGGACAGACACACATAGAGAACAACCAAGGTCGCAACTTTCACTGGGGACATGTCCCACCCCACCCCTCCCCCCACATCTGAAATTGCATTTTTGTCCCCCCCACCCCTCCCCCACATTCTGAAATTGCATTTTTGTCCCCCCACCCCTCCCCCACATTCTGAAATTGCATTGCTGTCCTCCCCATAGTTGTATCATTGGAATGTGATATGAAACTAGGCAGCGGTGTGCTTTAGGACCACTCGGACATCACCGAGAGTCAGTTAGGCTGTTTGGAGTGTTTATCCGAAAAATAATTATGCACCTCCCCACAATTTATGCCCCTCCCCACTTCTAAAACCAAAGTTGCGCCCCTGGAAAACACCAAGAGCTTTCAGGTGGTATGATAGGTTAATAAATAATTATTCTGGAATAAAATATTCTTATTGGCTGTTTTTACACTGTATTCTGGTGTCATCACATTCTATGCTGTATTCCGTCAAGGCTTTATATGAAGGCAGTTAAAGTTCTACAGTGAATGTCAATTAATAATGTCCCTATGATCCACGTTGACACTGTTGACATTTATTCAAAATGGTAAATTAAGCTTTAATGCGTGTTGGTGTCAGCTGAAAATGCCCCCTCTATCATGCCTCTCTTCAGTCACATGGGAAGCCCCAGAAGTGGAAGGGGTGGTTATTGTGCCCTAGTGGAGCAGCCTCCCTCTCTCTGGACACTTGCCTGTGAGCCCAGCTGAGCTATGCATGTTGTCAATCCCAGTTGTTAGCGTTCCCTTGCTAAAAGACATCCCTGTAGTAGAATCTTGTGGTCTCGACTTTAAATGACATCACTGACAAATGGCGTTTATGCAGTAAGGCATCAAGTTATATTCACACAAGTAATGACTAAAACCAGTCTATGATCAATTTGAACATTTGAACATTTGAACATCTGAACATTTGTCAGGTGTGTTTTTTGGGGGGGGAATTGATTGATCAAACATAAACCTCCAAGTGTCTTCATCTTATCCATTTGTCAATCGAGTTAATGGATATGGGATTACTGCACTTGTACAGAGTGGTGTATTGCAAAGTCAGCTTGGCTTCTCACAATTTTTTTGTTTCTCATCTTAATTAGTAGGGAATGAGATTTGGAGAGAGTCTGGGTAGATAGGAGATCGCTTTTATCCCCTTTACCTCAGACAATGAGATTGGGGAAGAGGAACTCTGCACTGGAAACAAAGGCTGAGTCTTGCACCATTGTCAAGCTGCTTTACTCTCTCTCTCTCTACTTCCTATATCTAACTGCCTGAAGCACATTGACAGGTTGTGATAACTCCTCCTTAATGATGTAACTAGCTACCCTGTGGCTCAATATTGGAATATAGTGCTAATATTTAAATTAACTCCCTGCCTTGCCAAGTTGTTTTGGAGGGTGGTTTCAGTATCGTCATAGGAATTGCTATGAGATGCTCCACAGAGAGTTTCATGTTTAGATATTAGTTATGTCCCTTGATTAAGGAAAAAGTTAGAGTAATTAATTTTAAGTTGAACTCTGGCTTGGTTTAAAGATTAGATTATAATGCCACAGGCACCCAGTCTTGATGTGTCACGCCCTGGTCTTAGTATTTTGTGTTTTCTTTATTATTTTGGTCAGGCCAGGGTGTGACATGGGTTATTTATGTGGTGTGTTTTGTCTTGGGGTTTTTGTAGGTCATGGGATTGTGGTTAGTGGGGTTGTCTAGAATAGTCTATGGCTGTCTGGAGTGGTTCTCAATCAGAGGCAGGTGTTTATCGTTGTCTCTGATTGGGAACCATATTTAGGCAGCCATATTCTTTGAGTGTTTCGTGGGTGATTGTTCCTGTCTCAGTGTTTGTTTGCACAAGATAAGGCTGTTTAGGTTTTCACGGTACGTTTATTGTTTTGTATTGTTCGTGTTTATCTTTTATTAAACATGAATCGAAATAACCACGCTGCATTTTGGTCCACCTCTCCTTCACCGGAAGAAAACCTTAACATGATGCTCAGCCCAATCTGGCCCAAACTGGCTATGTCTCTACAACATTTGGGTCACCCAATAACTGATTGACCAGTTTGTTTAGATATTTAGAGGGGGAAAACTCAGCAACAAGGAAAGCAAGATAACAAAAAATATTTATATGTTTTTGTCTTTGCATGTTTTTGAACAATTTTGACCTTAGGGCTCAGAGTCAAAGGCAAGTAATTGACTTCACAAACATTCCCTTTTGATCTCACAGGAATTGACATGGTTGTTCTGAAATGTCCACGTAGATATCAGCATTATAGTCCCCTGGTTTGTTTATCCTTATAATGCACATGGATGTGCAATAATGGTGTTTATTCAGAAACCACATTCAGAGACCTAAACTAGAGCCATTATGGTAGGAGCAGAGTAGAGGGTCTCACAAGCGGCTTGTACTTAAATGAACAGTTAACACCTTTATAAATCTAAGACCTAACTCACAGTCACAGCACCTTCATCAGTCTACCCTCCATTGGAAATACTTCTTGGGGACCCTTGAGCGGAAGTCAAAGTTGCGGGAGAGGGACAGCAGGGGGGTATGGAAACAGGAAGGAGATTGTTATGTGTTTCTAATTAGATAGCTAGGTATAGAATAACATGTGTTTTTCATAGAACAGTACAGTATTACATTAGACCACAGAGTCTTTGTCAAGGGGGAAGGTACAGTATTACATTAGACCACAGAGTCTTTGTCAAGGGGGAAGGTACAGTATTACATTAGACCACAGAGTCTTTGTCAAGGGGGAAGGTACAGTATTACATTAGACCACACAGTCTTTGTCAAGGGGGAAGGTACAGTATTACATTAGACCACACAGTATTTGTCAAGGGGGAAGGTACAGTATTACATTAGACCACACAGTCTTTGTCAAGGGGGAAGGTACAGTATTACATTAGACCACACAGTCTTTGTCAAGGGGGAAGGTACAGTATTACATTAGACCACACAGTCTTTGTCAAGGGGGAAGTGAGCCACACAAAGCTAACAGATCCTCCAGCTCTGTCTAATACTTTAAACCTCTCCTCTCTCTGTTCAGTCACAGCTCTGCTGCTTGCTTCTCCCTGTAAAACTTGGCAAAGATACAACTCTCTGGTGATCCTGCTACATGCTCCAGGGAGCCATAGCCCTGTCAGCTCTCATTATCTGCAACGTTGTGTTGTCCGTGAGGATGTGTTATGGGTTAAGATTTGAGTTATTTTCCACAACTTAAGTGAATAGTTGGAAAACTCCCATGGAAAGACAGTGCTTTTTTAGACTTGAATGTTAACCTAGGCAACTGTGTGTAATTGACCTTTCTAATTGCTGCTGTTTAGAAAGAGACTAGCCACAAACCGTCCATTTGTGTTTTAGATGACAGCATTTGAAGCTTTTAATGTGTTTTTTATTTCTAAGCACAATAAGGGAGGGAGCTTTTCCTAGCCTTTATAAATACATTTGATTGATTGATTAAATAATGATATAGGCCTAGTACCACAACGCTACTAGAGAAGGAATAAAACATTTTTTAAAGTATGTCTTGGCCTTACCTCTTGACAGGACTATGTTGTCTGGATGCCTGAGGGTTTATGAAGATGGAAATGTGATCCACATAATAAAGTTATATCTAATCTATCTGCTCATCTTCACACAACACAAAACCAGAAATACCTTATTTACATAAGTATTCAGAACATTTGCTGTGAGACTCGAAATTGAGCTCAGGTGCATCCTGTTTCCATTGTTCATCCTTGAGATGTTTCTACCACTTGACTGGATACAACCTGTGGTAAATTCTATTGATTGGACATGATTTGGAAAGGCACACACCTGTCTATATAAGGTCCAACAGTTGACAGTGCATGTCAGAGCAAAAACCAAGCCACGAGGTCGAAGGAATTGTCCGTAGAGACAAGATTGTGTTGAGGCACAGATCTGGGGAATGGTACCAAAAAATGTCTGCAACATTGAAGGTCCCCAAGAACACAGTGGCCTCCATCATTCTTAAATGGAAGAGGTTTGGAACCACCAAGAAGCCTCCATAGAGCT
The DNA here is from genome assembly GCF_018296145.1 of Oncorhynchus tshawytscha. Lineage (NCBI taxonomy): Eukaryota > Metazoa > Chordata > Actinopteri > Salmoniformes > Salmonidae > Oncorhynchus > Oncorhynchus tshawytscha. The sequence continues at coordinate 78,342,012 of NC_056444.1, read as the reverse complement.
TCCCTGCCAAACTGAGCACTCGGGGGAGAAGAGCCTTGGTCAGGGAGGTGACCAAGAACCCAATGGTCACTCTGACAGAGCTCCAGAGTTCCTCTGTGGAGGTGGGAGAAACTTCCAGAAGGACAACCATCTCTGCAGTATTCCACCAATCAGGCCTTTAGGGGAGAGTGTCCAGACGGAAGCCACTCCTCAGTAAAAGGCACATGATGAAACCAAGATTAAACTCTTTGGCCTGAATGCCATGCGTCACGTCTGGAGGAAACCTGGTGAAGGATGGTGGGGGCAGCACCATGCTGTGGGGATGTTTTTCAGCGGCAGAGACTGGGAGACTAGTCAGGATCGAGGGAAAGGTGAACGGAGAGACCCTTGATGAAAACCTGCTCCAGAGCACTCAGGACCTGACTGGGGCGAAGGTTCACCTTCCAACAGGACAACAACCCTAAGCACACAGCCAAGACAACGCAGGGGTGGCTTCGGGACAAATCTCTGAATATCCTTGAGTGGCCCAGCCAGAGCCCAGACTTGAACCCAACGAACATCTCTGGAGAGACCTGAAAATAGCTGTGCAGCGACGCTCCCCATCCAACCTGACAGAACTTGAGTGGATCTGCAACGAAGAATGGGAGAAACTCCTAAAATAAACGTGTGCCAAGCTTGTAACTTCATGCACAAGAAGACTCGATGCTGTAATCGTTGCCAAAGGTGCTTCAACAAATTACTGAGTAAATGGTCTGAATACTTATGTAAATGTGATATTTCCATTTTTTTTATACATTTGCAAAAATGACTAAATAGTTTTTGCTTTGTCATTATGGGCTATTGTGTGTAGATGACAAAAAAAAACAATTTCATCAATTTTAGATTAAGGCTGTAACGTAAAAACACGTGGAAAAAGTCAATTGGTCTGAAAACTTTCTGAATGCACTGTGACCTTTTGCTGCTGACTCTCAGGCAGGGAGGCAGTCTGTTGCTGAGTGAGTGCTGGGATGGGCCAGAGGGTGGGCCGGAGGGTGGGCCGGTTTGTGGGTCGGAGGGTGGGCCGGAGGGTGGGCCGGTTTGTGGGTCGGAGGGTGGGCCGGAGGATGGGTCGGAGGGGAGTGTGTGTTGAGAACACTGCAGCAGGCAGCTTTGTCCACTATTGGCTGAGTCACGTGAGTGAGAGTTGTAGGTAGGCTATTTAGATTGTCATTATGGCGACACCAGTTTTTTCCAACCCTTTTTCCATAAAACATTAACATGCTAAAACTGATGCGCATCAGGAAATAATGGCGAAAAAACACAGGGAAAAGACTAGGCGCACGAGAGCATTAGATACATTTGCTCGTGGTGTTTTAAACTCCATTCTACTCTAATGTCGACTTTGCTTATGGAAAACGGTATCAAGCTAAGTGTTCTTGGGGGCTGCGCGAGTAGAAATTTGAAATGGAAGTTATGGTACTCCCTCTCTGTTATGGGGGAAATTAATCTGACATTAAATGAGGAGAATGATAGGTACATTTGCATTTGTTGAACAGCAAGTAGCCTGTTAATTTATATGTCATTGTAGGCTACAGTAGGCTACCATTTGATACAATAAATATGTTGAAAGAACTATATCATTGGAGTCATTGCAAATCAATGTGTAGCCTACCTGGAGCTGGCAAACAGATTGAATAAATAGCCTGTGTTGTTGTGCAATTATTAATGACCATGTTTAGATATTAAATTGGAAGTTATCAAAGCTCTATTGGAATTGCCGATCAGATGTTAGAAAGCAATAGATTGACGATAACAGACAGACAGATTAGGCTACAGGTTAAAAAAAACACAGGCTGTTCTTGAAAAACATATTACGTTCATATATACAGTTGAAGTCAGAAGTTTACATAGCCAAATACATTTAAACTCAGTTTTTCACAATTCCTGACATTTAATCATAGTAAAAATTCACACCTTTCCAGTACTCCTCACCCCCCCCCCGCCCCAAACTCCACCCTCAACACAATTACCAATCAAAAACTAGCTAATTATCTAAAGAAAATGACATTGCGACCAAAGAGAACAGACGAAATGGACATTGTTTTCATGAAGCCAGCTTCTTTCTATGGTGCTACCCAGGGTTAGGACCATAACCATGAGAGGACTTGAAAATGAGCCAGAGCTGAGAGGATCACCAAAACTAAAGGTATTTTGGTTTCAGTGCATTTTCTTTAAAAACAAATGTATATATCCTATCAATGTTTAGGCATACTTTGTAATAAATTGATAATTAAATGTGGAGATCAGTGGACAAAGGGCTGGACAACGGGCCCCAATGAAAAAAACGCATGGTTGCCAAGAAAGCGGATAGTTTTTCTAGATTCTTAAAATGTGTACACAGCATTTCTGTGCTGGAGTCACTTTTAATTCTTTATTGAACTACCGTTTCTATCATAGGCCTCTGTAATCGATGGGGGCTCAGGGTGGTACCATTCTGCTCATCTGATGAAGGAGCACATAGATCAGATTCAAACTTTGAAGACTGAGATCGAGTCATTGAAGGCAGACCAGCAGAAAGATAAACATTATCTGAGTGCAGAGATACGGGCAACAGCTGATGCATTGGTCCAGAGCCAGGCCACATTGGCGGAGAGTCAGGCGGAGAATGATACGTTAAAGAGGGCGAGGAACGAGATGGAGTCACAATCCATGCCAGGCACACCTGTGAGCTCTGGAACTTCACCTCAGACGGGCAGAGTCAACATAACTGACGGGTTCATCAGGTTGCCGGTTCATCCTGACTTTTCCATTCCTCTTCTGACAACAGAACTTGACCAACTGCTCACGAGGCACAGCAAGGGCCGTCCGGATCGCTATGTTGTTCTACTATGTTGTTCTGCTATGTTGTTCTACTATGTTGTTCTACTATGTTGTTCTACTATGTTGTTCTACTACAGCCTAATTAACAAATGCAGGTGGCGTGTATCTTCAAAATGCTTTAAATGCTTTATTATCCAAATGTAAAAGCATATATACGGTATTTATTCATCAGCATCTTTGTTTTCGTTAATAAAAGAATGACAAAATACTCTTTCAAAATGCCAATGTTTATTTAGTTATGGATCCATAACGAATTACAATGGGAATAAATATCACTGAATTACAGAAATATTGGAACAAAGTTGTCCAATGAAGGGAAACAAAATGTTGCTTACTGGAAAATACTCTTTCAAACACACACGGTCACGTTGTACAGCACAATTATGGCTATTAGCAGTTAGCTGGACAGTAGACTTGCCAAGAAGGAGGGTAGGGGGAGAATTCTATCGTCAAATGTTTTTCTTAGGTTGGCTGTATCACAAACAGCCGTGATTGGTTTCAATTTCAGTTTAATCCACCAGAAATGGCTAAACAAATAATACAACACAAAGTATTATAATTATTATGGGAGTCTCATAGGGCGGCACACATTTGGCCCAGCGTTTCTCTCCCTCTAAAAACAGAAATAAATGTTTTAGCCTTTAGAAATATTATTTTGGCCTTCATTCAGATTACAATTGCTCACTTTAGTTTTTTTTTTTTTTACAAAATAATCTCCAAAATATCGTTCTATATTATCAAGTTGATGGCACAGTCATATAGCCTGGCACCTACATAAAGCTGTGGGACTCACTCATTCATGGCCCATTGTGGGCTATTAGCAGGACAATATACCTTTACCAACACCTCTCTGTATTTTGATAATTGGTTAGACTACAGTTATGGTGTAGAAATGTCATGCTCTTATTGTAACCTTTATTTAACTAGGCAAGCCAGTTAAGAACAAATTCTTATTTACAAGGACAGCCTACTCCTTCCTCCCTGTCAGGGAATTGAACCCCGGTCTCCTGCGTGCCCACATTCTTTAGCTAAATAACCCAGTACTGTATGTAGCCTACCGTCATGTTGTACAACCCCATATTTTCCGTTCCATCCTCATGGAAACCCAGAGGGTTTTTTGTTTTTCTTGGAATAGAAACACCATAATATTAAGCAAATTTTCTTAAAATCAGTCCCATATACAATGTTCTTGCAAAAAAGGTTTTAAATTATTTAGTACAGCCACTATTGAAGGTTATCAAATGCTTCTCAAAGATGCCCTTTGGTGGTCAAACTAGCACTAACTAGCATTAATGGTACCAGTGGTTGACACATAAATAACGTGCCATAGAATTCTGCGGCACCATGCAAGCTGTGCTGCAGTACGCTGCAACTTTTAAAGAAGAACCACTGTACCATACCCCCCGTGCCCTATTGCTTTCATAGCAGTCAAATTAGTTAAGTAGACATCCATTGATGGAACCTGATCTGGCGAGTTTAATAAGGGCAAATTATATTTTCTCTTGCGACATTTTGAAATGAGTTTATTAAGTCGAGTCATAGTTCGAAATAATTATTATTTGATGAAAACCTAATTTTGCTTCTAACATCGTTACAAGTTACGTCGATATTTTTTCTCAATTGGCTCAAATGTAATTGAAAAAGGGTTTATTGGAAAAATGTGGGTACTCCTCTCTTGCTGTGTGAAAACATTTTGGATGGGTTTTGAGTGGTCATTGTGCTAGTCCTGGCAACCCTGGATGAGACCAAAAATACAACAGGAGAACAAGCAGGCATAAACACTCATAAAAAAAACTAACAATAACAAAACCATAGATTCAGATATTTGGAATATTGCGCAAAAATATACATTTGATTTGATCAAATGAATTTGTTATATCGCCCAGCCCTACTGCCAGGTCTCTCAGGCCTACCACTCTCGTGCCATTGCCAAACTTGATGATGGTGTTGGAGTCGTGTGTGGTCACGCAGTTGTGGGTGAACAGAGAGTACAGGAGGGGGCTAAGCACGTCATGTGTTGAGTGTCAGCGTGCCTGATGTGTTTTTGCCAAGCCTCACATGTGGTGAATACAACAGGTGTAGACCTTACTGTGAAATGCTTACTTACTAGCCCTTAACCAACAATGCAGTTTTAAGAAAATAGAGTTAAGAAAATATTTGCTAAATAAACGGAAGTCAACAAAAAAAGTGACACAATAAAATGAGGCTATATACAGGGGGTACCAGTATGGAGTCAATGTGCGGGGGTACAATGCAAATAGTCTGGGTGGCCATTTGATTAATTGTTTAGCAGTCTTATGGCTTGGCGGTAGAAGCTGTTAAGGGGCTTTTGGACCTAGACGTTTTGCTCCGGTCCCATTTAATACGCAGTAGTAGAGATAACAGTCTATGACTTTGGTGACTGGAGTCTTTGACCATTTTTCGGGCCTTCCTCTGACACTGTCTAGCATATAGGTCCTGGATGGCAGGAAGCTTGGCCCCAGTGATGTACTGGGCCATAAGCACTACCCTCTGTAGCACCTTACGGTCGGATACCGAGCAGTTGCCGTACTAGGCGGTAATGCAACCGGTCAGGATGCTCTCGATGGTGCAGCTGGAGAACTTTTTGAGGATCTGTGGACCAATACCAAGTCTTCTGAGGGGGTAATTGCATTGTCGTGCCCTCTTCACGATTTTCTTGGTGTGTTTGGACCATGATAGTTTGTTGATGATGTGGACACCAAGGAACTTGAAAGTTTCGACCCGCTCCACTGCAGCCCCGTTGATGTGAATGGGCGTGTTTTCGGCCCTCCTTTTCCTGTAGTCCACGATCATCTCCTTTGTCTTGCTCACGTTGCGGGAGAGGTTGTTGTCCTGGCAATGCACTAGAGATTACATCATCTGTGGATCTGTTGGGGCTATATGTGAATTGGAGTGGGTCCAGGGTGTCTTGGATGATAGTGTTGATGTGAGTCATGACCAGCCTTTCAAAGCATTTCATGGCTACAGATGTGAGTGATAGTGATTTAGACAGGTTACCTTGGCGTTCTTGGGCATGGGGACAATGGTGGTCTTCTTGAAACATATGGGTATTACAAACTGGGTCAGGGGGAGGTTGAAAATGTCAGTGAAGACACTTGCCAGCTGGTCAGGGCATGCTCTGAGTACACGTCCTGGTAATGGCCATACGGCCCTGTGAATGTTGAACTATTTAAAGGTCCTACTCACATCGGCTACGGAGAGCGTGATCACACAGTCATCCAGAAGAGCTGGTGTTTTCATGCATGGTTTAGTGTTGCTAGCCTCGAAGCGAGCATAGAAGACATTTAGCGCGTCTGGTAGGTTTGCATCACTGGGCTGCTCGTGCCTGGGTTTCCCTTTGTAATCTGTGATAGTTTACAAGCCCTGCCACATCTGACGAGCGTCAGAGCCAATGTAGTAGGATTCGATCTTAGTCCCGTATTAACACTTTGCCTGTTTGGTGGTTCGTCGGAGGGCGTAGCGGGATTTATTATAAGCGTCCGGATTTGTGTCCCGCTCCTTGAAAGCAGCAGCTTTAAACTTGGCTAATCCGAAAGTAGCACAGCACATGGCTCTGTTTCATTCTGCCACAGTGGAGGAGACTGATGTGGAAAAAGAGGAACACACTGTGCCAAGCAGCAGATGTCCTTGTTAAACATTACACAGAAGGACGTGACATGCTAGAGATTACCTGGGGAGGGAGGGTTGGTTGGGTGGCCATTGTTGCTGACCAAATAAGAGCCAATTTAAGCTGGTAAATGTTTCCATATCACTTTTGATACAGCATTAATTTCACACATTGTCATAAATGTTACTTTGAACTTTCACACAGCTTGTTGCCTTTTTAGAGATTGGATGACATTTCAGAGATGTCAGACATTTGCAAATATGACAGTCTATGGAGTCTATTGGATGAGCATTAGCTGGCGACATGGAATCCCACCTCAAGCAAGAGGATATGTTGCCAGATGACAAGATAAAATCTGATTTGCTGTAGTACATGTACTGTACATGGCGATGCTGTAGCCCCATCATGCATTGTGACCACACAGTAGCGCCATACAATCCATCCATTGTGGCAACAGTCTGCTAACCAGGAGGAGTGTTCTCTCAGTGTTTATACAGATGAGCCTCCCTGTGTTGCGCTCCCTACAAGCAGCATATTGTTTTAATATCTCGCTTTCAGCTCAGCGTGTGTAATGGCAATTTGAGAAAGAGCGCAGCCCCCACGGTGGCTGTGTTTTAATTGGTTGCTCCAGGTCATTCAGTGGCATCTCTCGCCTGTTCTGAGACGTGCCTCAGTCTGACCAGGTCTGTTTGTCCAGCTGCTGGTTTACCCCCCACGCCCTTCTCACCCCCTCCACATTTCTCTCTTCCCTCTCAGTCCTTTTGAATACACGTGCAATCACACACACGCATTCACGTGCACACACTCATTCAAGATCAAATCAAAGTTTATGGTTGCCTACACAGTTTAGCAGATGATATAGCGGGTGAAGCTAAATGCTTTTGTTACTAGCTCCTAACAGTGCAGTAAAAATTTCAAACAAGTACACAAATAAGAATAACAAATAATTTACAAGAAATCATGAATGTCAGGTGGAATCCAGTTAACAACTCACACACTCACTGAGAGTTTTCCAATATTCCTTTGTCACAACAAAAATAAGTTCTGTTTTTCACCTTCACTTAGAGTGGCATGTCCAAAGGCCACGTCTCCCTCGGATTGTGGCTCAGAAAGAGTCTGGGGATTTGGATCGTTATTCAGAGATTCAGCGCTGGCTCGGGCATGCTGCTGGGATATGCTGCTGGGAAAGGCCAGCAGCATACCACCCTGCATACCACTGCTGGCTTGCTTCTGAAGCTAAGCAGGGTTGGTCCTGGTCAGTCCCTGGATGGGAGACCAGATGCTGCTGGAAGTGGTGTTGGAGGGCCAGTAGGAGGCACTCTTTCCTCAGGTCAAAAAAAAAAAATCCCAATGCCCCAGGGCAGTGATCTGTATAGGGTGCTGTCTTTCAGATGGGATGTTAAATGGGTGTCCTGTCTCTCTGAGGTCATTAAAGATCTCATGGCACTTATGGTAAGAGTATGTCCTAGCTAATTTCCCAATCTGGTTACCTAATAATCCCCAGTTTACAATTGGCTCATTCAGCCCTCTCCCCTGTAACTATTCCCCAGGTCATTGCTGTAGATGAGAATGTGTTCTCAGTCAACTTACGTGGTAAAATAACAGCCAAAATGTGAATGAGAGACTGATGAAGTGTGTACAGCCTGTGCAAAAAACACTGCAGATCTCATGCCTTTCAAGCAATTTCTGTATTAACAATCTAACCATATAGCCTGACATTTGTAGCATAAATAACTCTAAATGAAGAAAATAGGAGGACCTGTTTCTTTGTTAACCACTCAACACACCACTCAACACACAATAGCTGCATGTGCATCATCTTTTTGGAGAAAATATCCTTTCTATTTTATTCAGCTGTATTGTTCAATTGTATTCGTCATACTATAAAATAATTTCACAGAACTCTAAGAAAATATTTTATGCTAAATGAACTAGTGTAGCACACGGCCATATGACATAGCCAGATCTGGACCTAACATAAGGACAACTCAGTATGCTATTCTGTTCTTCTGAAATATATATTTTTTTCATATCATGCTTCGTTAGACCTGTCTAAAATAAATAATGGATTTATTGTGCAGGTGTAGGCTATATTACATGGATTTATTAGATTTTTTTAAAATGTAGATGTTCCAAAGGTCTGCATCAGGGGCTTTTATGCTATGCATGGAAGCCAGGAGATGCTAAATATGTTTATGCTACAGTTTTTTCTGATTGCTTGGGCATTATCTTTAAAACTCTACACACTAATCACAAAACATTACATCAAACCAGCAAAACATTTTACATCTCTTGCAAAAGCAAAAAATTCTTGCAAAACTCTTAAAAAAATCAAAGTTTTTGCGTCAATACTGTAGACACAAACCATCATTTGAAGAAGCACACAAAGCACCAACTATGCACTGATAGTATAAAGGAAAAACACTTGTGGCTTTAGCTTTTTCTGTCAGCAGGGCATAGCAGTTTGCAGTAAAGTTTTGTCATACATGTAGTATACACACATACACATAGGTATCCAAATGTGTAAAGTATGGATGTGTATTCCGAACATAACACACTATCAATACAAAAAAAATGTCAAAATGTTCCAACACTCCTCAAACAACAAAAGCGCAGTAGAAGAAAACAAAAACATTTGTTCTAGAAAAAAAATAACAGAAAAACTGTATATTCTTTCAGTTCCTCACATTTATTTTCCAGCGATTGAACGTTATCTAGCAGAACGGAGGGCAAGGGCAGATTAGCGACTCGTCGCCTGATCCTCGCAAGGCACCCTGATCTTTTGCCTCAAAATCTCAGTTTCCTTCCCCAGCGAATCACGGGGATCTGGGCCTGGTCGGGTGTCTGTAGTATTTCCTTCATGTCCGACTCATTGAAGAAGAACTCCTCGTTCAATTTGAGGTGAATAATCCCACTTCTGATGTCCAGAAGGTCTTAACAGTAAGAGACGGTAGCATCTGCTTCTAGCTCCATGACTCTCAGAAAGAGACAAGACAAAACAATGTAGCACAGTACGAAAAGACAGGGAACAGTCAATATGATGTAGCACCATACACTTCCAGATCCAGTACCAATGATAGGATAGTATAGCTTACCTGCACATGTTCATATCTCAGTTGTTTTACACGGTCTGAGTTTCTTTCGAAAGGGACTCTGTACAACTGCTTCATCCTAATTATATTGCGTTTCAGTAGACGAGACAGTGCAGAGACTCACTCTGTTGATGTTTAGGAATATGGTGTTATCTACAATTATTTGGTCCTGCAGTTCTCTGAGTCTGATGCAGTTATTTGCAGTGGCTATATTTACAATGTGGGTCTCCTGCTCTGGGGTGAACAGTTGACCTCTTCCACCAGATACTGGTTTTCTTACAGTTCTGTAAAAACATTTGAATGGTTTTAGTGATAGATCCTTCACATTATGAACATATGAACACATTATAAACACATATTATTATGAACACATAAGACTACAGCACTTACAGTTACTTACCGGTTCTCATTTCGAAATATCCAGATGATACATGCAACAGTATAGCGGCTCAGATTTGGTTGAACCTGTTGCCCAGCCTCCCTCATGCTCATCCCATGGTTGACAACATGGTCAACCACAGTCGCTCTATTTCATCAGTTATTGCGTACCTGACTCCCCTTCCTCTTCCCCTCCTCTTCTTCTCCCCGTCTTACTTCACCTCTTCCCTCTCCTCCTCCTCTTACTTCTTCACCTCCTCGTTCTCCTCGTCCTCTTCTTCCTCCTCCTCGTCCTCCTCTAGTTCTCACCCCTCTTACTCTCCGTCCAATATTGGCCTCCATCGTTGTCCAATCCAAATGTTTACCTGTGGCCTATTTATAGTGCTCAAGCTCTGATTTGTAAGTTAACTCGTTATCTAAAAGTTTTTTCATGTGTCAATGTGGAAAGGCAATTGGCGAAATAATGTATTCATGTACAGACCAATGTTTACAGTTTTGCTAGAAGTGTGTTATTAAATTGCAAACTGAGTGTACAGCAGTGAGTTATGTTTTACAGTTTTGCAAAAAGTCTGTTATAAAATTACAAACTGAGTGTAAAGCAGAGAACATGCATTCAGTTTGGCACACTTGGTAATTGCATTCATTGGCTACAAGTGTTAATGGTTTCAGAGATAGTGCTTCAAGAATCACTGTTAGTGTTTAAGCATTCAGAAAAAAAAAACTGTGATTAACGGTCAATTACCGTGAGACCAGCAGTTATTTCCATGACAAGAACCGGCTGACAAAATGTAATGACTGCCACAGCCCTAGAAGTGACCTCCCTCTGTTGTGTTATAAAACTCTTCGTCAGCTCTGCTAAAGTCCAGACACTGGTATGGCGCCTGGGCTTTCCCATGACTAGCCGCCCTAGAAGAATAAAGCAGGCTGACATTTTATTTTGGTCTTCCTCTACAATATTTTTACAGTATGTCATACAGTACGCTATAGCAGTGAAGGCGTAAAGAAAGAGTAGTATCTTGCTGAGCTAAAGTTTGCTTACCCTGGGTGTTGTTTTGGAGAAGGGGGGAGGAGTGAAGAGGGAGGAGTGGCGGGGAAGAGGAGTGTACCTAACTAACCATGGCATTTCAGTCCCCGTGGTGCACTGTTTATCTTTCACTGATCTGGCGTTGGCAGCATACCGGTATTTAGGGCTAGGCGTTGATGTTAGTATCTACAGTATGCAGGGATTTTTTTTCTCGGACCATGTGAGTTTTGCTTAGCCTTTTTGTGTGTGTAGACTTGACTCACTGCCTTGATGATTAATACACCAACGCGGAGTTAAACCCCCTGCAAATCCCATTAAAGCCCATCCACTCCCTCACACTAGTCTGATTAATGATTAATGCAGTCCCCAGGTGTCAGTCCTGTTAGCAGACTGTCTCAGCACCTCAGGGGGGTGAGCGCCCAGCTTGGTCTGACCACTCCCGTCTCCATGCTATGTTTTTCAAGACTGATCATAAGACTTCATACATCTACAGAAAGCGGTTGATTTTTTTATTGAAAGATGTGTATGTCATGGATTTCAGTGAAGATCTTTTCACTGTCTTCTTCTGCAGGTTCGATCCTAGATTTCATCTCCTAATTGTCCTCGGGTCACAATCAAGCACGTTTGCGTTAAACACAGCAGGCTCTGCACATTAATCATTAATGATTTTCTGTCAGGGATAAGAGAAAGGGGTTGTGTGTGTGTTGTCTCTGTGTGTCTGTGGCTTCTACTTAAGAGAGAGAGAGAGTGCACTCTATTAACCATTTGACAGTTGAAGACCTCCCACTCATAGAGGCCTGCTCTGATTCTCACCCAATTACAATGTGCCAGGGAAAAGGAAGGGGTGTCTTGAGGGCGGCCGTTATCTTTTAATTGAAGATGTCAGTCACCTCGCACACGAACAGAAGGCCACGACAGCTCTCACCTGCCTGTCTCTGCCTAAAATAAAACAAATTGGAAGGGGATCCTTTTATGCTATGATTTGTATGAGAGCATAGACAATGAAAACAACGTCAAAATATGTATTTCATTCATAAAAGCTGACCTTCTATGGCATCTTTTCCATATTGAAACAACCCCTCCACTTTCAGTCACTCCTCAGTGTGGTATGTTTCTCAACAGTGTTACTGAATTATTGCCACGTTGTGGAGGTGTCAATGTTCCATCATGTGTGTAATGAGAGTATGTAGCTTAGTGTATTTTCTCCTGGGAAAAAAAGGATTACAACACAATTACAATTGCATAGCTACATGATCATCAGTTTAGAAACATGTTTTTATAGTTTGACCAATGTACTTGGTACATTTGATTGCCACTGTGGGAAAGGAAAGCAATCCTCCATGAGTAGTCCTATTTTGCGGGTCTCTAGTCCAAAGTGAAAAGTGAATTTGGAACGCTTCTCAAGGGACCTTTAACCATTAGAGATTATTTCTGCATGATGACTCTGGCAACCGATGAAACACATGTGATGAAAGTAAGTCTTTGCATACACAATCATGTCAATGAGGTAATCTGGCCAAGTTTTTTTTTTCTCTTTTGGTTTAGCTAAAGAGATTGGACTGTAGATCCAGAAGCGTCAGTTGCTATGGGGCTTAAAGCAAGATCACTGTAGTTGGTCTTGCTTCTGTACCGTTTCGGATTCAAACAGGTTTAAAGCTGCAATATGTAACTTTTAGCTGACCCAACCGAATTCACAAAGAAATGTGTGTTATAGATCTGTCATTCTCATAGAGAGCAAGTCTAAGAAGCAGTAGATCTGTTCTATGTGCGCTATTTCTATGCTTCCCGTTCTTAAGTTTCGGTTTTGTACACCAGCTTCAAACACCTGAAAATATAATATTTGGGGTTATGGAAAATATATTTCACAGCAGTTTAGATGGTACAATGATTCGATACACGATAATTGCTTGTTTTGTCACCAACTGAAATTAGGTGAACTACTAAAATTATAAACACAACATGTAGAGTGTTGGTCCCATGTTTCATGAGCTGAACAAAAAGCGTATTTCTCTCAATTTTTGTGCACAAATTTGTTTACATCCCTGTTAGTGAGCATTTCTCCTTTGTCAAAGTGTGGCATATCAGGAATCTGATTAAACCGTAAGATCAGTACACAGTTGCACCTTGTGCTGTGGACAATAGAAGGCTACACAACACAATGCCACAATGCCTCAAAAGTTTTGAGGGAATGTGCATTTAGCATGCTGACTGCAGGAATGTCCACCAGAGCTGTTACCAGATAATTTTATGTTAATTTCTCCACCATGTCGCCTCCAACGTAGTTTTAGAGAATTTGGCAGTACATCCAACCGGCCTCACAATCGAAGACCACGTGTATGGCATTGTGTGGGCGAGCAGTTTGCTGATGTCAATGTTGTAAACAGAGTGCCCTGTGGTGGCGGTAGGGTTATGGCATGGGCAGGCTTAAGCTACGGACATCAAACACAATTGCATCTTATCGATGGCAATTTGAATACAAAGAGAAACTGTGATGAGATAGAGTCCCATTGTCATGCCATTCATCTGCCACCATCACCTCATGTTTCAGCATGATAATGCACCATGCTGCAAGGATCTGTGAATGTCCCAGTTCTTCCATGGCCTACATACTCACCAGACATGTCACCCATTGAGCAAGTTTGGGATGCTCTGGGTCAATGTGTATGACAGTGTGTTCCAGTTCCGAGCCAATATCCACCAACTAAGCAGAGCCATTGAAGAGGAGTGGGACAACATTCCACAGGCCACAATCAACAGCCTGATCAACTCTATGCGAAGGAGATATGTCGCGCTGCATGAGGCAAATGGTTGTCACACCAGATACTGATTGTTTTTACTGATCCACGCCCCTACCTTTTTTTTAAGGTTTCTTAAAATCCATATATTACGGCCTAATGAATTTATATCAATTGACTGATTTCCTTACATGAACTGTAACTCAGTAAAATCTTTGAAATTGTTGCGTGTTGTGTTTATATTTGTGTTTGGTATATTAGAATTTTAGCATCCAGGAAATGATGGAGTGATTTCTGCATAGTGTATCTTTAATTACACTGGCTGGTTATCCTTGACGAAGTAGAATGTCTTTCAGGTTGAAATATCAGACCAGAAAATCAAGTATTGAAACGCATACTGAAGGTAACTGTGGCTGATTTAAGAGAATGAATTATTAAATCATTCATTGAAATGTATAAACAGTGAGGTTTGACAGAGATGACTGATGTGAACATCTGAAATTAGTGCAGACACATGCACTGCACATACACTAACGTTCAAAAGTTTGGGGTCACTTAGAAATATCCTTGTTTTCCATGAAAACCTACATGAAATTAGTTGCAAAATTAATAGGAAATATAGTCAAGACGGTGACAAGGTTATAAATAATGATTTTTAATTGAAATAATAATTGTTTCCTTCAAACTTTTCTTTTGTCAAAGAATCCTTCATTTGCAGCAATTAGAGCCTTGCAGACCTTTTGGCATTCTAGTTGTCAATTTGTTGAGAAAATCTGAAGAGATTTCACCCCATGCTTCCTGAAGCACCTCCCACAAGTTGAATTGGCTTGATGGGCACTTCTTACATACCATACGGTCAAGCTGCTCCCACAACAGCTCAATAGGGTTGAGATCCGGGGACTGTGCTGGCCACTCCATTATAGACAGAATACCAGCTGGCTGCTTCTTCCCTAAATAGTTATTTCATAGTTTGGAGCTGTGCTTTGGGTCATTATCCTGTTGTAGGAGGAAATTGGCTCCAATTAAGCCCCGTCCACAGGGTATGGCATGGCGTTGCAAAATGGAGTGATAGCCTTCCTTCTTCAAGATCCCTTTTACCCTGTACAAATTTCTCACTTCACCACCACCAAAGCACCCCAGACCATCCTTGACAGATGGTGTCAAGTACCGCTCCAGCGTCTTTTTCTTTTTTCTGCGTCTCACGAATGTTATTCTTTGTGATCCGAACTCCTCAAACTTAGATTCAAGATGGCTTAGCAGTGGGATGTCTGTTTTGATGTCTTGTCCCGTCCCTTGTATATATTGTTTTTCTTCGTATATATTTGTATTATTTTTAATCTCATTGTCCATCTATGGACTGAACAACCTCTCCTGCAACCCGCCTCACCCAATGTGGTATGGATCTGCTATTTTTACCCTTTTGAACCCCTTCAGGAGCTAGCCAGCTAACTAGCTACTTGCTAGTAGTCAATTAGCCACTGCTAGCGGTCATCACGTTAACTCGGATATCTGCCACCCTCAGCCTAGGCAACTCCTGCCAGCCTGCACAGCGCGATATCTACCCAGAGCATATCATACTGCTTTTCTCTACCACATCTCCAGATTCCTACCGCAAGCTCTGAACCTTTACTCCAGATCATCGCAGCTAGCTAGCTGCTATCCGAGTGGCTATTCTTGTCTAACGTCTCTGTCCCGGAGCAAGCACCAGTTAGCCTGGAGCTAGGATCGAACTAGGCCCGAAGAGGTCCGTCAAGCAATTCCTGGGCTTCAATTAACTCTTTTGCCAATTGGCATGGACCCTTTGCTGCCGACACGGAGCCCCGCACGACTGGTCTACCGACGTAACCGTCCGAGGGGGTTTCTGTCCCGAAGCAAGCACCAGTTAGCCTGGAGCTAGCCTGGAGCTAGGCCCTGCTCCCTGCTAGCCAAAGTAATCCATCAGATAACTCCTGGGCTTCAATACCTCTTCTTCCAATTGGCCATGGATAACAGGCAACATCCACATCGAGTTAAAGGCTACAGATGCCACTTTCAAGGAGCGGGACACTAATCCGGACGCTTATAAGAAATCCTGCTATGCCCTCAGACTAACCATCAAACAAGCAAAGTGTCAATATAGGATTAAGATTGAATCCTTCTACACCGGCTCTGACGCATCGTCAGATGTGGCAGGGCTTGAAAACTTTTATGGATTACAAAGGGAAACCCAGACGCAAGCTGCCCAGTGCCGAGAGCCTACCAGACGAGCTAAATACTTTTTATGCTTGCTTTGAGACAAGGAACTCTGAAGCATGCACGAGAGCACCAGCTGTTCTGGACGACTGTGTGATAACGCTCTCGGTAGCTGATGTGAGAAAGACCTTTAAACCGGTCAACATTCACAAAGCCGCGGGGCCAGATGGATTATGAGGACATGTACTCAAAGCATGCGCGCACCAACTGGCAAGTGTCTTCCCTGATATTTTCAACCTCTCCCTGACTGAGTCTGTAATACCTACGTTTCAAACAGACCACCATAGTCCCTGTGCCCACGGAAGCAAAGATAACCTGCCTAAATGATTAGCGCCCCGTAGCACTCACGTCAGTAGCCATGAAGTGCTTTGAAAGGCTGGTCATAGCTCACATCAACAGCATCATCCCTGATACCCTAGATCCACTCCAATTCGCATTCCGCCCCAACAGATTCACATGTAACGCTATCTCTATTGCACTCCACACTGCCCTTTCCCACCTGGACAAAAGGAACCCCTATGTGAGAATGCTATTCATTGACTACAGCTCAGCGTTCAACACCATACTCCGCACAAAGCTCATCACTAAGCTAAGGACCCTGGGACAAAACACCGCTCTCTGCAACTGGATCCTGGACTTCCTGACAGGCCGCCCCCAGGTTGTAAGGGTAGGCAAAAAACATGTCTGCCACGCTGTTCCTCAACACTGGGGCCCCTCAGGGGTGTGTACTTAGTCCCCTCCATTACTCCCTGTTCACCCACGACTGCATGACCAAAAACAACTCTAACATCATCATTAAGTTTGCTGACAACATAACAGCGGTAGGCCTGACCACCGACAACGATGAGACAGCCTATAGGGAGGAGGTCAGTGAACTGGCAGTGTGGTACCAGGACAACAACATCTCCCTTAATGTGAGCAAGACAAAGGAGATGAATGTGGACTACAGGAAAAGGCGGGCTGAACAGGGCCCCATAAACATCAACAGGGCTGTATTGGAGCGGGTCAAGAGTTTCAAGTTCCTTGGTGTCCACCAACAAACTATCATGGTCCAAACACACCAAGACAGTTGTGAAGAGGGCACGACAAAACCTTTTCCCCCTCACGAGACTGAAAAGATTTGGCAGATCCTCAAAAAGTTCTACAGCTGCCCCATCGAGAGCATCCTGACCGGTTGCATCACCGCCTGGTATGGCAACTTCTCGGGCATTTGACTGTAAGACGCTGCACAGGGTAGTGCGAACGGCCCAGTTCATCACTGGGGCCGAGCTTCCTGCCATCCTGAACCTATATAAGGTGGTGGTGTCAGGTGGTGTCCATAAGCCCATAAAATTTTCAGAGACTCCAGTCACCCAAGTCATAGACTGGTTGTCTGCTACCTCACGACAAGCGGTACCGGACCACCAAGTCTAGGACCAAAAGGCTTATTAACAGTTTCTACCCCCAATCCATAAGACTACTGAACAATTAATCAAATGGCCACCGGACTATTACATTGACCCCCCACCTCCATTTGTTTTGTACACTGCTGCTACTCGCTCTTTATTATCTATGCATTGTCACTTCACCCCTACTTACATGTACGAATTATCTCAACTAACCTCTACCCCCACACACTGACTCGGTACCGGTACACCCTGTATATATCCCCATTATGGTTGTTATTTTGTAACTTTTTATTTTTATTTTATACTTTAGTTTATTTGGTAAATATTGTCTTAACCAACAGTGCAGTTGAAGAATAGTTAAGAGCTTGTAAGTAAGCATTTCATGGTAAGGTCTACACTTGTTGTATATAAAATTTGATTTGATATAATGAGTAGAAAATAACATGACTATAATCATTAATAGGGAGTAATAACATGGCTATATATAGGGAGTAGAAAATTACATGGCTATATACAGGGAGTACAAAATAACTTGGCTATATATAAGGAGTAGATAATAACATGGATATAAACATATATTATCATAACAAGGGGACGACCCAGATGTAGACACGGGAGGCAGATGGTTGGAGTCTTAGATGTTTAATAATCTAAAAATGAGTAGGCAAGAGAATGGTCGTGGACAGGCAAGAGGTCAAAACCAGCTAAGAGTCCAGAAGGTACAGAGTGGCAGGCAGGCTCGAGGTCAAGGCAGGAAGGATGGTCAGGCAGGTGGGTACAGAGTCCAGAAACAGGCAAGGGTCAAAACTGGGAGGACTAGAAGAAGGAGAAATAGCAAAGCAGGGGAAAGGGAAAAAACACGGGTTGACTTGGACATACAAGACAAACTGGCACAGAGAGACAGGTAACACAGGGATAAATACACTGGGGAAAACAAGCGACACCTGGTCTTAAGAATAGCCACCCTGGCTCTTCTCCAGGTACGTCGACAGCGGTGGACAAACATCTGGACCGAGGGTATGCCGATACCCCATGGAGCACTCGAAAGGGGAGAGTACCGTGGCAGAACAGGGAAGGGTGTTCCCGGGCATACTCCACCCGGACCAGTTGACTGCTCCAGGTAGACGGGTTGGTTGAGACCAGGTATCTTAAGGTGTTCTCCAGGTCCTGATTAGCTCAATCTGACTGGCCTTCTATTGGGGATGGAATCCAGAGGATAGACTGGCCGATGCCCCAATAAGGGTGCAGAACGCCTTCCAAAACTGAGATGAAAATTGAGGACCCCGGTCGGCAACCATATCCATGGATCCGGAAGATGTGCTGCACCATGAGCTGGGCTGTTTCCTTGGCAGAGGGTAGTGTAGGGAGAGGGATGAAATGAGCGGCCTTAGAAAACCGATCCATCACTGTCAGAACGACGGTGTTGCCATCAGACGGGGAATGCCCCATGACAAAGTCCGGAGAGATATGGGACCAGGGATGATGAGGGACCAGTAGTAACTGAAGAATGCCAGAAGGAGCTTGCCGTGAAGTCTTGTTCTGGGCGCAAACTGTGTATGCGGGGAGGAAGGCAGAGACGTCGGGAACCATTGTGGGCCACCAGAAACGTTGTCGAAGGAAGGCCTATGGTACGGCGGGAACCAGGATGACAGGTTAGCCTGGAGGATTGAGCCCATTCCAGGTTACCAGGACTGGACTGAGTTGGGGACAAACAGCCGGTTAGCCGGGTCCCCTTCAGGTCCAGGGTCGCAATACCCTAATCCACTGTGGCTTCTAGGCATGAGGTCGGGAGAATGGTTTCGGTGACCAAGGGTGTGGCAGAGGATATGTATAGGCGAAAGAGAGTGTCAGGCTTCACATTTTTGGACCCTGGGCGGTAGGAAATGTTAAAGTTGAATCTGGTGAACAACAGAGCCCATCTGGCCTGCCTGGGGTTAAGGCGCTTGGCTGTACGGAGATATTCCAGATTTTTATGGTCGGTCCAGACCAAGAATGGCTATTCTGCTCCTTCCAGCCAGTGCCTCCACTCTTCCAACGCCATCTTGACCACCAGGAGTTCTCGGTTGCCTACGTCGTAGTTCCTCTCTGAATTGAGACGATGGGACAGGAAGGCACAGGGATGAAGCTTTTGGTACTGGGCCGATCGCTGGGACAAGATGGCCCCCACTCCAACATCAGAAGCATCCACCTCAACCACAAATTGACACGACGGGTCCGGATGGATGAGGATGGGTGCTGTTGTGAACCAATACTTCAGGTCCACAAAGGCTTTGATGACAGCAGGAGACCATTTGAACGGTACTTTGGGAGAAGTGAGGGCCGAGAGGGGGGCCGCCAGGGTGCTGTAACCCTGAATGAAACTGCGGTAGAAGTTTGCAAATCCTAGGAAACGTTTCAACTGCACCCTAGACGTAGGTTGAGGCCAAACCACCACTACTTTCACCTTTCCAGGATCCATTTGGACATTACCCTCAGCAATGACATATCCTAGAAAAGCGATTGTAGAGCGGTGGAACTCACACTTCTTGGCTTTCACAAACAGTTGGTTCTCCAGGAGGCGCTGAAGGACCTGCCTGACGTAAAGAACATGTTCTTGGACAGACCGAGAAAAAAACAGGATGTCGTCAAGGTAGACAAACACAAAATGGTTGAACATGTCCCGGAGCACATCGTTTACCAAAGCCTGAAAGACAGCGGGGGCGTTGGTGAGTCAAAACGGCATGACCTGATCCTCATAATGTCCCCTGGCTGTGTTGAAGGCTGTCTTCCACTCATCCCCTTTGCGTATCCGAACCAGGTGGTAGGCATTCCGAAGGTCCAACTTGGGACAAATGGTGGTCCCCTGGAGAAGTTCAAAAGCCGAGGAGAGGAGTGTTAGGGGGTAATGACTTTTGATAGTAATGTCATTTAGTCCCCTGTAGTCAATACACAGACGCAGGGTCTTGTCCTTCTTCTCCACAAAGAAAAACCCTGTGCTGGCAGGAGATGCAGACGGACAGATGGCCCCAGTAGCCAGAGACTCCTCTATGTACTCCTCCATAGCCTTGGTCTCCGGCCCGGATAGAGAATATAGCCGACCCCGAGGTGGTGTGGTGCCTGGGAGAAGATCAATGGCACAATCATAAGGACATAAGGACGGTGCGGGGGTAGGGAAGTAGCACGTGCCTTGTTGAAAACTTCAAGTAGGTCATGGTATTCAGTGGGAATGACAGAAATATCCAAAGCCTTGCTGATGTCCTGAGGAAGACGTCTGGGGGAAGGCAGTGCTGCTTGAAGACAGTGGGAATGGCAAAATGAAATGGGCTCCAACCCATGATGGAGCTGGTCCAGTCAATACCAGGGTTGGAGCCAAGAAAACCCCAAGACAACAGGAACATGGGGAGATGCAATGAAGAGGAACTGTATGGTCTCACTGTGGTTACCGGAAATCCGTATTTGAATGGGCACAGTACCATGGGTGACTCCATCTATTGAGCAGCCCATAAAACTTTCATCCGCCCCTCAGTCAATAAGCACTCGGAGAGACTTAGATTGGTCACAGCAAAGCCACAAAAATAGGTGTGCGGGTGATGGGAATTAGGGAACTCCCAGTCTGACTCACCAAAGTACTTGTACCCACCAGAGACAAGGGTTTCCTAACAGGGCAGCTATGTAATGTCCTGCCCCTCCACAGTACAGACAACAGTTGGAATTCAGCCTACGTGAGCTTTCCCCAACCGATAACCTAGCTCTTCCCAATTGCATAGGCTCAGGAGAATCCAACTCACCTGTCGTTGATAATTCACGAGGGAGCTCGGGTGGCTTCGGATCCTTTCCGGATTCCTTCGAAGATGAGCAAGCCATAGCGGGTGAACAAGTGTGCCCGATGCCAGACGTCCTCTCACTCCTGTGTTCCCTTAACTTCTTGCGGATCATTGGGATGCTACCTTCCCACCTGGCCAACATCCGGTGAAATTGCAAAGCTCCAAATTCAAGTTACAGAAATCGTAATATTAAACATTCATGAAAATACAAGTGTCATACATCATTTAAAAGCTTAACTTCTTGTTAATCCAGCCGCTCTGTGAGATTTCAAAAAGGCTTTACAGCGCCCCGCACACAAAAGCATTACATACATTTCTAACCAAGCAGATGTGTCACGAAAGTCAGAAATAGCGATAAAATAAATCACTTACCAATCACAAGGGTCCCAGCTACATAACAAATGGTCCTTTTGTTCGATAAAGTCCTTATTTATATCCCAAAAAAGTGTTTCAATGGCACGCTTGACTCAGTAATCCACCGGTTTCCCTCTTTCAAAATGTATACAAAATGAATCCCGTAAGTTACCAATAAACTTCTTCGAAACAAGTCAAACAACGTTCCTAATCAATCCTCAGGTACCCTATTATGTAAATAAATGATACAATTTAAGACGGAGAATACCGGAGACCATTACCGGAGATAAATAACGAAGTACGCGCACTCACAGGAATGCGACACAAACACTACAGCCGAAATGGGAGCCACTTAGAAAACCTACAAATTCTAGCTCATTTTTCAAAAAACAAGCCTGAAACTCTTTCTAAAGACTGTTGACATCTAGTGGAAGCCCTAGGAACTGCCATCTGGGAGGACTTCCTTTTATATTCCCATTCCCAGGGATTGTAATCAGAGATGTGCTGAAAATAAACCAGAGGACAATCCATCCAGAATTTTTTTCGCCTGCCATATCAGTTCTGTTATACACACAGACATTATTTGAACAGTTTTAGTGTTTTATATCCAATACTACCAATTATATGCATATCCTAGCTTCTGGGCCTGAGTAACAGGCAGTTTACTTTCCGCACCTCATTCATCCAAACTTCCGAATACTGCCCCCTAGCCCGAAGAAGTTAAGATCTCCTCTCACTCTTGCGTTCCCTCAATTTTAATGGTTAGGGTGATGAGGGAGCTGAGATCCACCGGCAATTCCCGAGCAGCAAGCTAATCTTTTACCACCTCAGATAATCCATGAAGAAAGGTATCGAAGAGAGACTCCAGATTCCAGACACTCTCGGTGGACAACGTGTGAAAATCAACCGCATAGTCTGAATACCGGAGTTTTGATGTAAATCAAGAAGTTTACTGGCCGCCCCTCTCCCGGATACCGGAGACTCGAATACCTTCCTCACCTCCAGCATGAATTCCTCCAGATGACAACAAAGGGTGGATTATTGCTCCCAAACAGCCGTGGCCCATGAGAGCGCCCTTCCCGACAATAGCGTAATAACATGCTCTATCTTCGATCGGTCCAAAGGGAACGAAGATGGCTGTAGCGCAAAAATAAGCGAGCACTGAGAAAGAAAGCCCCGACAGGTACCAGGATCTCCAGAATTTTGCTCCGGAGGAGGTAAGCGGGGTTCTCGTGGAACCGGGGTAGGCTGTACAAACTCGCCACTAAAAGGATAAAATGCACCGGGAGGTTGGGGTCTTTCAGGGATATCAAAACAGGAGAACACAAAAAAAATGCTGGTTGACTTGGACATACAAGACGAATTGACACAGAGAGACAGGAAACACAGGGATAAATACACTGGGGAAAACAAGCGACACCTGGATGAGGTGGAGACCATAACAAGGACAGGAGAAACATCAGGGTGTGACATATATAGGGAGTAGAAAATAACATGGGTATACATATATAGGGAGTAGAAAATAACATGGCTAGATATAGGGAGTAGAAAATAACATGGCTATATACATACAGTTGAAGTCGGAAGTTTACATACACCTTAGCCAAATACATGTGAGTTTTGTCAGTTTTTCACAATTCACAATTCATCTTCACAAGGTCCTTTGCTCTTGTTCTGGGATTGATTTCCACTTTTCGCATCAAAGTACATTCCTCTCTAGGAGACAGAACTCGTCTCCTTCCTGAGCGGTATGACGGCTGCTTGGTTCCATGGTGTTTAATACTTGCATAGTATTGTTTGTACAGATGAACGTGGTACCTTCAGGCGTTTTGAAATTGCTCCCAAGGATGAACCAGACTTGTGGAGGTCTACAATTTGTTTTCTGAGGTCTTGGCTGATTTATTTTGATTTTCCCATGATATCAAGCAAAGAGGCACTGAGTTTGAAGGTAGGCCTTGAAATACATCCACAGGTACACCCCCAATTGACACAAATGATGTCAATTAGCCTATCAGAATATTCTAAAGCCATGACATAATTTTGTGGAATTTTCCAAGCTGTTTAAAGGCAGTCAACTTAGTGTATGTAAACTTCTGACCCACTGGAATTGTGATACAGTGAATTATAAGTGAAATAATCTGTCTGCAAACAATTGTTGGAAAATGTACTTGTGGCATGCACAAAGTAGATGTCCTAACCGACTTGCCAAAACTATAGTTTGTTGACAAGAAATTTGTGGAGTGGTTGAAAAATGAGTTTTAATGACTCCAACCTAAGTGTATGTAAACTTCTGACTTCAACTGTATATAGTGAGTAGAAACTAACATGGCTATCTCCATTTATAGGGAGTAGAAAATAACATGGCTATATACAGGGAGTACCATGATACTAAGCAGAGATGTGCTTGTTTCTTCTTGAAAATATAACATATTCTGAACTGAACAGGCTTTTTGGCTGACTGGCCTGTGTCTACTCGGAGTACTTAAGTATACACTGAGTGTACAAGATATTGGGGACATCTGGTCTTTACATGACAGACTGACCAGGTGAAAGTTATGATCCTTTATCCACTTCAAGCAGTGTAGATGAAGGGGAGGAGTCAGGTTAAAGAAGGATTTTTAAGCCTTGAGACAATTGAGACATGGGATTGTGTATGTGTGTTATTCAGAGGGTAAATGAGCAAGACTAAATATTTAAGTGCCTTTGAACGGGGTATGGTAGTAGATGACAGGTGCACCGGTTTGACTGGGTCAAGAACTGCGACGCTGCAGGTTTTTCATGCTCAACAGTTTCCCATGTGTATCAGGAATGGTAAACTACCCAAAGGACTTACAGGCAACTTGACACAACTCTGGAAAGCATTGAGCAGCATAGAGTCCATGCCCCGACGAATTGAGCCAGAATTGAGCCAGAGCTGTTCTGAGGGCGAAAGGTAGTGCAACTAAATATTAGGAAGATGTCTCTAATGTTTTGTGCACTTAGTGTAAGTGCTTCCATTTTACATTCGAGTAATTTAGCAGATGGCTACCTGCCATCCTAGTCGTTGAGGCCTCTATTGCCAGTAAACTAAAGCTTCCCCATTTTACATTCCCCAGTAGTGGAGTGTTTTGTTAGAATATACATTCATCCACACTGCTCTAGGCCAGAGCTTGGGAGAAGTCCTCACTGCCAAGCCTTAAACAAATAGTGGGCATTCTGATAGGAGCCTGTGACACCAGTCACTGAGGAACTGAGGAAGAGGAGAGGGAGGAGTGCAATGGGTCTCTGTTCTTATAGGCTTATGGGGCCCCTCTGCTGTTGCCTTTGTTTACTTATGAATTGCTGAGCACTTGTTTATTTATTTGTTTATTAAGTTTCCTCACTCCTCTATGAAAAATGTGTCTTGTTATTTTCAGTCCATCTCTGTAGATTCCCAGATTACGGAAACAAATAGCTTTTGCTTGCATGGTGCATCGAAAATCATTTTTATTGGTGTACTTTTTGTTTAAATATACTAATGTCTCGTGAAGTGAGGGGAATAATTCAATGCAGCACATGGAGCGTTTCTTACCATGACCTCTATTCTTAAATTATAATCCCATCAACCTAACCATGAATTATTTTGTCAGGGAAGCATCAGTGGTTGTACAGTTGCTACTAATTTAATTGCCTATGAGTTGACGCTAGGCTTTCTTTTCATCCAACCAGGAGACGTCGTCAAGACAACCACAAATGACAAAGGGCTTTCTCAGTCTATTCAGCGATATGAAAGAGAGGCTGTTTTGTGTGACGGAGATCAGTGGAGGCTGCTGAGGGGAGGACGGCTCATAATAATGGCTGGAATGGAGTCAATGGAATGGCATCAAACATGTGGTTTCCGTGTGTTTGATAACATTCCATTTACTCCATTCCAGCAATTATTATGAGCCGTCCTCCCCTCAGCAGCCTCCACTTACAGAGATGTAATAACACATGCAGTAGGTGGTAAGGTATGCAGCCAGGGCACAAATGCATGAATACGCCTGTTTCTCCCCCTCTTCAGCCTCCTGTGATGGCAACACAAAGACATACATTATCAATATCCTATTCACAGGATGCTAATAATGCCATATTATCTGAATAAAACATATTGACACAATCACACAACATACACTCTTCTTTAATCTCACTTCCATTGTAGCTACTTCTGCTCTGCAGAACACTTGTGGCCGAACTGCTAAATGCCAACTATATTTCACTTGCAAATGGATTGGTCAATCTGATCATGTTGGTTTGGTCTTTAAAGTTCACAGCAGAGGAAAGAGTGTAAAAGACAGATAGAAATCCAAGGAGACAGAATGTGTTTTTATTTATTCTTTTCTACATGCACACGCTCCTCAATGTTCACATTTTGGTCAGATCATTCCCTGAAGAACCCCACAGTCAGTAGTGTTGTCTGTAATTTGGTTGGAGTAGTTGACTCCTGTCCTGGTGCTGTGGCCACAGAAGAGTCAACAGGACCTGTCCACCTGCCTCTCAGTAGGACCTAAACCAGCCTCTCAACAGGACCTGACCACCAGCCACTCAGCAGGACCTGACCACCAGACTCTCAGCAGGACCTGACCACCAGCCTCTCAGCAGGACCTGACCACCAGCCTCTCAACAGGACCTGACCACCAGCCTCTCAACAGGACCTGACCACCAGCCTCTCAACAGGACCTGACCACCAGCCTCTCAACAGGACCTGACCACCAGCCTCTCAGCAGGACCTGACCACCAGCCTCTCAGCAGGACCTGACCACCAGCCTCTCAACAGGACCTGAACCAGCATCTCAGCAGTACCTAACCACCAGCCTCTCAACAGGACCTGACCACCAGCCTCTCAACAGGACCTTCTCTGAGAATTCCTTCGACCTCATGGCTTGGTTTTTGCTCTGACGTGCACTGTCAACTGTGGGACCTTATATAGACAGGTGTGTGCCTTTCCAAATCATGTCCAATTAATTGAATTGACCACAGGTGGACTTCAATCAAGTTGTAGAATCATCTCAAGGATAATCAATGGACACAGGACGCACCTGAGCTCAATTTCGAGTATCATTGCAAAGGTCTGAATACTTATCTAAATATATATGTTTCGAATTATTATTTTTAACCTATTTTCGCTTTATCATTATGGGGTATTGTGTGTAGATTTATGAGAGAAAAAACGTAATTTAATCAATTTTAGAATAAGGCTATATCAAAATGTGGAAAGAGTCAAGGGGTCTGAATACTTCCTGGATGCGCTGTATACTTTAGTTTTACACATGACTATTTATAAGTATATTTATTCTGATATATAGCTTATGTATGAATACATAATCCTTCAGCTGCCTACATCCATCATTCTTGCGGAATAATCTCTCTTTATCTCTCTCCTGCTCTCTCTCTCTCCCCCCTGCTCTCTCTCTCCTGCTATCTTGTTCTCTCTCCCCTGCTTTCTCTTTCTCTCTCCCCTGCTCTCTCTCTTTCTCCCTCTTCCCTGCTCGCTCTCTCTCTCTCCACTCTCTCCCCTGCTTGCTCTCTCTCTCCCCTCTCTCTCTCCCCTGCTCTCTCTCTCTCTCCCCTGCTCTCTCGCTCTTTCTCCCCTGCTCACTCACTCTCTGCCCTGCTCTCTCTCTCTCCTCTGCTCTCTCTCTCTCCTCTGCGCTCTCTCTCTCTCTCTTCCCTGTGCTCTCTCTCTTCCCTGCTCTCTCTCTCTCCCCTCTCTCTCTCCCCTGTTCTCTTGGTCTCTCTCATGCTCTCTTTCCCCTGCTCTCTCGCTCTTTCCCCTCTCTCTCTCCCCTGCTCTCTCTCTCTCCCCTGCTCTCTATCTCCTGCTCTCTCTCTCTCCCCCCCTTGCTCTCTCCTGCTCTCTCTCTCTCCCCTGCTCTCCTGCTCTCTTTCTCTCCGCTGCTCTCTCTCCCCTGCTCTCTCTCTCCTGCTCTCTTTCTCTCCGCTGCTCTCTCTCCCCTGCTCTCTCTCTCCTGCTCTCTTTCTCTCCGCTGCTCTCTCTCCCCTGCTCTCTCTCTCCTGCTCTCTTTCTCTCCTGCTCTCTCTCCCCTGCTCTCTCTCTTTCTCCCTCTTCCCTGCTCGCTCTCTCTCTCCACTCTCTCCCCTGCTTGCTCTCTCTCTCCCCTCTCTCTCTCCCCTGCTCTCTCTCTCTCTCTCCCCTGCTCTCTATCTCCTGCTCTCTCTCTCTCCCCTGCTCTCTTGCTCTCTCTCTCCTGCTCTCTCTCTCTCTCTCTCTCCTGCTCTCTCTCTCCTCTCCTCTCTCTCTCCCCTGCTCTCTCTCCCCTGCTCTCTCTCCCCTGCTCTCTCTCCCCTGCTCTCTCTCCCCTGCTCTCTCTCCTGCTCTCTCTCTCTCCCCTGCTCTCTATCTCCTGCTCTCTCTCTCTCTCCCCTGCTCTCTATCTCCTGCTCTCTCTCTCTCCCCTGCTCTCTCTCTCTCTCTCCCCTGCTCTCTCTCTCTCTCTCTCCCCTGCTCTCTCTCCCCTGCTCTCTCTCTCTCTCTCTCCCCTGCTCCCCTGCTCTCTCTCTCTCTCTCTCCTGCTATCTTGTCTCTCTCCCCTGCTCTCTCTCTCTCTCTCCCCTGCTCTCCTGCTCTCTCTCTCCCCTGCTCTCCTGCTCTCTCTCTCTCTCTCCCCTGCTCTCTCTCTCTCTCCCCTCTCTCTTTACTGTGCATAAGGCAGACCAGTGTAGTGTTTGGCTTGATCTCAGACTCTAGAGCCAACTGGAATAAGTCTGCGTTGATTCCCCATGACAAACCACCATTAGAAATGTCTAGGCCTACATGAAGGGTCCCGTTATAAGACCGACTGTGTGAAGCTCTTCACAAGGAAGTGGCTTTATTCTCCAACCGGTCAGAGAAGCCACTTGGCCAGAGAGGACTGAAAGGGACACTATTCCCACCAAAGGGCTTCACAGACCCCCTTTCAACACTGGGGACATAGAGAAAGACCCTCTGTGTGTTTATGTGAGGGCTGCTTGCTATAGACCTATAGAAGTGGAGGGAAATGGCAGAGGGCCAAGTGTGTGTACGTCTGCCTTTGATATCATCTCGTTTACATTGATCTTTGTCTATACCAACATTTTGTATTATATACTACAATAGAAGACATCTGTGACTGTGACTGGTCAGTGTTATTCCCTACAGAAAGACCCTCGAAGTCTGACAACTACACCCTATGCTGTGACATTTATGCTTTCTGTAAAACAGAAAATCTATGTGTTAGATTAACTGTACTGTAGTTGGATACTACCTTTCCCTCGTAGTCATGAAACTATGAACTATGATGGCTGTGTGTGCTCATCGGAGCCTGTCATAAATCAAGCAGACGGTACAGCACCATTTGGCAGTGTACCAAAGGGGGAGATTCCAGGAGCAACAGAAGAATGTCAGGTCTCCGAGCCTGAGGCCCATCTCATTCAGACGGCGCCTGAAAATAGTCAGTCTTTTTGGAGGAATTCGCTGCTGATCTCTGATTTTTATGGGGTCTTAACCTTTAAAACCCTGTTACAAGTCATTAGGAGTTGAAGGTTCAAACGTGCACTGCAGCCACTTTCAATGATTGATCAACATAAAGGAGAGTCTCCCGATCTCTCTGTTTCTGAGGTGTCTCTATGCGTAGAGCAGTGGAGCTTTGTGGACTTGGCTGTCGTGTAGTGGGATTGTAAAACCCTGGTCAGACCACCAGTGCTGTTGGCAGCCTAATAGTCTAGAAGTAGTTATTTTAGGTTTCTTGGACTGCACCAGGGCAGAGCCATGCTGTAACGGCGTTCTTCGTTTGTTGAAAGAGAGGACCGAAATGCAGCGTGGTGGTTACTCGTGTTCTTTAATGAATGAATGACGATACATGAAATAACTATTAAATACGAAAACAACAAACGGAACGTGAAACCTAATACAGCCTATCTGGTGAACACTACACAAAGACAGGAACAATCACCCACGAAATACAAAGCGAAACCCAGGCTACCTAAATACGGTTCCCAATCCGAGACAACGAGAATCACCTGACTCAGATTGAGAACCGCCTCAGGCAGCCAAACCTAACTAGACACACCCCTAATCATTAGCAATCCCAAATCCTATAAAACTCCAATACGAAACACAACACATAAACCCATGTCACACCCTGGCCTGACCAAAATATATAACGAAAACACAAAACACTATGACCAAGGCGTGACAGAACCCCCCCCCTAAGGTGCGGACTCCCGGACGCACCTCAAACCCATAGGGAGGGTCCGGGTGGGCGTCTGTCCATGGTGGCGGCTCCGGCTCGGGACGTGGACCCCACTCCATAAATGTCATAGTTCCTCCCCTTCGCGTCCTGGGATAATCCACCCTCGCCGCCGACCATGGCCTAATAGTCCTCACCCAGAACCCCACTGAACTGAGGAGCAGCTTGTGACTGAGGGGCAGCTCGGGACTGAGGGGCAGCTCGGGACTGAGGCAGCTCGGGACTGAGGGGCAGCTCGGGACTGAGGGGCAGCTCGGGACTGAGGGGCAGCTCGGAACCGAGGGGCAGCCCGGAACCGAGGGGAAGCCCAGTACCGAGAGGAAGCCCAGTACTGAGAGGAAGCCCAGTACTGAGATGAAGCTCAGGTAGGTAGTAGGCTCCGGTAGATCCTGGCTGGCTGGCGGATCTGGAAGATTCAGGTTGACTAGCAGATCTGGAAGATTCTGGTTGACTAGCAGATCTGGAAGATTCTGGCTGACTAGCAGATCTGGAAGATTCTGGCTGACTGGCAGATCTGGAAGATTCTGGCTGACTGGCAGATCTGGAAGAGTCTGGCTGACTGGCAGATCTGGAAGAGTCTGGCTGACTGGCGGATCTGGAAGAGTCTGGCTGACTGGCGGATCTGGAAGAGTCTGGCTGACTGGCAGATCCTGGCCGACTGGCACTTCTGGCGGATCCTGGCAGACTGGTGGATCCTGGCTGACTGGTGGATCTAACTGATCCTGACAGACTGGCGACGCTGGGCAGACTGGCGGCGCTGGGCAGACTGGCGACGCTGGGCAGACTGGCGACGCTGGGCAGACTGGCGACGCTGGGCAGACTGGGGGCACTGGCGGCGCTGGGCAGACTGGCGGCACTGGCGGCGCTGGGCAGACTGGCGGCACTGGCGGCGCTGGGCAGACTGGCGGCACTGGCGGCGCTGGGCAGACTGGCGGCACTGGCTGCTCCATATAGGCTGACAGCTCTGGCGGCTTCTTACAGACTGACAGCTCTGGCGGCTCCGTGCTGACTGGCAGCTCCTTGCAGACTGACAGCTCGGGCTGCTTCATGCAGACTGACAGCTCTGGCTGCTCCATGCAGACTGACAGCTCTGGCTGTTTCATGCAGACTGACAGCTCTGGCTGCTCCATGCAGGCTGGCAGCTCTGGCTTCTCCATGCAGGCTGGCAGCTCTGTCTGCGCTGAACAGGCGGGAGACTCCGGCAGCGCAGGAGAGGAGAGAGGCTCTGGCTGCACTGAACAGGTGGGAGACTCCAGCAGCGCTGTAGAGGAGAAAGGCGCTGGCTGCGCTGAACAGGCGGGAGACTCCGGCAGCGCAGGAGAGGAGAAAGGCTCTAGCTGCGCTAAACAGGCGGGAGACTCCGACAGCGCAGGAGAGGAGAAAGGCTCTAGCTGCGCTAAACAGGCGGGAGACTCCGGCAGCGCAGGAGAGGAGAAAGGCTCTAGCTGCGCTAAACAGGCGGGAGACTCCGACAGCGCAGGAGAGGAGAAAAGAGCTGGCTGCGCTGAACAGGCGGGAGACTCCGGCAGCGCAGGAGAGGAGAAAGGCTCTAGCTGCGCTAAACAGGCGGGAGACTCCGACAGCGCAGGAGAGGAGAAAAGCGCTGGCTGCGCTGAACAGGCGGGAGACTCCGGCAGTGCAGGAGAGGAGAAAGGCTCTAGCTGCGCTAAACAGGCGGGAGACTCCGACAGCGCAGGAGAGGCGAGGCGCACTGTAGGCCTGATGCGTGGTGCTAGAACTGGTGGTACTGGATCGAGGACACGCACAGGAAGCCTGGTGCGGGGAGCTGCTACCGGAGGACTGGAGTGTGGAGGTGGCACAGGATGGGCTAGACCGTGAAGGCGAACTGGAGATCTTGAGAGCAGTGTTGGCACAGGACGTGCAAGGCTAGGGATGTGCACAGGAGGCCTGGTGCGTGAGGCTGGCACCAACTTCACCAGCCGACTAACACGCACCTCAGGACGAGTATGGAGCGCTAACCCAGGTGCCATCAAATCCCCGACACGTTCCGTCGGACGAATTCCATGCAAAAAGCACCAACACAGCAACTCCCTCATTTCTCTCTCCTCCAATTTCCCCATTAACTCCTTCACAGTCTCTGTTTCGCTCACCTCCAACACCGGCTCTGGTTCTGGTCTCCTCCTTGGCTCCTCACGATAAACAGGGAGAGTTGGCTCAGGTCTATCTCCTGACTCACCACTCTCCCTCTGAGCCCCCCCCAATACATTTTTGGGGCTGCTTTTCGGTTTTCGCTCTGCGCCGCCATGTCTTTCTTTTCGACTCCATTCGTCTATAGCCCTCTTCGCACTGTTCCAGCGAATCCCAGGCGGGCTCAGGCACTCTCTCTGGGTCGGCCGCCCACCTGTCTATTTCTTCCCACGTCGTATACTCAAAGCCTCTGCTGTCCATAACTTCCTCCCTTCGCTGCTGCCTGTTAACACGCTGCTCGGTCCGAGTGTGGTGGGTGATTCTGTAACGGCGTTCTTCGTTTGTTGAAAGAGAGGACCGAAATGCAGCGTGGTGGTTACTCGTGTTCTTTAATGAATGAATGACGATACATGAAATAACTATTAAATACGAAAACAACAAACGGAACGTGAAACCTAATACAGCCTATCTGGTGAACACTACACAAAGACAGGAACAATCACCCACGAAATACAAAGCGAAACCCAGGCTACCTAAATACGGTTCCCAATCCGAGACAACGAGAATCACCTGACTCAGATTGAGAACCGCCTCAGGCAGCCAAACCTAACTAGACACACCCCTAATCATTAGCAATCCCAAATCCTATAAAACTCCAATACGAAACACAACACATAAACCCATGTCACACCCTGGCCTGACCAAAATATATAACGAAAACACAAAACACTATGACCAAGGCGTGACACATGCATTCCAGACATGGCCCATGAACTCTGGAGGTTGTTGGCTCTGCGTGCCCTGTCCCAGAGCCCCTCTCCTCCCATTGTGTTTAATCATTACAAACCGTACTGTAGCAGTAGTAGTAGTAACAGTTAAGTGTTACATTCTTATTACAATTTGGGCATTTGGCAGACACTCCACATTTCCAGAAGTACTTAGATTCAGATTGATGGTATTAGTAGAAGTACTATAGTGGCTATTCAGCTGAATAATCTTCTCCAGTTATGATCTAGTAGAGATATGATGTAAAGAAAACATTGGAAATTAGGCTCCTTTTTATGTTGGTAAAAAGGAATGATTGTTTTCCCAGTCCTGTCCTACGCTGCTACTCCTGTTACTAAGAGGAAGTTCCCATGACTATTGTTCCTGTTTCACTAAAAATATCTACAGTGGGACGTCAACCAGTCCAAGAGCAAGTGAGGACACCAGACCAGTAGCATGGCTGTGTTCTCTATTCTTCCCAGGCCTCACAGTGCAGCTTTGGTCCTGTCCGGGGGTGTCATCGGACGGGGCCACAGTGTCTCCTGACCCCTTCTGTCTCAGCCTCCAGTATTTATGCTGTGGTAGTTTATGTGTCGGGGGGCTAGAGTCAGTCTGTTATATCTGGAGTACTTCTCCTGTCTAATCCGGTGTCCTGTGTGAATTTAAGTATGCTCTCTCTAATTCTCTCTTTCTTTCTCTCTCTCGGAGGACCCGAGCCTTAGGGCCATGCCTCAGGACTACCTGGCATGATGACTCCTTGCTGTCCCCAGTCCAACTGGCTGTGCTGCTGCTCCAGTTTCAACTGTTCTGCCTGCAGCTATGGAACCCTGTCCTGTTCACTGGACGTGCTACCTGTCCCAGACCTGCTGTTTTCAACTCTCTAGAGACAGCAGGAGCGGTAGAGATACTCTTAATGATCGGCTATGAAAAGCCAACTGACATTTACTCCTGAGGTGCTAACTTGTTGCACCCTCGACAACTACTGTGATTATTATTATATGACCATGCTGGTCATTTATGAACATTTGAACATCTTGGCCATGTTCTGTTATAATCTCCACCCGGCACAGCCAGAAGAGGACTGGCCACCCCACATAGCCTGGTTCCTCTCTAGGTTTCTTCCTAGGTTTTGGCCTTTCTAGGGAGTTTTTCCTAGACACCTTGCTTCTACACCTGCATTGCTTGCTGTTTGGGGTTTTAGGCTGGGTTTCTGTACAGCACTTTGAGATATCAGCTGATGTAAGAAGGGCTATATAAATACATTTGATTTGAAATTTGATTTGTGTACCACGGGCCACTAGGTCTTCTTTGGCCCACGACCCCATATTGATATTTGAAGATTCTCATGACCCCAACCATGTGGAAACAATGATGTAACTAACAGCCAATGTTTACTTCTTTATTATGGGCTTTGGCAGTCAGTTGAAAAACATTCTAACATTATTTATGATTGTTTTCTCTACACAGCCCCACATTAGAAGTATGTGATGGTATGACAGTCAACTGCAAATTAGTCTGATATAATTTATCTTATCTCACCACCACTAATGAGATGGGTGTGGCTTGATGTATGTCTAAAAGTCAGGGGGCGTGACCGACAGTGCGCACCTCATCTCTGCTGTCACATCCAACCTGGATCGATATTTGGTTTTAATCCAGACAAGAGCAATTAATCCATCTTCAAACAGATATGAGCTGTGGAAGGGTAGCCTACCCTGAGTTTTATGGTCCTTTCAAGACAACTGGGAACTCGGAAAAATGCAATGTCAAATCATGGATTCAATGATCTTTAGATCTGAAAGTTGGCGTTCTAGAAAGAGGCCAGAGATCCCGAGTTAGAATTCCAAGTTGGATGACTTTTCGCAGTCGGAGCTCGTTTCTTTCAGGGTTCCCAGTTGTCTTGAATGCTCGGAAGTTGGAGATTTCTGAGTTCCCAGTTGTTTTGAACGCGGCATTAATGCTC
The DNA here is from genome assembly GCF_018296145.1 of Oncorhynchus tshawytscha. Lineage (NCBI taxonomy): Eukaryota > Metazoa > Chordata > Actinopteri > Salmoniformes > Salmonidae > Oncorhynchus > Oncorhynchus tshawytscha. The sequence goes on along the minus strand of NC_056444.1, from coordinate 78,307,439 downwards.
AGAGGGAGATGGCAGGGTATTCCCTTTGAGTCAGGAACCAAAACTCCTCTGTAGTGACCCGTGAGTGCCTTGTCTGCAGCATTCGGTCACATGACATCTCGATCAGCTGTTTCGATTTGACTTACCGGCATGTCAACTGAGCCAGGATCACAGTCAAGTGGATTGGGAAGTAAGTCCCAAAGTGCTCTTCCAAGCGTTAGAGGTGAGCAGTCATCATTCGTGTGGGTCATTTACTGATGCTGTTATCTGTTCATTTATTTTCGTTACACAGAAGGTTAAGCAAGTCTTTTTTTAAATTTTTACATCCATTGCAAATGACAACAGTTCCTCTCGCAATGCTAGAAATCTTTGCAGCACTCTCCCTCGATAACCACCGCCTCACTATGAAATAGAACATTGTCATGCTCTGATCCCATAACTCCACATAGTTTTGTGAACAGACATACGCACAGTGGATGTGGTTTGATGTAGTTTACAATCAAAGTTACCTGCTGCATTATATCTCACTGGTTCTGTGCTCTGCTCTTTTTTTCCACCAGTTGCTCTCTGTGTATCATACAATACGTTCATATTGCAGAGGGAGACACTTTCATAAGTACAGTGCAGAGGGCTGCTCGCAGTTCCGCCATAGACGGAGCCCCATCTTTGCAAAAGCCCAGCATTCGATCCCATGGAATCTGTTTATCGTCAATATAGTCACACAGCACACTGAACATCGCCTATGCTTTTTAATGCTCGGGAATCGTGAGACAGAACATTATGTCCTCGTGAATAGCATCCCCGATGTGTATATTGAACAAAACCAATGCATCTCTGCCCTCACAGCTAACGTCCATTTGGAGAGCATATGTTGGGGACCCAGCTAGCAATGAGTAATTAGCCCAGAAGCGACCCTCTTGGCACGGAATCTTGGCCCGGAACTGATTGAATCTCCCCGGAATCGGGTGTCGGACTCGGCCCGGAATCAAAATGAATGACTGCCCAGAATCGACCCAAGTACATCGGCCCGTTTCCGTCTACCAGAATCCAGCCAACTTTGCCGGCATCTTACCAGAATCTCCCCAGAAGCGGCCCGATGCAAATTTAAATAAATGTATACAAAATTACCAGATTTTAGTCATTTTAAATATTACTATATTACTATTATACATACAAAAAATTGTCTCGGAGGAAACACCATACACCTCACCATACACCTGGTGACCATGTCAGCGTACATGCCACAGGAGTCGCTACAGCGCGATGGGACAAGGACATCCCAGCCGGCCAAACCCTCCCCTAACTCGGACGCCGCTGGGCCAATTGTGCGTCTCCTCATGGGTCTCCCGGTCACGGCCGGCACGGGTCTCAAACCAGCTTCTGTTGAAACGCAGTTTGTACTGAGATGCAGTGTCTTAGACCGCTGCGCCACTCGGGAAGTTCCATCGACAATGTTTTTAATGCTTATCAATTGCCTTCCACAAAGTAGCAAAATACTCAAATACTACACAGGACTCTTAAAGAATTTCATTTAAATGTTAATTGTATTTTTTGATCACAGAAACAATGAGGAAAATCTGGAAAAATAAATAAATGTTAAATATATAAAGCAGCCTGTGTAATCATCTGCCAGAGAGTAGCCCCAATCGGTCTGAGCCCCAAGTAAATACATTTGGGCCAGATAACTCTCACCGGAATCGGCCCAAGCTCAATCGCCGCATCCTAGCCATAAGTAATACTGCCAAAGGTGGCCCAGACTCGGGCCCACATGACGTTGGCCGAGTCTGACTCTCAGCCGGAATCGGCCCAGATCCACTGTGCTAGCTGGGAAGTTTGTGAGTCTTTCAGTCAGAGCATAAATGATTTGTTTAACAGTGTTATCCGACAATGTTATTGATGTGAGATTCTGTGCCTCTGTCCCCCCACACATTGTTTTCCTCATATCAATTGCTGCCAGTAATATCAGTCTCTGTAATAGTGTGTGGTTTCATAGCGTAGCAGGCCTAGCCATTCACCCTGAGAATTATTCAAGTGTGATGATCAAGTGCTGCCTTTCTCATGATCTAAGGGCTCTATCTCGTTGAATTGTATCTTTTAGATTTAAATAATTTTGATTTTTAAGGTTAACCATATTACAATGCGATACAGTACAAAGACAATATTATAATATATTTTGTAGAATATATATATATTTAAGGATTTTGGAAATTCTCCTGCGACCCCATTTTCATATCAGGCAACCCCACATGGGTTCTCGACCCCTAGTTTGGGAACCGCTGGTCTAGACAGAAACTGAGCATCAAGGACAACAGTGGCAGGGATTTAGAGGCCCACAAATAGATGTAAAGAGTAATCTTGATAGGGATAATGGCTCTATAAAGCAATTACAAAGTGACACCCCCCCCCATACTATTCTGGACATACAGGTAACTGCCAAAATAATGGGAACACTTGAATAAATGGGATACAGTATATTGAAATCAGATGCTTCCGCACAGGTGTAGTTCCTAAGTGAATTAAGCAGTTAACATCCCATCATGCTCAGGGTCATGTATAAAATACTGGGCAGGCCATTATTTTGGCTACCATGGCTATGCCTCCATGGGATGACAATGCCCCCATCACTGAATGGTTTGATGAGCATGAAAATGATGTAAACCATGTGTCATGGTCGTCTCAGTCACCAGATCTCAACCCAATTGATTACTTATGGGAGATTCTGGAGTGGCCCCTGGGACAGAGCTTTCTCCAGTTCCAGACATGGCACGGTGCATTGAATCTGTTCTAACTCATGGTGGCCCAACACCCTATTAAGGAACTTTATGTTGGTCTTTCCTTTATTTTGGCAGTTACCTGTAAAGTTTTTCTCAATAAAATGCACATGGAATTGTATGTTGTATGTATTTTTCATGGACTACTTCAACCTCTTGGTGATTTCGTTCCACTCCTGTGGCATTGTGTGTGGAGTTACCATACAAGACGTGACCATCCCCTGTGGTCGTGGGCTTGGCGAATACTGTCCAAGACGTGACCACCCCCTGTGGCAGTGGGCCTGGCGGATACTGTCCAAGACATTACCACCCCCTGTGGCAGTGGGCCTGGCGAATACTGTCCAAGACATTACCACCCCCTGTGGCAGTGGGCCTGGCGGATACTGTCCAAGACGTGACCACCCCCTGTGGCAGTGGGTGTGGAGTTACCGTTCAAGACGTTACCACCCCCTGTGGCCGTGGGCTTGGCGAATACTTCCGGCGCCGACAGAGATGGCCGCCTCGCTTAGTGTTCCTAGGAAACTATGCAGTGTTTTGTTTTTTTACGTGTTATTTCTTACATTAGTACCCCAGGTCATCTTAGGTTTCATTACATACAGTCGAGAAGAACTACTGAATATAACATCAGCGTCAACTCACCATCAGTACGACCAAGAATATGTTTTTCGCGACGAGGATCCTGTGTTCTGCCTTTCAACCAGGACAACGGAATGGATCCTATGCGGCGACCCAAAAAAACGACTCCGAAAAAGAGGGAAACGAGGCGGTCTTCTGGTCAGACTCCGGAGACGGGCACATCGTGCACCACTCCCTAGCATTCTTCTCGCCAATGTCCAGTCTCTTGACAACAAGGTTGATGAAATCCGAGCAAGGGTAGCATTCCAGAGGGACATCAGAGACTGTAACGTTCTTTGCTTCACGGAAACATGGCTCACTGGAGAGACGCTATCGGAGGCGGTGCAGCCAGCGGGTTTCTCCACGCATCACGCCGACAGAAACAAACATCTTTCTGGTAAGAAGAGGGGCGGGGGCGTATGCCTTATGGCTAACGAGACATGGTGTGATGATAGAAACATACAGGAACTCAAATCCTTCTGTTCACCTGATTTAGAATTCCTCACAATCAAATGTAGACCGCATTATCTACCAAGAGAATTCTCTTAGATTATAATCACAGCCGTATATATCCCCCCCCAAGCAGACACATCCATGGCTCTGAACGAACTTTATTTGACTCTTTGCAAACTGGAATCCATTTATCCGGAGGCTGCATTCATTGTAGCTGGGGATTTTAACAAGGCTAATCTGAAAACAAGACTCCCTAAATTTTATCAGCATATCGATTGCGCAACCAGGGGTGGAAAAACCTTGGATCATTGTTACTCTAACTTCCGCGACGCATATAAGGCCCTGCCCCGCCCTCCTTTCGGAAAAGCTGACCACGACTCCATTTTGTTGATCCCTGCCTACAGACAGAAACTAAAACAAGAGGCTCCCACGCTGAGGTCTGTCCAACGCTGGTCCGACCAAGCTGACTCCACACTCCAAGACTGCTTCCATCACGTGGACTGGGATATGTTTCGTATTGCGTCAGATAACAATATTGACGAATACGCTGATTCGGTGTGCGAGTTCATTAGAACGTGCGTTGAAGATGTCGTTCCCATAGCAACGATTAAAACATTCCCTAACCAGAAACCGTGGATTGATGGCAGCATTCGCGTGAAACTGAAAGCGCGAACCACTGCTTTTAATCAGGGCAAGGTGACTGGTAACATGACTGAACACAAACAGTGCAGCTATTCCCTCCGCAAGGCTATCAAACAAGCTAAGCGTCAGTACAGAGACAAAGTAGAATCTCAATTCAACGGCTCAGACACAAGAGGCATGTGGCAGGGTCTACAGTCAATCACGGACTACAAGAAGAAATCCAGCCCAGTCACGGACCAGGATGTCTTGCTTCCAGGCAGACTAAATAACTTTTTGCCCGCTTTGAGGACAATACAGTGCCACTGACACGGCCTGCAACGAAAACATGCGGACTCTCCTTCACTGCAGCCGAGGTGAGTAAGACATTTAAACGTGTTAACCCTCGCAAGGCTGCAGGCCCAGACGGCATCCCCAGCCGCGCCCTCAGAGCATGCGCAGACCAGCTGGCCGGTGTGTTTACGGACATATTCAATCAATCCCTATACCAGTCTGCTGTTCCCACATGCTTCAAGAGGGCCACCATTGTTCCTGTTCCCAAGAAAGCTAAGGTAACTGAGCTAAACGACTACCGCCCCGTAGCACTCACTTCCGTCATCATGAAGTGCTTTGAGAGACTAGTCAAGCACCATATCACCTCCACCCTACCTGACACCCTAGACCCACTCCAATTTGCTTACCGCCCAAATAAGTCCACAGACGATGCAATCTCAACCACACTGCACACTGCCCTAACCCATCTGGACAAGAGGAATACCTATGTGAGAATGCTGTTCATCGACTACAGCTCGGCATTCAACACCATAGTACCCTCCAAGCTCGTCATCAAGCTCGAGACCCTGGGTCTTGACCCCGCCCTGTGCAACTGGGTACTGGACTTCCTGACGGGCCGCCCCCAGGTGGTGAGGGTAGGCAACAACATCTCCACCCCGCTGATCCTCAACACTGGGGCCCCACAAGGGTGCGTTCTGAGCCCTCTCCTATACTCCCTGTTCACCCACGACTGCGTGGCCACGCATGCCTCCAACTCAATCATCAAGTTTGCGGACGACACAACAGTGGTAGGCTTGATTACCAACAACGACGAGACGGCCTACAGGGAGGAGGTGAGGGCCCTTGGAGTGTGGTGTCAGGAAAATAACCTCACACTCAACGTCAACAAAACTAAGGAGATGATTGTGGACTTCAGGAAACAGCAGAGGGAACACCCCCCTATCCACATCGATGGAACAGTAGTGGAGAGGGTAGCAAGTTTTAAGTTCCTCGGCATACACATCACAGACAAACTGAATTGGTCCACTCACACAGACAGCATCGTGAAGAAGGCGCAGCAGCGCCTCTTCAACCTCAGGAGGCTGAAGAAATTCGGCTTGTCACCAAAAGCACTCACAAACTTCTACAGATGCACAATCGAGAGCATCCTGGCGGGCTGTATCACCGCCTGGTACGGCAACTGCTCCGCCCACAACCGTAAGGCTCTCCAGAGGGTAGTGAGGTCTGCACAACGCATCACCCGGGGGCAAACTACCTGCCCTCCAGGACACCTACACCACCCGATGTTACAGGAAGGCCATAAAGATCATCAAGGACATCAACCACCCGAGCCACTGCCTGTTCACCCCGCTATCATCCAGAAGGCGAGGTCAGTACAGGTGCATCAAAGCTGGGACCGAGAGACTGAAAAACAGCTTCTATCTCAAGGCCATCAGACTGTTAAACAGCCACCACTAACATTGAGTGGCTGCTGCCAACACACTGACACTGACACTGACTCAACTCCAGCCACTTTAATAATGGGAATTGATGGGAAATTATGTAAATATATCACTAGCCACTTTAAACAATGCTACCTTATATAATGTTACTTACCCTACAGTATTCATCTCATATGCATACGCATATACTGTACTCTATATCATCGACTGCATCCTTATGTAATACATGTATCACTAGCCACTTTAACTATGCCACTTTGTTTACATACTCATCTCATATGTATATACTGTACTCGATACCATCTACTGTATCTTGCCTATGCTGCTCTGTACCATCACTGTATACTTCCGGCCCTTCTTTGGACACTGTGTTCACAACCCTCCAGGCAAGCTTCAATGCCATACAACTCTCCTTCCGTGGCCTCCAATTGCTCTTAAATACAAGTAAAACTAAATGCATGCTCTTCAACCGATCGCTACCTGCACCTACCCGCCTGTCCAACATCACTACTCTGGACGGCTCTGACTTAGAATACGTGGACAACTACAAATACTTAGGTGTCTGGTTAGACTGTAAACTCTCCTTCCAGACCCATATCAAACATCTCCAATCCAAAGTTAAATCTAGAATTGGCTTCCTATTTCGCAACAAAGCATCCTTCACTCATGCTGCCAAACATACCCTTGTAAAACTGACCATCCTACCAATCCTCGACTTTGGCGATGTCATTTACAAAATAGCTTCCAATACCCTACTCAACAAATTGGATGCAGTCTATCACAGTGCAATCTGTTTTGTCACCAAAGCCCCATATACTACCCACCATTGCGACCTGTACGCTCTCGTTGGCTGGCCCTCGCTTCATACTCGTCGCCAAACCCACTGGCTCCATGTCATCTACAAGACCCTGCTAGGTAAAGTCCCCCCTTATCTCAGCTCGCTGGTCACCATAGCATCTCCCACCTGTAGCACACGCTCCAGCAGGTATATCTCTCTAGTCACCCCCAAAACCAATTCTTTCTTTGGCCGCCTCTCCTTCCAGTTCTCTGCTGCCAATGACTGGAACGAACTACAAAAATTCTGAAACTGGAAACACTTGTCTCCCTCACTAGCTTTAAGCACCAACTGTCAGAGCAGCTCACAGATTACTGCACCTGTACATAGCCCACCTATAATTTAGCCCAAACAACTACCTCTTTCCCAACTGTATTTAATTTTAATTAATTTATTTATTTTGCTCCTTTGCACCCCATTATTTTTATTTCTACTTTGCACATTCCATTGCAAAACTACCATTCCAGTGTTTTACTTGCTATATTGTATTTACTTTGCCACCATGGCCTTTTTTGCCTTTACCTCCCTTCTCACCTCATTTGCTCACATTGTATATAGACTTGTTTATACTGTATTATTGACTGTATGTTTGTTTTACTCCATGTGTAACTCTGTGTCGTTGTATCTGTCGAACTGCTTTGTTTATCTTGGCCAGGTCGCAATTGTAAATGAGAACTTGTTCTCAACTTGCCTACCTGGTTAAATAAAGGTAAAATAAAATAAATAAAACTCATTCATATATCCTTATGTACATATTCTTTATCCCCTTACACTGTGTATAAGACAGTAGTTTTGGAATTGTTAGTTAGATTACTTGTTGGTTATTACTGCATTGTCGGAACTAGAAGCACAAGCATTTCGCTACACTCGCATTAACATCTGCTAACCATGTGTATGTGACAAATACAATTTGATTTGATTTGAAGACATTACCACCCCCTCTGGCAGTGGGCCTGACGGATACTGTCCACGATGTTACCACCCCCTGTGGCAGTGGGCTAGGCGGATACTGTCCAAGACGTGACCACCCCCTGTGACAGTGTGTGTGGGGGTTACTGTCCAAGACGTGACCACCCCCTGTGGCACTAAGTTCTTCGTTAGGGGGAGGACTGGGGAGAGATGTTTAATTATTGAAGGGTTTCAGCTGTACTAGAGGGCTCCCGGTGTCCCACTGGCCCATTGATTCACTGGAGTAGTGAGGTGACGAGTGACAAGTGTCTAAATGGAGCACGGGCTGCATCACTTCATTAAAGTGTCTGCATGGCAGGTTCTTGAACATGATCCAACCAAAGTAACTCCTGATGGATTATTGGGTGATATTAGATTGTAATAATATTTTCATGTTTTCTTTTCTCTACAGGTGGAGTGAACAAGAATGGTTTATGTTTGTGGATGAGGAGGAGACTTGAGCTTAACGTCGGACACAAATGGTTAGAAATTGTATAACTGTATAGAAATATATTTGTGTAGCAAACTTGATGTTGAGCGTCCTTTAACTGTATTTGTCTTTACAGAATATTTGCCATGCCACTTGGGATGTCTCTGATCTCAGCCCTGCTCGTCTTCCTCCTGGTCACCACCACATGCTCCCTCGCTGTCTGCACTTATCCCCGCTTCTCCAGAAATGATACTTCATTTGAGCACCTGGTCCTGCACCCAGACCCCTCTATAGGCACGGTCTACGTGGGGGCCAGGGACCATCTCTTCCAACTGGACGGGATGGACGGCCTGCGTCTGGAGCAGGAGGAGAGGACCGGCCCAGTGACTGATAGTAAGGAGTGTCTTCCCCCTGTCACAGAGGCCAACTGCCCCCAGGCCCGGCACACCTCCAACCACAACAAACTGCTCCTGGTAGACCCCTCAGCCATGGAGCTCATCACCTGTGGTAACGTCCACCAAGGCACCTGCCAGAAGCGCAGCCTAACCTCTGTGAAGGAGGTGCTGTTCTCCACAGAGAGGCCGGTGGATACCCAGTACGTGGCGGCCAACGACCCGGGGGTGTCCACCGTGGGGCTGGTGGTGGGGCCCCGAGGCGGGGAGCGGGCTGTGCTCTATGTGGGCCGTGGTTACACAAGCAGCCATCCGCCCATCTCCACACGCCACCTGGCCCACGAGCCTGTGTTCTCATACGACGAAACCGCCAAGCTGGCCGTGGCGGGAAGGCTTTCGGAGTACGACCACCATTTTGTAGCTGCCTTCGCTCGGCATGGGCATGTGTACTTCTTGTTCTATCGCCGTGACATTAAGGCTGTGACGCGGGAATACCGTACGTATGCTGCCCGCGTGTGTCTGGATGACTCCTCCTACTACTCCTATGTAGAGGTACCCCTGGTGTGTCACTCCTCCTCTACCTCCTCCCCAGAGAGGAACTACAACCTTCTGCAGGCAGCCCAGGTGGGTCAGGGGGGCGGCAGAGAGGGGGAGAAACTGCTTGGGCTCTTCTCCACCAGGGCCAGCTCCTCCAACGGGCCCTCAGACGACTCGGCTCTGTGTGTGTACGCCCTGGACGAGCTGGACAGACACATCGACTCCACACGAGACCTGTGCTACACGCAGGATGGTCGGGTGGAGGGAGGAGGGGAGGTGGCCTACATCGAGTACGAGGTCAAGTCCAGCTGTGCCAATTTACCCACGGTAAGTTATTCAGAGAAGCAGATGTAACCGTTCACATGATTCCTCTGGTTCATCAGCATGAAAGTGTAGGTTTGCACTGCTCAATGTCAAGCATGTACCTTCTTTTTCCTAACGTCAGGGTACTAGCAATGGAATGCCTTATAATCTAGTGAAATCCTACTTGTTCTCTACCTTCGCCGCTGTAATGCTTATTGGCTTCCGCAGTCAGGAAGTGGACTAGATCCATGCTTAAAGCAGAACAGCCATAGAGAGAGGAAGGGAAATGGAACATAAAGGGCCTTAACGAACCCTGTGTCAAACAGCCAAGAGATCCCTGAGGCCTGTGAGTGATGTAGCCATGCAGGCTTACGACCCCGGGATGACCTCCAGTCTGGGCCCGGAGCCCAGAGCTCATCAGGCCTGCTTGCCTGGAGCATTTTAATAAAACAAACTGTCCCAACTCAGCTATCGGACTGTTAAATGAAGGCTGACAAGGATGGGGAGGAGCCCTTTGAAGTCCAACGAGACGGACAGATGGATTGTAACAGAAAGTTAGTTTGGTAAACAATGCATCTTAAAGTAAACAAGTCCTGGAACAAAAGACATCCCAATTTACTGGAGTTTGCTGAATACTTATTGGTATGGATTTAAGGGTGTTAAGCAAAATCAAAGGAGCAAGATTGCAGTTTTGGTATGCTTCTAATCTAATATTAATCCTCTTATTAGAACTAAGAGGATTGGTTAGACTGTGAGTCAATGATGTGAATAATTATTACTGAATGGAAGTAATACTGTTGAAATTACTAACCAGGTTCCGGTGATAATGTGAACGGAACATTCTCTAGAGAGAAATCTATTGTTTGTTTTCTGTGTTCCAGAACACCCTGAAGGCTTATCCCTGTGGCTCTGACCACACCCCCAGTCCAATGGCCAGCAGGGTGCCCATAGAAGCTGAGGCATTATTGGATAGCCCGTCCGCCCGTCTCACTGCTGTGGCTGTCAGTGTGAGGGCGGGGCACACAATTGCCTTTTTAGGAGACTCTAAAGGAAATTTGCACAAGGTATGCCAAGTTACAGTAGGTTATGAAGCATGTTTGAGTTAATACATGAGATTTAGATCAAGATAGCATTGTTTCAGACATACTTCTACTCAAATGGAGCTAGACATCGTTTAGTAGCGTTGTTAAAGCCATTGCCAGGGGAGGTGGGGGAGCCCTCCTTCCTCAGCCCTCCACACCTCGGCCTTCCTCATCTCTCCACCCTCAGCCCTCCTCGTTCAGCCCTTCTCTCCTCAGCCCCAGACAGAACAGAAGAGAGGGCTTTGAGTCCCTCAGCATGCAGCCCACTGAAGTTACCCGTTTTAAAAGGATTATCTCATCTGTGTACACCAAATTCCACAAACAGCATTCAGACACACACACAATGTGGGTACCACCTGCAGGTTTCTAAACCATTGTGTCGGCTCGCTAAGATGTTCTGAGAGTCCACTTGACAAACCAAAGAGATTCCTACAGCACTGCGTTCACTGGAGGCTTATGGAGGCCAACACCAAATCTATGCTAATCTCATTAAACTCAGGTAACTTGAGAGTTTGAGGGCTTATGATTCACTTAGGAAAAGGTGTCTTGGTATCCTCCAGATTAGATTTACTGACTGACAATCAAATTAACTGTTCTCTTCCCAATACAATCCTGTAGATAGTGCAAATGCACCTTTAATTTGCTTTTAGCCACATATTCTAGCCACAAATGTCACTTCTCTTTTTCAGTTGCCTTTCAGTCGGTCACTCTGTATAACATACTATGGGGAGTCAACGACCAATCCTATTCACCTGAAGCAAACAGAAATCATGGCCAATGGGCCAATGGATGCTGAGCCCGCCCTCGAAAGCCCCTCCTGGGGTCATGTGTGACTGTTTTGCACTTTTGCCTAAATAAAATGTGCGCCTGTTCACAAATCTCTGCTCTCCTGCACCTGATTTCGCTACCAGTACGTACACATCTGACATCGCGAGAGAAACTCTGAAATAAATTAACTAAAATCTCATGTGGTTTTCACAATGGAAATTAAAAGATACTCACGAGTGCTGTCCTATTTCCTTGGGTGGAAACACACTCAAGAGGCCTTGGCTCAGACCAGTTGTGTGACCATTGTCTCCGGCTGAGGTCAACTTCCATTGGGAGTCGGGCTGACTTTGTGTAGAAGATTGGTGGATAGAGTAGAGCCCAGCCAGGTGAGGCTCATTCCGGTTTCTCTGGCAGTGTTCAGAGTTAGGATTCCTGGGATGATATAGCATCCCTGAATGGGTCTGGAGTGTTTTCAGAGTGTGAATCGGATGACATCAGTCCGGGCCAGCCTGAAGCCCTGGCTTTGGATTTGACAGGGGAGAGTGTTGGTGTTGAACGTGGCTTTGATGGTGTTTTCTCCCCCGCAGTGGAGTTCTTCCAGTTCAACAGTTTGCTGTGTGTCCTCCTCCTTTTCTTGGCGTCAATGGTCCGTGTTTTAAACAAGCACCTCAAGGTTGAGGTGCTCACACTTCTCTGGCTATTGAAGCAGTTCATGTCAATAGATATAAAGGATGGATATGTTCATGTGCTGTACTATATTTCCTGTCCTCTCCATCTCCGCCATCATTTCTATAGTGGTGGAGGCGTCTTTGGCACTGGTGTGGTGCCAGGGGATCAGGGTATTGGCTTATCTCGACAATTGGCTGGTCGTAGCGGAGTTGAGGGAACTTGTGGAGCTCCACACTGCCACGCTGGTTTCACATATTCAGTCTCTGGGGTTCATAGTGAATCGTAAGACTCCGGCTCAGCGCATTGTTTCTGAGTCTCGCTCCGGACTCGGTTCTGAACTGTATTTTTGTCCCAACAGAGGAGGGTCACATTCTGGATCTGTCTGACACGGTTTCAGCTTGGGCACTCAGTGCCTTTTCTCTGTGCCTGCGGTTATTGGATCTGATGGCCTCTATATAGTGGCTCTGGGACTTGATGTGTTGATGTGTCTGTTTCAGCGCTGGGTGATAACAGGATGGTGGTGGCTACATCAACATGCCGGGACGCGGTCACTCTCTCTGGCCTGTTATCTGCTCATATGGACCAGTGTGCATTTCCTGTTGCTCAGGGTGATGTATCTTCCCAGATTTTCATTCCAGGGGGGTGGTCCTACCTCTACGGAGTGGAGAGTGCACCACTTAGTGGTGGCCCAGATATGAGACCGGTTCGTCAGAGTCGACGTAGATCTTATGCATCGCGAGAACACACATTGTTGTCTGTTCTTCTCAATAAGGGATCCAGGCACTCCATTGGGAACGGACGCTTTGACACATCACAGGCCTCGGATAAGGCTCTATGCATTTCTCCAGTGAACCTGATTCAGGCCATTGAAGATAGGGTCCATCAGGAGGATCTGTTGTCGATTTTGG
>NC_056444.1:77934395-77989395 GCF_018296145.1 Oncorhynchus tshawytscha | reverse complement strand
TTGTGTTCGTGGGTTCTTGTTCTGTGTTTAGTTACCTGTCTGCACTACTCATATTAGCTTCACGGTTCATTTTGTTATTTTGTTTGTTTGTTTGTTTGTTCAGTGTTCATTCCAAAATAAAGAAGAATGTACACATACCACGCTGTACCTTGGTCTCCTCCTTATGACGGACGTGACAGGAGAACCCCTAGACATACAAAACCTAGCATACCCACCCTAGTCACACCCTGACCTGACCAAAATTATAAAGAAAACATAGATAAGGTCAGGGTGTGACAGCCCCTCTCTGAGCAGGTACTTCTCCTTTTCACAATCACTTCACTCTCTCCACACAGTGCCTTATTTATGACTCAGGGTATTTTCTGACTCATTAAATACATCTTTAAGTGGCTCCAGGCTACTGGGGCCAGGGCCCCCGAGTCATACGGATTGTATCCTAGCGGAAAAGGCAGCCAATCTCCACAGAAGAATAAGACCTGAGAGTGTGTTTGGATTTGTGGAGTTGTGTGAGCACACTAAACAGGAAACAGTCTGGGCCCCAGTTTAGTGATTTCCAGTCATTCATTCATAGGTGGTGTAAAGTAAAACAAACTCTGTCGAATCACTTGTTTAATGCATAACCAGCACGGGGTTACAGGCCAATGATATAGAGAGATGTGGGGAATAAGGCCAAAGCCTTTCATAGTACAGTTTGGATGAGAAGTCTCATGTTTCAGAAGCCTTGACCTTCACATATGTATACTTTGCTTAAAAAACAACTGTCTCATGTTCCTTTATGTGTGCATTGCCAGAGCGTTAGAAGTCCCCTGGATCTGAAGTAATCCTGTATGTTTGATATATCTCATCTTCCATTATGTGTGCATTGCCAGAGAGTTAGAAGTCCCCTGGATCTGAAGTAATCCTGTATGTTTGATATATCTCATGATCCTTTGGGCGACAGGTCGCCTAGTGGGTACTCTCCTGCTCTCTGTCCGACTCTCTGTGGACTCTGTGTCCTGCTCTCTGTGCGACTCTCTGTCCTACTCTCTGTCTTAGTCTCTGTCTTACTATCGATCCCACTCTCTGAGCAGGTCGCTCTGTAGAGCCTTAGTCTCTGTCTTAGTGGGTCGATCCCCTAGTCTGAGCAGGTCGCCTAGTGGGTAGAGCAGGTCGCCTAGTGGGTAGAGCAGGTCGCCTAGTGGGTAGAGCTGGTCGCCTAGTGGGTAGAACAGGTCGCCTAGTGGTAGAGCAGGTTGCCTAGTGGGTAGAGCAGGTCGCCTAGTGGGTAGAACAGGTCGCCTAGTGGGTAGACAGGTCGCCTAGTGGGTAGAGCAGGTCGCCTAGTGGGTAGAGCTGGTCGCCTAGTGGGTAGAACAGGTCGCCTAGTGGATAGAGCTGGTTGCCTAGTGGGTAGAGCAGGTCGCCTAGTGGGTAGAACTGGTCGCCTAGTGGGTAGAACAGGTCGCCTAGTGGGTAGAGCAGGTCACCTAGTGGGTAGAGCAGGTCGCCTAGTGGGTAGAACAGGTCGCCTAGTGGGTAGAGCAGGTCGCCTAGTGGGTAGAACAGGTCGCCTAGTAGATAGAGCTGGTCGCCTAGTGGGTAGAACAGGTCGCCTAGTGGATAGAGCAGGTCGCCTAGTGGGTAGAACAGGTCGCCTAGTGGGTAGAACAGGTCGCCTAGTGGGTAGAACAGGTCGCCTAGTGGGTAGAACAGGTCACCTGTGGGTAGAGCAAGTCGCCTAGTGGGTAGAGCGTTGGCCTAGTGGGTAGAACAGGTCGCCTAGTGGGTAGAGCAGGTCGCCTAGTGGGAGAACAGGTTGCCTAGTGGGTAGAGCTGGTCGCCTAGTGGGTAGAACAGGTCGCCTAGTGGATAGAACAGGTCGCCTAGTGGGTAGAGCAGGTCGCCTAGTGGGTAGAACAGGTCGCCATGTGGGTAGAACAGGTCGCCTAGTGGGTAGAGTGGGTGGCCTAGTGGGTAGAACAGGTCACCATGTGGGTGGAACAGGTCGCCTAGTGGGTAGAGCGTTGGCCTAGTGGGTAGAACAGGTCGCCTCGTGGGTAGAACAGGTCGCCTAGTGGGGAGAACAGGTCGCCTGGTGGGTAGAGCAGGTCGCCTAGTGGGTAGAACAGGTCGCCTAGTGGGTAGAACAGGTCGCCTAGTGGGTAGAGCAGGTCGCCTAGTGGGTAGAACAGGTCGCCATGTGGGTAGAACAGGTCGCCTAGTGGGTAGAGCGTTGGCCTAGTGGGTAGAGCGTTGGACTTGTGGGTAGAGCGTTGGCCTAGTGGGTAGAGCGTTGGACTTGTGACTGAAAGGTTGGTGGATCAAATCCCAGAGCTGACAAGGTAAAAAATATGTTGTTCTGCCCCTGAACAAGGCAGTTACCGCACTGTTCCTAGGCCATCATTGTTCTTAACTGACATGCCTAGTTAAATAAAGATACAATAATAATGAAACAATCCACAATATTGAATAAAAAGCACTTGGAATCTCCATAGAATACATGAAGGCCTGGTCAGAGGTTTGTATAAATTCCTGTCTTCTCCATAAACGATGTTCTTTTACAAGCTTATGAACATACACAGAGCTTACCTTTTCTTGAGGAAGAAGCAGATCTTAACATTGTCTCCTTTCTCCCTGCGTAATAGTCTACATCCCCGAGGGAAGCTCTGATCATTCCATCTAGGTTTGAATATCCAAATCAAAAACACTGAGGCAGGCGGACCGCAGTCAGTGTGCCGGCACGCCTGTAGAGAATTACCCACTGTTGTGTAACGCAAAGCTGAGAGGAGAGGAGAAATATACAGGACTTAAACCTGAACTCTATATAACACCCTGAGATACACATTAGCCCTAATAGGGATTCCATTAGCTTTTAAAGTGTTTCTTGATTCAGCCAAGTCAGTGTTATTTGCATGTTTTCAGTGCTACCGTTTCAGCGTATTTAACTTGCTGTCACGTCCACATTTCTTCCCCTTGAAATAGCTTAAAAGGGAGTTATATTTCAACGTGGTTTAATGAAGCCTTTTCATGCAGAAACCTTGAAGTTAAAGGAATGTACATACAGTATATGCAACATAGCAGCCAGACCTGTTGGCTGAGTACAGTAGTAAAGGAGGATCATTAACACCCAAGCCTACATGAACATAAGATGAGATGGGGGGAAAACAACTGCGTTGGGTACATTTACTACGTAGTTACTTGACCAACAGTTGGGTTCTCTCATAGACCAATTAACACAAGCTCATCACATCTCTAATCAGTCTTGGCAGATGAGACTGGTTGTTAGCTGCCAGTTCCCAGGCTGGTGGAATTGGAGCACGGGGTCATGGGATGTGCTGTTGTGACATTTGAGGGACAGTGAAACACAAGCAGACCTGTCTACATGGCTTGGGCTGCAGCTAGGAGTGGGACAATGGCTCACTGTCTCAATCAAACACAATCCAGGACAGGAGTGTACTCTCTGTCCTACTCTCTGTCCGACTCTCTGTCCGACTCTCTGTCCTACTCTCTGTCCTACTCTCTATCCTACTCTCTGTCCGACTCGTTGTCCTACTCTCTGTCCTACTCTCTGTCCGACTCTCTGTCCTACTCTCTGTCATACTCTCTGTCCTACTCTCTGTCCGACTCTCTGTCCGACTCTCTGTCCTACTCTCTGTGCTACTCTCTGTCCTACTCTCTGTCCTACTCACTGTCCTACTCTCTGTCCGACTCACTGTCCTACTCTCTGTCCTACTCTCTGTCTTAGTCTCTGTCTTACTATCGATCCTACTCTCTGTCCAACTCTGGGTCCTACTCTCTGTGCTACTCTGGGTCCTACTCTCTGTCCTACTCTCTGTCCTACTCTCTGTGCTACTCTCTGTCTTAGACTCTGTCTTACTATCGATCCAACTCTCTCTCCAACTTTCTGTCCTACTCTCTGTCCTACTCTCTGTCCTACTCGCTGTCCTACTCTCTGGCCTACTCTCTGTCCTACTCTCCGTCTTAGTCTCTGTCTTGCTATCGATCCAACTCTCTCTCCACCTCTCTGTCCTACTCTCTGTCCTACTCTCTGTCCTACTCTCTGTCCAACTCTCTGTCCTACTCTCTGTGCTACTCTGGGTCCTACTCTCTGTGCTACTCTGGGTCCTACTCTCTGTCCTACTCTCTGTCTTAGTCTCTGTCTTACTATCGAATCTACTTTCTGTCCTACTCTCTATCCTACTCTCTGTCCTACTCTCTGTCCTACTCTCATCATCATGATTGACGTGTGAGCTGACACAGTGTGAATGTGTGTGTGTGCTGTGTGTGTGTGTGTGTGTGTGTGTGTGTGTGTGTGTGTGTGTGTGTGTGTGTGTGTGTGTGTGTGTGTGTGTGTGTGTGTGTGTGTGTGTGTGTGTGTGTGTGTGTGTGTGTGTGTGTCTCTTATTTAGTCTAGTTGTGCTTCCTCTAGAGCCCAGTACAAAATCGTATTGCTACTGCCTGACGAGAAAAGCAGATGGATGCAGATTTGGTGTGTTTTTCGAGGCAGTTTAAGCCATTGTTATTACCTGTGTTTGGCTCCGCTAGCCCCAACCGTCACGCTTCATGGCATAATCACTCCTCACATTTCAAATGTCTCCGTCCATTCACAATAACTGTATTCGGGGTCAGAATAAACACTCTTAATCATTCCCTGGCCCCCCTTCCTCTCCAGAGGAATCCTTATAAACATCAGGTTCAGAGTGGCAAAGTCATCTATTCAAACAGTCTTTGGAATATGGCGTTTTTTGGGGGTGGGGGGGATTGATGATGATGATGATGATGATGATGATGATGATAGCGGTGTGGATTCACTTTAACTGCATATTTAGTTTGATCAAAATGTGTCTCTCTAGGAAGCTCGTAGTTGTGTGTGTCAAACATAGGGAATGACGTCCATATATACAGTATGACTGATGTAAAGAAACTAAATCAGTCAGGATAATGAAGACACTGCAATGCACCATTTCCACGACAAGAAAACCGATAGTGCAACAAGAGAATCGTCATTCTGGAAAATATGTACCCATTACCCTCTCTTCCCTCTTTCCCCTTCCTCCCTCCACCCTCCACACCATGTGATGACCGGAGGAAGAGGGTTTTGGGCATCTTGCCAAATGGGCCCCATAACAGTTTCCTTTTACAGTTGTGACTCTGCACCCCTATCCTGCCACCTACGTATCCCCCTGTGAAGGAGAGGACACACACACAAGTATAAACATGTAAGGATGTGAGGACAGGGTATAGACTTCCTCAAATTATTTTCTGTGTTTTCTGAACAATTCAATGACCTTTTTCAATGAAGGTTTGCATAAGGCAACCATGGGACTCCTACAATGATTGTGTCATTGATTTGTATGTACTTAGTGATACAGAGTACAATTCAACAGGTTTGAACATGAGAAAACGGAGAACGAGGAGTGTTCATCAATTAGACAGCTCGACAAGATAGTACGAAGACATTGAATTAGAGACTGAGCGGGACGCATTCTGGCTTCTAATCGCAGTAACCAATAACAACAGTGAGAGCCAGGAAGCCTATTGGGCCAATGATCCACAGTTGTAAATATAAACCCTGTTTGTTTTTTCTCTTTACATACATGCAAGAATTAAGACAAGTAGCTTCCTGTGGAGGGCCTTATTTGCACTGCACAGAGTTGTATATTCAGTGGAAAATGAACTGGAAACAGTAACCTCTTTCATGGCACCTCAACTATTTACAGTATGTGTGTTGGTGTGTGTTGGTGTGTGTTAGTGTGTGTGTGTGTCTGTGTTGATGTGTGTTTATGAGGGTGGTGGGTGAAGTGTTCTCTCTAAAAGGAGTTCATCAGGTCCAAATCATGTTCAATCAATAGAATTTACCACAGGTGGACTTCAATCAAGTTGTAGAAACATCTCGAGGATGATCACTGGAAGCAAGATGCACCTGAGCTCAATTGTGAGTCTCATAGCAAAGGGTCTGTATACTTACGTAAATAAGGTATTCTGTTTTACATTTTTACATTTTCACATTGTCATTATGGGGTTATTGTGTGTCGGTTGATAATGTCACACAATTGACAGCGCATGTCAAAGCAAAAACCAAGCCATGAGGTCGAAGGAATTGTCTGTAGAGCTCCGAGACAGGATTGTGTCGAGGCACAGATCTAGGGAAGGGTACCAAAAAATATCTGCAGCATTGAAGGTCCCCCAAGAACTCAGTGGCCTCCATCATTCTTAAATGGAAGCAGTTTGGAACCACTAAGACTCTTCCTAGAGCTGTCCGCCCAGCCAAACTGAGTAATCGATGGCGAAGGGCCTTGGTCAGGGAGGTGACCAAGAACCCGATGGTCATTCTGACAGAGCTCCAGAGTTCCTCTGTGGAGATGGGAGAACCTTCCAGAAGGACAGCCATCTCTGCAGCACTCAACCAATCAGGCCTTTATGGTAGAGTGGCCAGACGGAAGCCACTCCTCTGTAAAAGGCACATGACAGCCCACTTGGAGTTTGCCAAAAGGCAGCGAAATGAGATTCTCTGGTCTAATGAAACCAAGAATGCCATACGTCACGTCTGGAAGAAACATGGCACCATCCCTATGGTGAAGCATGGTGGTGGCAGCATCATGCTGTGGGGATGTTTGTCAGCGGCAGGGACTGGGAGACGAGTCAGGATCAAGGAGAAGACGAACGGAGAAAAGTACAGAGAGATCCTTGATGAAAACCTGCTCCAGAGCGCTCAGGACCTCAGACTGGGGGCGAAGTTTCACCTTCCGACAAGACAACGACCCTAAGCACACAGCCAAGACAACGCAGGAGTAGCTTCGGGAAGTCTCTGAATGTTCTTGAGTGTCCCAGCTAGAGCCTGGACTTGAACCCAATCGAACATCTCTGGAGAAACCTGAAAATAGCTGTGCAGCGACACTCTCCATCCAACCTGACAGAGCTTGAGAGGATCTGCAGAGAAGAATGGGAGAAACTCCCCAAATACAGGCGTGCCAAGCTTGTAGCGTCATACCAAAGAAGACTTGAGGCTGTAATCGCTGCCAAAGGTGCTTCAACAAAGTACTGAGTAAAGGGTCTGAATACTTATGTAAATGTAACATTTTGGGGAGGAGGGGCTGGGGACGGGGGCTGGGATTAAAAAATATATATAAATATTGGACAAAACACACATCACTAAATATTTTGAAAACCTTTCAGGGTTTCAGGTCTCTGAGAACGAGAATGCTTGTGATTGTGAAGAATAATTTGGCTATTACAGTTGGCCTTGAGCCTCCTTAGTAATTGCCCACCTCACGCCTTCACGACTCGTGACTGCCGGTGTGGCGGTGACAACTGTAACAGCCCTAGTCACTACAAATACCATGTCACTACACATACCATGTCACAAAACTCAAGTGGTTTGTCACGACAACAGTGGCCTAAGTCGCCAAGTGAAACTTAAGTCAGGTGCACCCAGTCAGGACTGTCAGTTGACAGGCAGTATGTCAGTAGTGATGACGTCCTTCTGGAAAACAGGACAACATGGTGGCTTGACAATCAGCTGACATGGTGGAGGTGGGGTATCAGCAGCACTGCTCCCTGCTGTGCATGGGGCTGGTGCCTGGGGGCTGTTTCCATCAGATCACTGATACCAGGCCAAGAACAGGAAGATAGACAGGCAGAACAGCAGAGTGGGTGGGATACGAGAGGGAGGGAGGGAGGGAGGGAGGGAGGGAGGGAGGGAGGGAGGGAGGGAGGGAGGGAGGGAGGGAGGGAGGGAGGGAGGGAGGGAGGGAGGGAGGGAGGGAGGGAGGGAGGGAGGGAGGGAGGGAGGGAGGGAGGGAGGGAGGGAGGGAGGGAGGGAGGGTCAGCAGGCTGGATCAGCAGGGATAGCTCTCCATGACATGTCTTGGCTCTTTTTCTAAATATAGACCGATGATGGGGAGATGCTTAAGCCAGCTTTATTGGGAAACAGGCTTGAGGTATAGTGTACAGTATGTTTATAGAGTACAAAACAAACAAGACACACTGGCCATTATTTACCATTGAGACTGGAATTAGGCCATAGCAATGGTACACAACTCTTACACAAGAAGTGATGGACACACTCTTTATCAGCCAGACCAAATGAAGCATATTGATGAATGCCCCAGAGTGTAAAGACAATAGTTTGTACATTATGTTGAGATACAGTACTAAATCAAAAGTTTGGTTTAGGGTTAGGGTTAGGGTTATTCAAGGGTTTTTCTTTATTTTTACTATTTTCTACATTGTACAATAATATTGAAGACATCAAAAGTATGAAATAACACATGGAATCATGTAGTAACCAAAAAAGTGTTAAATTAATCCAAATATATGTTATATTCCATAGGTGTAATTTTATAGTTTTAATGTCGTCACTATTATTCTACAATGTGGAAAATAATAAAAAATAAAGCAAAACCCTTAAATGAGTAGGTGTGCCCAAACTTTTGACTGGTACTGTATGTTCGTGTGCCTCAAGTCATCTTCTAATTTGTGAAAGTGGCTCTGGAAACAAAATATTTCAAAACCTTTCAGGGTTTCAGGTCTCTGAGAACGAGAATGCCTGTGATTGTGAAGAATAATTTGGCTATTACAGTTGGCCTTGAGCCTCCTTGGTAATTGCCCTGACATTATGGTTATGATTACACTGATCATAAGGAAGAATTCGCTGTCACAGCTCACAGAGAAAGATAGCTGTTGACATATCTGGATATGGAATTGATAGTGAAAAACTTCTAGGTAATACTTCCATTCCATGGTGTCCTGTACAGTGGAGCACATGGCAGACAGTGGAAGCATGTCCCTCTCCAGTGCCAGGTCTGATAAGAGACGTTGAGGGAGAAATGAAAGGAAGTATGAATTCATTGTTCCACATACAGTCAGTTGTTTTGTTTGTATCAACAACAAGCTGATCTGACCGACATATAAGACGAAGGTCATCCTCAGTGCTTTGTTTTGGTCCTGTTCCAGTCCTGTTTTGGTCCTGTTCCAGTCCTGTTTTGGTGCTGTTACGGTCCTGTTTTGGTCCTGTTTCGGTCCAGTTTTGGTCCTGTTCCGGTCCTGTTTCGGTCATGTTTTGGTCCTGTTCCGGTCCTGTTTTGATCCTGTTTTGGTCCTGTTCCGGTCCTGTTTTTGTCCTGTTCCGGTCCTGTTTTGGTCCTGTTCCGGTCCTGTTCCGGTCCTGTTTTGGTCCTGTTTTGGTCCTGTTCCGGTCCTGTTTTGGTCCTGTTCTGGTCCTGTTCCGGTCCTGTTTTGGTCCTGTTCCAGTCCTGTTTTGGTCCTGTTCCAGTCCTGTTTTGGTCCTGTTCCGGTCCTGTTTTGGTCCTGTTTTGGTCCTGGCATCATGAGACTGGATGCATCGTGGCCTTGGTGCAGTCATACTCCCATTGTTGATTCCTAGGAATTGTTTTCAGCTCACGAGGAACCCTTATGTATGTTTATGTATGAGTCAAACAGGTTCTTCTCGAGCTGACAACAATGCATCCAGTGGTGATGTGTAAGGGATCTCGTCCTCCTCTTCTGAGGAGGAGTAGCAAGAAGGATCGGAGGACCAATGCGCAGCGTGGTAAGTGTCCATAATGTTTAATCAAAATGAACACTGAAATACAAAACAATAAACGTCAATAAACGAAACAAACGAAACAGTCCTGTGTGGCACAAACACTGACACGGAAAATAAACACCCACAACTCAAAAGTGAAACCAGGCTACCTAAGTATGATCCTCAATCAGGGACAACGATTGACAGCTGCCTCTGATTGAGAACCATACTAGGCCGTACACAGAAATCCCAAATTACAGAAAAAAGAAAACATAGACAACCCACCCAACTCACGCCCTGACCCTACTGAAACAAAGACATAATAAAAGAACATAGACAACCCACCCAACTCACGCCCTGACCCTACTGAAACAAAGACATAATAAAAGAACATAGACAACCCACCCAACTCACGCCCTGACCCTACTGAAACAAAGACATAATAAAAGAACATAGACAACCCACCCAACTCACGCCCTGACCATACTGAAACAAAGACATAATAAAAGAACATAGACAACCCACCCAACTCACGCCCTGACCCTACTGAAACAAAGACATAATAAAAGAACATAGACAACCCACCCAACTCACGCCCTGACCCTACTGAAACAAAGACATAATAAAAGAACATAGACAACCCACCCAACTCACGCCCTGACCCTACTGAAACAAAGACATAATAAAAGAACATAGACAACCCACCCAACTCACGCCCTGACCCTACTGAAACAAAGACATAATAAAAGAACATAGACAACCCACCCTACTCACGCCCTGACCCTACTGAAACAAAGACATAATAAAAGAACATAGACAACCCACCCAACTCACGCCCTGACCCTACTGAAACAAAGACATAATAAAGTAACTACGGTTAGAACGTGACAAGATGTGTACTATAGGAGGACACAATAGAAGGAGACATAAATCTAAGGTCAATCCATTTATACTGAACAAAAATATAAACGCAACAATTTCAACGATTTTACAGAGTTACAGTTCATATAAAGAAATCAGTCAATTGAAATAAATTCATTAGGCCGTAATATATGGATTTCACATGACTGGGCAGGGGTGTTGCCATGGGTGGACCTGGGAGGGCATAGGCCCATCCACTTGGGAGCAAGGCCCACCCACTGTGGAGCAAGGCCTAGCCAATCAGAATGAGTTTTCCAAACAAAAGGGCTTTATTATAGACTGAAATACTCCTCAGCTTCATCAGCTGTCTGGGTAGCTTGTCTCAGATGATCCCGCAGGTGAAGAAACTGGATATGGAAATCTTGGGCTGGCATGGTTACACGTGGTCTGCGGTTGTGATGCTGGTTGGACGTACTGCCAAATTTTCTAAAAAGACGTTGGAGGCGGCTTATGGTAGAGAAATTAACATGAAATTCTCTGGCAACAGCTCTGGTGGACATTCCTGCATTCAGCATGCCTATTGCATGCTCCCTCAAAACTTGAAACATCTGTTGTGTGACAAAACCTCACATTTTAGAATGGCCTTTTATAGCTTCTTGACATGCCACACCTGTCAGGTGGCTGGATTATCTTGGCAAAAGAGAAATGCTCACTAACATGGAGGTAAACAAATTTGTGCACAAAATTTAAGAGAAATAAGCTTTTTGTGTGTATGGAACATTTCTGGGATCTTTTATTTCAGCTCATGAAACGTGGGACAAACACTTTAAATGTTGCATTTATATTTTTGTTCAGTATAATATTAAACTAATCTGAGACACTTATAGGACACGGTTTGAAGAAAATGGTTTGCTACTTTTCAATATTCTCCTCCAGACTCCACGTGACACTGTTTTTGTTAATATAGCAGGCACAGTGTAATAAAGACATTCATTATCATATTCAGGTAAAATGCTGCTACATTTGCCTTTGTACAGAAAGGAGGACATTACATTAGACATTTTATCCAGAGAGACATACAGGAGCAATTAGGATTAAAAGCCTTGCTCAACGACACATTGACAGATTTCAAATCTAGTCAGCTTGGAGATTCAAACCAGCAACCTTTCGGTTACTGGCCCAGCGCACTTAACTGCTAGGCTACCATGTTCTGTGCATGAGGAGATGTTAAATAGTAGTGGGTCCTTGACTCCAGGCAGATCTGGATATTGCAGATAATGGTACAACCCATTATCCATTACTGCTACTGTAGCTGCCTCCACTCCCTATCCATTACTGCTACTACAGCTGTCTCCACTCCCTGTCCATTACTGCTACTGTAGCTGCCTCCACTCCCTATCCATTACTGCTACTGCAGCTGTCTCCACTCCCTGTCCATTACTGCTACTGTAGATGCCTCCACTCCCTATCCATTACTGCTACTGTAGATGCCTCCACTCCCTATCCATTACTGCTACTGCAGCTGTCTCCACTCCCTATCCATTACTGCTACTGCAGCTGTCTCCACTCCCTATCCATTACTGCTACTGCAGCTGTCTCCACTCCCTGTCCATTACTGCTACTGCAGCTGTCTCCACTCCCTGTCCATTACTGCTACTGTAGATGCCTCCACTCCCTGTCCATTACTGCTACTGCAGCTGTCTCCACTCCCTATCCATTACTGCTACTGTAGCTGTCTCCACTCCCTATCCATTACTGCTACTGCAGCTGCCTCCACTCATTGTCCATTACTGCTACTGCAGTTGTCTCCACTCCGTATCCATTACTGCTACTGCAGCTGCCTCCACTTCTTGTCCATTACTGCTACTGCAGCTGCCTCCACTCCTTGTCCATTACTGCTACTGTAGCTGTCTCCACTCCCTGTCCATTAGTGCTACTGCACTAAGTTTGACTGCACCTATCCCATGTAGATGGCATCACGAGGGAGGGAAATTATGTGGATATATTGAAGCAACATCTAAAGACATCAGTTAAAGCTTGGTCGCAAATGGGTCTTGCAAATGGACAATGACCCCAAGCATACTTCCAAAGTTGTGGCAAATTGGCTCATCACAAAGCCCTGACCTCAATCCTATAGAAAATTTATTGGCAGAACTGAAAAACCGTGTGCGAGCAAGGAGGCCTACAAACCTGACTCAGTTACAGCAGCTCTGTCAGGAGGAATGGGCCAAAATTCACCCAACGTATTGGGGGAATCTTGTTGAAGGCTAACCGAAACGTTTGACCCAAGTTAAATCATTTGAAGGCAATGCTTCCAAATACTAACTGAGTGTTTGTAAACTTCTGACCCACTGGGAATGTGATGAAAGAAATGAAAGCTAAAAAAAATAATTCTCTCTACTATTATTCTGACATTTCACAGTCTTAAAATAAAGTGGTGATCCTAACCTACCTAAAACTCGGATTAAATGTCAGGAATTGTGAAAAACTGTGTTTAAATGTATTTGGCTAAGGTGCATGTAAACTTCTGACTTCAATTGTATGTGGCAGGGTCTCCAGACAATCACAGATTATAAAAAGAAAACCAGCCCCGTCGCAAACATCGACGTCTTGCTCCCAGACAAATGAAACAACTTCTTTGCTTGCTTTGAGGACAATACAGTGCCACTGACATGGCCCGCTACCAAAGCCTGTGGGCTCTCCTTCTCCGTGGCCAACGTGAGTAAAACATTTAAACGTGTTAACCCTCACAAGGCTGCCGGCAGACAGCATCCCTAGCCGTGTCCTCAGAGCATGCGCAGACCAGCTGGCTGGTGTGTTTACAGACATATTCAACCAATCCCTACCCAGTCTGTTGTCCCCACATTCTTCAAGATGGCCATCATTGTTCATGTACCCAAGAAAGCTAAGGTAACTGAACTAAATGACTATCGCCCCATTGCACTCACTTCTGTCATGAAGTGCTTTGAGAGACTAGTCAAGGACCATATCACCTCCACCCTACCGATATCCTAGACCCACTCCAATTTACTTACCGCCCCAATAGGTCCACTGATGATGCAATCGCCATCACTGCACACTGCCCTATCCCATCTGGACAAGCGGAATTCCTATGTAAGAATGCTGTACATTGACTACAGTTCAGCATTTAACACCATAGTACCCTCCAAACTCATCATTAAGCTCGAGACCCTGGGTCTCGACCCTGCCCTGTGCATCTGGGTCCTGGACTTTCTGACGGGCCGCCCCCAGGTGGTGAGGGAAGGAAACAGCATCTCCACCCCGCTGATCCTCAACACTGGGGCCCCACAAGGGAGCGTTCTCATCCCTCTCCTGAACTCCTTGTTCACCCATGACTGCGTGGCCAATGCACGCTTCCAACTCAGTCATCAGGTTTGCAGACGACACAACAGTGGTAGGCCTGATTATCAACAACGACGAGACAGCTTACAGGGAGCCCTCGGAGTGTGGTGTCAGGAAAATAACTTTTCACTCAACATCAACAAAACAAAGGAGATGATCGTGGACATCAGGTTAACAGCAGAAATAGCACCCCCCCATCCACATCGAAAAGATCATCAAGGACAACAACCACCCGAGACACTGCCTGTTCACCCCGCTATCATCCAGAAGGCGAGGTCAGTACAGGTGCATTGAAGCTGGGACCGAGAGACTGAACAACAGCTTCTATCTCACCTCCATCATCCTGTTAAACAGCCATCACTGACATAGAGAGGCTGCTGTCAACATACAGACTCAAATCTCTGGCCACTTTAATAAATGGACTTAATAAAGGTATCACTCGTCACTTTAAATAACGACACTTTAATAATGTTTACATGTCCTACATCACTCATCTCATATGTATATATTGTATTCTACACCATCTACTGCATCTTGCCTATGCATGGCCATCGCTCATCCATATATTTATATGTACATATTCTTATTCATCCCTTTACATTTGTGTGTATTTGTGTGTATAAGGTAGTTGTTGTGAATTTGTTAGATCACTTGTTAGATATTACTGCATAGTCGGAACTAGAAGCAGAAGCATTTCACTACACTCGCATTAACATCTGCTAACCATGTGTATGTGACCAATAAAATTTGATTTGATTTGAGAAGGGTTTAACAAAGTCCATCTTTATGTGCTGGGGATAGACGCGGCATCTCAGAGTCTAGTGCTTATTAAACAAGGCCAACAAAGTTATGTATTGCCCATGCCGTGTTATGGAAGCAAATGCAGTTTGCCAATGCCCCTGTAGTCTGAATAAATGTTCACTGATGATTGATTCCTATTTGAGTTAGTCATCGACCAGTGTTCCAGTGTTTCCCGTGTCAGACTCATGCCTCCAATGTCCTGCCAGGCTGTATAAATCATGGACATGAATTGGGTTGTTTTATGTTTTCTTGGTTGATGTGTGTTTGTTTGCTGTTTCCCTACAGCAGTGGGCCTCTAAATGATTTGTTCAATAAAGAGGACATTGTAACCCCCAACACTTCCTAGTGTAATGTAATAGTAATATATCCATGCCACATTCCACACACAATGAGTGTGCAAGGAAAGGGCAATAACTTTCATTACTTGAAATCCATTTAACTCTGCACTCTTGCTGTAATTCACTATAGGCAAGGCATATTATCATTGTGTAATCTACTTACCGTAAATATCATTAACATCACTAGCATAAAGTTATGAACAAATCCAATTCAGAGGGCAGCGTTAAAGCGGTTGTGATTGGGGTTGATTACAGTCTTCACCTTCCCCTGTACTGCACAACAGGATCTGGGCTCAATAGACTGATTCTTTAAGCACCAGAGAACAATTCATTAAAAGGAATGAGTATATGAAAAAAAAGCAGATTAGGTGCCATAACTTCAACATACATTTTCCAACAGAAATGATAATCCAGTCATTAAGCTACTTCCCAGTCATTAAGCTAGTTCTCAGTCATTAAGCTACTTCTCAGTCATTAAGCTACTTCTCAGTCATTAAGCTACTTCTCAGTCATTAAGCTACTTCTCAGTCATTAAGCTACTTCTCAGTCATTAAGCTACTTCTCAGTCATTAAGCTACTTCTCAGTCATTAAGCCACTTCTCAGTCATTAAGCTATTTCTCAGTCATTAAGCTACTTCTCAGTCATTAAGCTACTTCTCAGTCATTAAGCTATTTCTCAGTCATTAAGCTACTTCTCAGTCATTAAGCTACTTCTCAGTCATTAAGCTACTTCTCAGTCTTTAAGCTACTTCTCAGTCATTAAGCTATTTCTCAGTCATTTCAAATGTGTTTTTAATTTGAGCTATGACTTTGATTGTGGTTTTTCTCAGCCTTCTTTTTAAACATTTTTATTTCTCTTCTGGTTCCTCCACATTCCTGTACAAGGCTTAATACTCTATGATGTGTGTTTATTCAAATGACAACACTCTCACTGTTATCCTGTTCTGGCATCCGCCTCAGAGAGGATGAACCCTCCAGTGTTTCCATTCATCCTATAAAGACAAAGAGTCTCTCTTCTTTGGTTTAGAATATCACGTTACCATCTGCTACGCCAACCAGTTAGGCTTGTGCTTTCACAAACAGATTCTTTCTCTGAAATACACACACACACACACACACACACACACACACACACACACACACACACATACACACACACACACACACACACACACACACACACACACACACACACACACACACACACACACACACACACACAGGCACACATGCATGCACACATTAAACTAGATAACTGTAAACTAGATCACTGTAAACCAGATCACTGTAAACCAGATCACTGTAAACTATATCACTGTAAACCAGATCACTGTAAACCAGATCACTGTAAACTAGATCACTGTAAACCAGATCACTGTAAACTAGATCACTGTAAAGTAGATCACTGTAAACCAGATCACTGTAAACTAGATCACTGTAAACTAGATCACTGTAAACCAGATCACTGTAAACTAGATCACTGTAAAGTAGATCACTGTAAACCATATCACTGTAAAGTAGATCACTGTAAACCAGATCACTGTAAACTAGATCACTGTAAACCAGATCACTGTAAACCTGATCACTGTAAACCAGATCACTGTAAAGTAGATCACTGTAAAGTAGATCACTGTAAAGTAGATCGCTGTAAAGTAGATCACTCTAAACCAGATCACTGTAAAGTAGATCACTGTAAAGTAGATCGCTGTAAACCAGATCACTGTAAACTAGATCACTGTAAAGTAGATAACTGTAAACCAGATCACTGTAAACTAGATCACTGTAAACCAGATAACTGTAAACTAGATCACTGTAAAGTAGATCACTGTAAACCAGATCACTGTAAACTAGATCACTGTAAAGTAGATAACTGTAAACCAGATCACTGTAAACTAGATCACTGTAAACCAGATAACTGTAAACTAGATCATTGTAAACTAGATCACTGTAAAGTAGATCACTGTAAACCAGATCACTGTAAACTAGATCACTGTAAACCATCCCCCTCTGTGAGTCCTGTGGACAGTCTGACTATTTCAATAGTCCACAGCAGGTATTCCCAAACTGGGGTACGCGCAATGCTGTCGGGGGTACACCAAATAAAAATGTGATTCACATTTAAAAAAAATATATATATGTATTTATATGTATATATTTTTTCTTCACATTTTCAAACAGTAGTTTTATATTTTCTAAATACGTTTGGGTGAGTTTTTGTTGTTGTTGCCTGAGTAGCCCCGTTTCACTGCCAAAAATAAAATTAAACCATCTAGTGTTCAAGCAAAAATAACAACGTCAAATACAGGTAGCCTAGTCAAATAATTAACATTCAATCTCATTAACCGTTACTCTCTCGCAGGAAAACTTCACTCTTGTGCAGGCATTTAGAAACGAAACATGACAATTTGAAAAATATGCCATAGGAGTTTTTTGAGTGAGAATAAAGATGACTTTCGAGTAGTAAGACGTATAAAAGCAACAGATACCATTAATAAGAAGGGGCTAGAAGCGTCTTATATGATGACCTACCGAGTGGCTAGAACAGGCAAGCCCCATACTATTGAGGAGGACTTAATTCTTCCTGCTGCCACAGATATGGCTGGGACAATGCTCGGGGAAAAGGCCCCAAAAAAACATACAGACAATGTCTTCATCAAACAACACTGTTTCACAACGCATCAGTGACATGGCAGGAGATGTTTTGAAACAATTACTGCTTTGCATACAAGCCAGTGAATTATATGCGTTACAGCTGGATGAGTAAACAGACGTGGCGGGCCTGGCACAGCTCCTGGTATATGTCTGTTACGTTTATAGGGGGGGGGGGTGTCAATTAAGGAAGACATCCTCTTCTGCAAACCACTGGAAACCAGGACAACAGGAGAGGATATTTTTGAAGGACTGGACAGCTTTGTGACATCAAATGGACTTTGGTGGTCAAGATGTGTTGGTATCTGTACTGATGGCACAAAAGCCATGACAGGGAGACATAGTGGAGTGGTAACGCGCGTGCAGCCACTTGGGTACACTGCAGCATCCACCGAGAGGCTCTTGCTGCCAAGAAATGCCTGACAGCTTGAAAGAAGTTTTGGACACTACAGTGAAAATGGTTAACTTTGTTAAAGCAAGGCCCCTGAACTCTCCTGTATTTTCTACACTATGCAATGATATGGGCATTAATGTAACACTTTTACAACATTCAGAAGTGTGCTGGTTATCGAGGGGCAAAGTATTGACACGTTTTTTTTAATTGAGAGACGAGCTTAAAGTTTTCTTTACTGACCATTATTTTCACTTGTCTGACTGCTTGCATGATGACGAGTTTCTCACACGACTGGCCTGTCTAGGTGATGTTTTTTCTCGCCTGAATGATCTGAATCTAGGATTACAGGGACTCTCTGCACAACTATATTCAATGTGCGGGACAAAATGATTAAGAAGTTGGAGCTCTTTTCTGTCTGCATTAACAAGGACAACACACAGGTCTATCCGTCATTGTATGATTTTTTGTGCGCAAATGAACTCAAGCTTACGGACAATGTCAAACGTGACATAGCGAAGCACCTGAGTGAGCTGGGTGCGCAATTACGCTGGTAGCTTCCCGAAACGGATGACACAAAACAACTGGATTCGTTATCCCTTTCATGCCCTGCCTCCAGTCCACTTACCGATATCTAAACAAGGGAGCCTCATCGATATTGCAACAAGCAGTTCTGTGAAATGGTAATTGAATCAGAAGCCACTGCCAGATTTCTGGATAGGGCTGTGCTCAGAGTTTCTTGCCTTGACAAATTGTGCTGTTAAGACACTGATGCCCTTTGCAACCACGTACCTATGTGAGAGTGGATTCTCGGCCCTCACTAGCATGAAAACTAAATACAGGCACAGACTGTGTGTGGAAAATGATTTAAGTCTGAGACTCTCTCCAATACAACCCAACATTGTAGAGTTATGTGCATCCTTTCAAGCACAGCCTTCTCATTAACCTGTGGTGAGTTATTCACAATTTTAGATGATTTTTCTTTTCTTTTTTTCTACTGTGTTATTGACTTGTTTATTGTTCACTCCGTGTGTAACTCTGTGTTGCTGTCTGTTCACACTGCTATGCTTTATCTTGGACAGGTCACAGTTGTAAATGAGAACTTGTTCTCAACTAGCCTACCTGGTTAAATAAAAGTGAAATAAAAAATAAAAACAAATAAGGTTTTATATGTAAGATGGTTAAATAAAGAGCAAAATTATTGTTGATTATCATTATATTATTATTTGTCCCTGGTCCTATAAGAGCTTTGTCACTTCCCATGAGCCGGGTTGTGACAAAAACTCTCACTCATTCTTATGTTTAATAAATGTATCGTATAGTGTGTGTGTGGGGCAGGCTTACAATGATCGCAAAAAAACAACATTTGCGAGTGCGCTGACCCTGGGGCTAGAGGGGGTACAGCTGACCCTGGTGCTAGAGGGGGTACGCAGCTGGAGGTTGAATGTTTGAAAGGGTACGGGACTATAAGAATATAGGAACCACTGGTCCACGATATCTGTTACAGTTTAACAGACTGGTTTGGTCTCTCCACAATGTAAACAGTGGTTTGCTCTCATGGGTGATAGGAGAAAAATGGTCTGTATGGGTATATTACTGTATTGTTACACACACACACACACACACACACACACACACACACACACACACACACACACACACACACACACACACACACACACACACACACACACACACACACACACACACACACACACACACACACACACACACACACACACACACACACACACACACACACACACACACAAAGAAAGAAAGAAAGTTGATTCAACCTATAAATATATAGCAATCAGCTGCATTAGTATTGTGAATATAGCTCAACAAAAAACGTGTGTGAAACTTTGGTTGAGCAAACTCACAATCCTACAGCAGCTGGTTGCCTAACAACTGTATATTGAATCAACATGTTTTTGTTTTTTTACCATGTACACATTGCAACATGATAGACTGTTTCACACATGTCAAGACATGATATATATGCAATATGGTTATACCTCGTGTGGAACATATAAAGACGCCCCATTGCTCTCTAGTTATGGCACATTCCCATTTGGGTTGCATTGGGACTTCAGGCCTTCCCTGCAAGAATACTGTCACTGTTTTATCAAGCAGCATCTCTTTTCTCTCTCATTGTAATGGAAACAGCAGGGACAGAAGGGACAGAAGGGAAGAACAGATAACATTTTATGCTGTAGAAGACAAGAGGAGAGAAACCCAACTGACAACAGTGAAATGAAACACACACACACACACTTGGGTTTTAAAATTAGTCTTTTTCTCACTGACACCATATCATTTGTGGGGGAATGTTAAAGTTGAACAACTCTGCCTCTGGCAGGATGATGAACAGACTTTTATTGTGGCAAGAATGGAATGGAGAGAGGGAAGAATGAGGATGGGGTAAAGTAACAAAGGAGAGAGGAGAAATAACATCCTCAGCGCTAACGGTTGTAAAGGCGTGCTGAGGAAACACATTCTCTAGACAGGCCTCTACTTCCCCTTTACTTTATTGTATTTCATTTGTTTATTACAGTTCGCTTTGGTTGAAATATTTGTGGGGGTATGGTATGTTCACAATGCCCTGTAAGCAGATTCAAGAATCTATTCTTCAACTGTGGGTACCTGGGTATGAAAGAGATGTGGAGATCAGTTCAGACAGGCTACTGATTCTGTTTAAACACTTCACAAAAATTCACTAAATACTTTTGGATTTGTATTCACTTTGCTTTATGCTGACATAGCGTTTGATCTATTCCACCGATGATTTCAGGCAGAAAGGGCGCTGTGGGCATGTCTCAGGTTGTCTGAAAATGTGTGCTTCACCAGAGATCCTAAAACAACCCCACATTCCAGTCACTCCAGCATGTTGGCTCAGCTTGGGAAGTCACAATGCCTCAGTCCCTGCTGCTGCACTCTGTAAAAGGTATACTTTCATAGCTACAGTATAAATTGATGTGCACACAGTTTCTCCTCTCTTGCCAAATTGAATCTATTATCTGCCATGCATTTGAGACAAGTGAATAAATGATACTTGTGAAATTGTCAGCCTCCCTGCTGGAAAAAGTTCAGTCTCCCACCTTTTGATCTGTTATCACCCGTGCTTTTGGTTGGGTTGGAGTGTAGCAGGCAGCCTTTGTCCAGCTCTGACGTCACATCCCTCTACGACTGAAGAACGTTATTTACTACAATGTCATCTCAACACTATTAACCCTATCCTTTACCAGGAATTGGTCTCTCTTTCTCTCTCACTCTCTCTAACTCTGTTTCTCTCACTCTCTCTAACTCTGTTTCTCTCTCTCACTCTGTCTCTCTCACTCTGTCTCTCTCTCTCTGTCTCTCTGTCTCTCTCTCTCACTATAATGTCATGTAAAACATTTGGCTGAATCAATATTTTTACACAAACCTTGGTGTTTAACCTATGACCCTTCAGTCACGCGTCCAGCTCTCTGTGCCAGTCCACCCATCATGTTTCCCTGCCCGCTAATGAACTGAACCTTCTCTTCACTTCTCCTGGCAGCAACGCTTTACCACTCTGGACATGGAAACAAGCACTTTCAATCTTTGGCTGTTTCACCTTCAGCAGAATTTATTAGGCACCGGTGGGAGATTTTTGTTTTTACACTGTAATGAAGTGCATATATAACTGCTCATTTTCCTAAGAGGTCTTTGTTCAGCACACTCTGAATGCTAGGAGGTGTGATGGTGAAGCAATGATTTGTTTTCTTTACAACACACATGCATATGATGCATGAATGGAACACAGATTAAATGATTTGAGTGAGCTCACTGTGACCAAATATGTTTTCCAAATCACATAGGCTATGCCACATTAAACACACACAACCTTGCTAACTGATATTGGTGCTGATTGGATGTCAGCTGTGGTGGCACTGTTAAACCTGGAAATGCTGTACAGGGATGATGGATGAAGGATGGTGGTCGTAAAAAATTAAACAACAGACAAATGCACATGTGAAAATACTCTCTCTCTCTCTTTTCACCTTCTCCCAGTCATTGTGTATCTATCTATCGATCTATCTACATATATTATATCTATCTATCTATCTATATATATATATATATATATATATATAGATAGTTGAAGTTGGAAGTTTACATACTGTCACGCCCTGGCCTTGGAGAGCTGTTTCATTTCTCTATTTGGTTAGATCAAGGTGTGATGTGGGGTGGGCATTCTATGTTTTGTATTTCTGTGTGTTTGGCCGAGTGTGGTTCCTAATCAGGGACAGCTGTCTATCGTTGTCTCTGATTGGGAATCATTCTTAGGCAGCCTGTTTTTCCACCTTAGTTGTGGGTAGTTGACTTTGTTAGTGGCCTGTATAGCCCTAGTCAGCTTCATGTTTGTTTTTGGTGTTTCTTGTTTTGTTGGCGACATTCTTAATAAAGGAAAATGTACGTTCATAACGCTGCACCTTGGTCCAGTCATTTCCCTGACGACGTGACAGAACTACCCACCACAAACAGACCACGCGGCGTGGCTGGGAGGAGCAGCGTTTTCTGGAGGAATGGACATGGGAGGAGATCTTGGAAGGCAAGGGACCCTGGGCAAAGGCTGGAGAGTATCGGCATCCAAGGGAGGAGATAGAGGCATTGAAAGCAGAGCAGCGACAGTACGAGGAGTTGGCACATCGGAGCAGGCACGAGAGGCACACGAGCAGATTGGCTGAGTCAGGTTGGAGACCTGAGCCAACTCCCCGTGCTTACCGTGGGGAGCGTGTAACTGGTCAGGCACCGTGTTATGCAGCGATGCGCACGGTGTCTCCAGTGCGCACTCATAGCCCGGTGCACTATATTCCAGCTCCCCGCATCGACCAGGCTAGAGTGGGCATCCAGTCAGGACGGAGGGTGCTGGCTCAGCACATCTGGCCTCCAGTGCGTCTCTACGGCCCAGGATATCCTGCGCCGGCTCTGCGCACTGTGTCTCCGGTGCGCCTGCACAGCACAGTGCGTCCTGTGCTAGCGCCACGCATTTGCCGGGCGAAAGGAACCATCCAGCCAGGACGGGTTGTGCTGGCTCTACGCTTGAGACCTCCAGTGCGCCTCCACGTCCCAGTGTATCCGGTGCCTGTTCCAAGAACCAAGCCTCCAGTATGTCTCCCCAGCCTGGTGAGTCCTGTGCCTGCTCCCAGAACAAGGCCTCCTGTATGTCTCCCCAGCCTGGTGAGTCCTGTGCCTGCTCCCAGAACCAGGCCTCCTGTATGTCTCCCCAGCCTGGTAAGCCAGCTCCAAGCACCAGGCTGCCTATACGTCTCCTCACTCCAGTGATGATGCATGACACGAAGCCTCCAGTGATGATCCATGGCACGAAGCCTCCAGCATTGATCCGCGGTCTATAATATACTCTGTCTGTCTGTCTGTGTCTGTCTGTCTGTCCCATGCACACAGACGCATGGACCAGAGGAGGCTGGTGAGGGGAGGGCGGCTTATAATAAAGCCTGGAATGGTATGAGTGGAACGGTATGAGACACATGAAACAATGTGTTTGGTGTGTTTGATTCTGTTCCAGCCGTTACAATGAGCCCATCCTCTGATTTAAAGTGGGACCAGCCGCCACTGGCATGGACACACTCGCCCTATTCACAAGATAAAATGACTCTTTACGGAATTGCGCTGTGTTCTGCCAAATGTTTGTTTGAATTGGAGGGGCCTTCAGTGCATTCAAATGACTGATGCTGCATCTTGCATGTTCTCTGTTTGCCTCCTCAAATGGAGCACTTTGTGTGCCGGATAGCAAAATAGCTGCTACTTCCCCGCTGAACAGTACGGTCGGTTCCGGGAAGCATCTTGAATTAGGACCGGAGCTGGAGCTGTATCTAGATGCCCCACCTCACCCTGTTCATCTGGGCCCTTAGATCAGAGCAGGGGAATGGAGCGGACAGATCTTAACAGGTCAGTTTATGAGGCCTTTTATAGAGGTGGCCAAACACGTCACAATGGCATGATACACAGCTCCCCACTTCTACTAGGTGTACATTAATCATGTCAAATGCCTCCTGGGAAATCTGCTGTTCTTGTTATGGAGGGACTGTACAAAGACAGACCTTGCCGATCCACTGCTGCAGGCACAAGCACACACACAGAGAGAGAGACAGAGAGAGAGAGAGAGAGAGAGAGAGAGAGAGAGACCACCTTTGCTGTACGGCTGGCAGTGGAAGAGTGAGAGAGACCTGGCTGCCTCTGCTCACTGCTTCAAGACATAGGTCTTTAAAACACTACCACATGCAAGGAAGCCCACAGTTATGGAGCCCAGATGTGTGAGAGAGAATGAGCTAGCTCCCTTTTGTACCGAGAACACAACAGTCCAGTGTTGATGGTTTAGACCAATCACTAAACCGATTAGAGTAAGTTTGGTGATGGACCACAAGGCCTTGTGTGCTTTAAGTCAAAAAGCACCAGTGTCAAATATTTATAGTGGTTTACACACATACACTCACTCATGCACACACACACACACGCACACACAAGTTTACACACATGCATACACACCATCAGTGAATAATACAATACACAATGGCTTTCAAACTAACTTACGCAAACATGTAGAAGATGAAGACAGAAAGGTGTTTTCCAGAGACTGTCATCATCCACTGTATCCTGGTTAATGTTCCCCTTCCATGCTCTGGACATTTGCTCTGTTCCCTTTATATGACTGTCAGGACAGCCCTGTACATTTCCAAGAGAACCCGTAACCAATACCACATCGTGATTTAATGCCTTAACGAGCTGAGAAAATCAGATCCAGGAGATTTTTCAGAGGGAGATTTTCTTCGAGTGATCGAAGGCTTGAAGCCTTCGAGAGGGATCTCTGTGTGTTTGTGTGGGTGTATTTGTGTGGGCATTCCGACGCACGCACGCACACACACACACACACACACACCCCACTGGTTTCCCTCAATGCCCAGGTCTCCCACCAACGTCTTTCCACAGTACTTGTCTACAATAGCCCAGTCAAAGCCAACACACATATGTCGCAGCACCCATTTTTCCAACAAAACATAATGTTTCCTGGTGTGTAGCCTGCCAGGTAGACTGGACAAAAACACTTTTTCCTAGGCCAATGCTTCTCCACCACAGCGCTACAAAAGAATGGAACCTCTCTAACCACTGTGATTAAGCAATGTAGCTGCCTATCGTTTCCCTGAGTACTATCCGAAATTGATGATGAATAATTGAATTCATATTCAATATTTATAGCACATAGCCTGTATGGATAATCATGCTACTGTATGTGATTTAGTGCATTGGTTCCCAAACTTCTTCACTCTGTCCCCCCTTCCATCATTGGGAAACATTCCGCGTGTTGTATGTAATTACATACTTAGTTTGTTAATAACCTGATAGTAACGTTATGTACCACTCCATTTATAAACTAAATCAACCTTGGCAATATTCCCATAAAATAAGTAAAGCTATTTAGAAGATCAAAATATCTGCCAATTTCACACGAACACATTCTAACATTAGACTACAGGGTGATAGAACACATTCTAACATTAGACTACAGGGTGATAGAACACATTCTAACATTAGACTACAGGGTGATAGAACATATTCTATCATTAGACTACAGGGTGATAGAACACATTCTAACATTAGACTACAGGGTGATAGAACACATTCTAACATTAGACTACAGGGTGATAGAACACATTCTAACATTAGACTACAGGGTGATAGAACACATTCTAACATTAGACTACAGGGTGATAGAACACATTCTATCATTAGACTACAGGGTGATAGAACATAGTAGAAGGGTCTCTACAGTGTGATGGAACCTATTCTAACATTAGACTACAGGGTGATAGAACATATTCTAACATTAGACTACAGGGTGATAGAACATATTCTATCATTAGACTACAGGGTGATAGAACACATTCTAACATTAGACTACAGGGTGATAGAACATAGTAGAAGGGTCTCTACAGGGTGATGGAACCTATTCTAACATTAGACTACAGGGTGATAGAACATATTCTAACATTAGACTACAGAGTGATAGAACACATTCTACCATTAGACTACAGGGTGATAGAACACATTCTAACATTAGACTACAGGGTGATAGAACACATTCTAACATTAGACTACAGAGTGATAGAACACATTCTATCATTAGACTACAGGGTGATAGAACACATTCTAACATTAGACTACAGGGTGATAGAACACATTCTAACATTAGACTACAGGGTGATAGAACATATTCTAACATTAGACTACAGGGTGATAGAACACATTCTAACATTAGACTACAGGGTGATAGAACACATTCTAACATTAGACTACAGGGTGATAGAACATATTCTATCATTAGACTACAGGGTGATAGAACACATTCTAACATTAGACTACAGGGTGATAGAACATAGTAGAAGGGTCTCTACAGGGTGATGGAACCTATTCTAACATTAGACTACAGGGTGATAGAACACATTCTAACATTAGACTACAGGGTGATAGAACACATTCTAACATTAGACTACAGGGTGATAGAACATAGTAGAAGGGTCTCTACAGGGTGAGAGAGAGGAATGAGATCTGGCCTTGTTATTCATTTTGAAGATGTCAGCAATACAGGAATCAATCCCTCAGCATCCTGGGTCAATGGAGAAAATAAATGATGTTTATCGCCGTGCTACTTTGTAAGCTCTTCTGATCTAGTCGGCTCACAGCTTGACATGCTGCTGTGAATTGAATCAACGACCGCCTGCTACAGTGGGGAGAACAAGTATTTGATACACTGCCGATTTTGCAGGTTTTCCTACTTACAAAGCACGTAGAGGTCTATAATTTTTTTACACTTCAACTGTGAGAGACGGAATCTAAAACAAAAATCCAGAAAATCACATTGTATGATTTTTAAGTAATTAATTAGCATTTTATTGCATGACATAAGTATTTGATACATCAGAAAAGCAGAACTTAATATTTGGTACAGAAACCTTTGTTTGCAATTACAGAGATCATATGTTTCCTGTAGTTTTTGACCAGGTTTGCACACACTGCAGCAGGGATTTTGGCCCACTCCTCTATACTGACCTTCTCCAGATCCTTCAGGTTTTGGGGCTGTCGCTGGGCAATATGGACTTTCAGCTCCCTCCAAAGATTTTCTATTGGGTTCAGGTCTGGAGACTGGCTAGGCCACTCCAGGACCTTGAGATACTTATTACGGAGCCACTCCTTAGTTGCCCTGGCTGTGTGTTTTGGGTTGTTGTCATGCTGGAAGACCCAGTCAAGACCATCTTCAATGCTCTTACTGAGGGAAGGAGGTTGTTGGCCAAGATCTTGCGATACATGGCCCCATCCATCCTCCCCTCAATACGGTGCAGTCGTCCTGTCCCATTTGCAGAAAAGCATCCCCAAAGAATGATGTTTCCACCTCCATGCTTCACGGTTGGGATGGTGTTCTTGAGGTTGTACTCATCCTTCTTCTTCCTCCAAACACGGCGAGTGGAGTTTAGACCAAAAAGCTCTATTTTTGTCTCATCAGACCACATGACCTTCTCCCATTCCTCCTCTGGATCATCCAGATGGTCATTGGCAAACTTCAGACGGGCCTGGACATGCGCTGGCTGGAGCAGGGGGACCTTGCGTGCGCTGCAGGATCTTAATCCATGACGGCGTAGTGTGTCACTAATGGTTTTCTTTGAGACTGTGGTCCCAGCTCTCTACAAGTCATTCACCAGGTCCTGCAGTGTAGTTCTGGGCTGATCCCTCACCTTCCTCATAATCATTGATGCCCCACGAGGTGAGTTCTTGCATGGAGCCCCAGACCGAGGGTGATTGACCGTCATCTTGAACTTCTTCCATTTTCTAATAATTGCGCCAACAGTTGTTGCCTACTCACCAAGCTGCTTGCCTATAGTCAATGTAGCCCATCCCAGACTTGTGCAGGTCTACACTTTAACCCTGATGTCCTTACACAGCTCTCTGGTCTTGGCCATTGTGGAGAGGTTGGAGTCTGTTTGATTGAGTGTGTGGACAGGTGTCTTTTAAACAGGTAACGAGTTCGAACAGGTGCAGTTAATACAGGTAATGAGTGGAGAACAGGAGGGATTCTTAAAGAAAAACTAACAGGTCTGTGAGAGCCAGAATTCTAACTGGTTGGTAGGTGATCAAATACTTATGTCATGCAATAAAATGCTAATTAATTACTTAAAAATCATACAATGTGATTTTCTGGAATTTTGTTTTAGATTCCGTCTCTCACAGTTTAAGTGTACCTATGATAAAAATGACAGACCTCTACATGCTTTGTTAGTAGGAAAACCTGCTAAATCGGCTGTGTATCAAATACTTGTTCTCCCCACTGTATATGTTTTTTTTAAATACATGATTTAAAACACACAGAACAAACTGGCCTAATTTGTATCAAGATCATGTTTTAGCAATTAGTAGTGCAGATATAAGATAACCATCAATGAAAATTAAACTGATGCTGCTCTTTTGGGCACAACGCCTTCCATCACTACAACTTCCATCGCCTACTTTAGGTGGAATTCAAGCCGGTTTCTATCCCACCTTTCACGTAACGGGCAGGAGTATCCTTACATTCAGGAGTAGAATACATACAGTACATGTGTGAAAGTGTAGGTGCGTGTGTTAGAGGTGTGAGGAGAGAGAGGGGGAAGGGTTGCTCACACCTTCAGGCTGCCTCTGCTCCCCCCAGCATTACGCCCTGACTTCACCACTGTGGACCCATTCTAGTTTTAAAACTACAGGCTGCCTCTGCTCCCCCCAGCATTACGCCCTGACTTCACCACTGTGGACCCATTCTAGTTTTAAAACTACAGGCTGCCTCTGCTCCCCCAGCATTACGCCCTGACTTCACCACTGTGGACCCATTCTAGCTTTAAAACTACAGGCTGCCTCTGCTCCCCCAGCATTACGCCCCTGACTTCACCACTGTGGACCCATTCTAGTTTTAAAACTACAGGCTGCCTCTGCTCCCCCAGCATTACGCCCTGACCTCACCACTGTGGACCCATTCTAGTTTTAAAACTACAGGCTGCCTCTGCTCCCCCAGCATTACGCCCTGACCTCACCACTGTGGACCCATTCTAGTTTTAAAACTACAGGCTGCCTCTGCTCCCCCAGCATTACGCCTGACTTCACCACTGTGGACCCATTCTAGTTTTAAAACTGCAGGCTGCCTCTGCTCCCCTCAGCATTACGCCCTGACCTCACCACTGTGGACCCATTCTAGTTTTAAAACTACAGGCTGCCTCTGCTCCCCCCAGCATTACGCCCTGACTTCACCACTGTGGACCCATTCTAGTTTTAAAACTGCAGGCTGCCTCTGCTCCCCTCAGCATTACGCCCTGACCTCACCACTGTGGACCCACTCTAGTCTTATCAAAAGTCAATCTTTACACATTCACCTTAATTTAAAAAAAGGAAAATTAATGCACTTTGGATTTAAAAAAATGAAATTGTTGAGTCATTTTTTTAGAGAAAAAAAAAACAAATAAAACAAATTGTGCACTTCCTCAATCACCTGAAAATAGCAGGTTCCCTATGTCTTCTTATTGTATTGGGCTCTCTGTTTTCCCTCATCTGATAGGACTGGGAAGAGAAAGGAGGGATTTCATCTGATAGGACTGGGAGGAGAAAGGAGGGATTTCATCTGATAGGACTGGGAAGAGAAAGGAGGGATTTAATCTGATAGGACTGGGAAGAGAAAGCAGGGGTTTAATTTGATAGGACTGGGAAGAGAAAGGAGGGATTTAATCTGATAGGACTGGGAAGAGAAAGGAGGGATTTAATCTGATAGGACTGGGAAGAGAAAGCAGGGGTTTAATTTGATAGGACTGGGAAGAGAAAGGAGGGATTTAATCTGATAGGACTGGGAAGAGAAAGGAGGGATTTAATCTGATAGGACTGGGAAGAGAAAGGAGGGATTTAATCTGATAGGACTGGGAAGAGAAAGCAGGGGTTTCATTTATAGGACTGGGAAGAGAAAGGAGGGATTTAATCTGATAGGACTGGGAAGAGAAAGCAGGGGTTTAATTTAATAGGACTGGGAAGAGAAAGGAGGGATTTAATCTGATAGGACTGGGAAGAGAAAGGAGGGATTTAATCTGATAGGACTGGGAAGAGAAAGCAGGGGTTTAATTTGATAGGACTGGGAAGAGAAAGGAGGGATTTAATCTGATAGGACTGGGAAGAGAAAGCAGGGGTTTAATTTATAGGACTAGGAGGAGAAAGGAGGGCTGAGAATACAGACAAAGAATAGGTACTGGCACAGAGCAACTGTAAAACGAAGCCATCATCAATCAAATTTGGTAAATGTATGTCCTGTCCTTTTTTAATGAAAGGGTCAGAGGGCAGCATAATAACACA
The DNA here is from genome assembly GCF_018296145.1 of Oncorhynchus tshawytscha. NCBI lineage: Eukaryota > Metazoa > Chordata > Actinopteri > Salmoniformes > Salmonidae > Oncorhynchus > Oncorhynchus tshawytscha. Next base: position 77,959,094 of record NC_056444.1, on the reverse strand, counting down.
TGGTGGATCCGAACACATTCAACTCTATCAAACACACACATCTGTTTTACTCTGATCAGGTTGCACAAAGGCTGGATTGAGCAGTAAATGTTATTGCCATTAGACAAAGGGTAAAATAAGCCCGTATTTCCCACTGTTTCTGAAGTAGTCATTGTATCTCTCAGGCCAAATGTGTAATACATACTTATTAGACGGAATGACTGTGCAGTCATCATTCCTTCTGGACTGAAATGCCCTTTCTATCTTCCCCTTGTCCATAAATCATAACCAGTAGACACTGTCGCAGCCGTCAGTTTCTGGTAAAATAGCTCCCTGACTGATATCTACCCACCGAGGTAAAACACTAAGACACACAGCGGTGGAACACATGAAACTATTTGACTCTTTTTTAAGATTTGATATGACACAAGGATGTCTTGAAGATGTCATGTAATCAGTGGTTGAGTGTGGTGGACTGAGTTCTTCCACTTCCGAATGGGAGACAGTCAGAAAACAGTGGAATTAGTATTTGTTTGAAGCTTTTGATTGAAATTACCACCAAAAAAACAACTAATACAGGAACACGTCACACAATTTATGCTGAACCTAGAGAATATATGGTGAAAGATAACTTTTTTAAAAGATTTGTGACAAACTAAAGGACATACTTTGCTGCAGTAAGTGGATGAAGCATATTTCACTGCAGGAGCTTTCAACCCTCCACAGTCAGTCTCACGGTCGGTCGTGACTTCATCCTGCAGGAATCACAGCTCCCCTTGCCAACGCAGTCAAAACACACAGCATGGGGAAACAGATGGAGAACACAGTACGGGGGAAACAGATGGAGACTTTGTTTGGACCAGGCTGGAGGAGGCAGGAAAAGAGGAACAGCTATCCATATCAAGCAACCCCTTTGAATGGCTGCCACGTCTTTTTGGGATCCTGAGTGGCGCAGCGGTCTAAGGCATTGCATCGCAGTTCTAGATGCGTCACTTCAGACCCGGGTTCGATCCCGGGTCTGTAGGAGGCTTTGAGGATCTTACCAGGTGAAATGGGCTCAGCGTGTTAACATGGGATGACATCACAGTGAACATGGCTCCTACCTACGACTAGTTGAGTTCAATTTGACCAAACACATAAAGTAGATAACTATAATTGTCAGTAGGTCTACATACAGTAAGTAGATAACTGTCAGTAGGACCTATAAACAGTAGATAACTGTCAGTAGGGCCTATAAACAGTAGATAACTGTCAGTAGGACCTAGAAACAGTAGATAACTGTCAGTAGGCCTATAAACAGTAGGTAACTGTCAGTAGGCCTACATACAGTAGATAACTATCAGTAGGCATATAAACAGTAGATAACTGTCAGTAGGACCTAGAAACAGTAGATAACTGTCAGTAGGACTATAAACAGTAGGTAACTGTCAGTAGGCCTACATACAGTAGATAACTATCAGTAGTACTATAAACAGTAGGTAACTGTCAGTAGGCCTACATACAGTAGATAACTATCAGTAGGACTATAAACAGTAGGTAACTGTCAGTAGGCCTACATACAGTAGATAACTATCAGTAGGACTATAAACAGTAGGTAACTGTCAGTAGGCCTACATACAGTAGATAACTATCAGTAGGACTATAAACAGTAGGTAACTGTCAGTAGGCCTACATACAGTAGATAACTATCAGTAGGACTATAAACAGTAGGTAACTGTCAGTAGGCCTACATACAGTAGATAACTATCAGTAGGACTATAAACAGTAGGTAACTGTCAGTAGGCCTACATACAGTAGATAACTATCAGTAGGACTATAAACAGTAGGTAACTGTCAGTAGGCCTACATACAGTAGATAACTATCAGTAGGACTATAAACAGTAGGTAACGGTCAGTAGGCCTACATACAGTAGATAACTATCAGTAGGACTATAAACAGTAGGTAACTGTCAGTAGGCCTACATACAGTAGATAACTATCAGTAGGACTATAAACAGTAGGTAACTGTCAGTTTTTCAAGCATTGTTTTTTGTTGTCCCAGATATACTTCTGGAGTTTACTCGTGGAATAATTGGCAGACTAAAAGCAATTGCAAGTCATGCTAAAACTGTAAGATAGAGAGTGTGGGGAAATGAAAAATGAATGAATGCAAACCAGTTCAGGCATAACTACAGATGAGTGTGCCTGCAACAATCACACTTTTTAACGAAAGTTCTTGAGTGGCAGTGGCACCCACATGATTTCGTTGGCATACTCCGAGTCAGGCCATTGTCTTCCTCTTCTCATGGGTTGTGCCTATGACGTTGGTAGTGACAGTGACAGAGATCACACACCGAGGTGCTGCAGGGGTGTTGGGGAACAGAAAAGTGAAAGTAGCGTGAGGCCAACAGCTGTCTGTTGGTGGGCTGGCAACAGGTGTCCCTGACAGACAGCCCAGGCCCAGAGGGACAGGGACATGTATTTTTAACCATGAGAGTTTCCACAATGCTAGCCAGAGGGTCTGGAAATACCCATCCTCAGGTTCAGAGAGCATATAGGACAGCCCTCTGTTGAGTTGAGACACTCTGACTCAAGACACTCCAATGATCCACACCACAGTTGATCAAATCGTCTCCCATGTCTCATATTCCAAACATTTCTAATAAAGGAAAATGCAATAAAACTTCCACAGTGAATAGCAAAACTGTCGGCTTGTCACGTCACGGATGTACCAGCTTTAGCTAGAGGGGATTGTTTCCCCCCTTTGACAGCTCCCGAACCCACAGCGCTACCCCCTAGGCCCTCCTGTGGAGTGCATGTGTGGAACCCAGACTGAACTGTATGATGTCTGCATGGAGGTGTTACTGAGGTGATGAAAACACCTCCGCTCATGTAGACGGCTGCTTGGCTGCCAAAACTCCTAACGCTAAAAAATAAAGTAGTAAAAGAAAATGTACACATTTGAAAAGGTGTAGTATTGGCATATTGCTGGTTTTGATTAAATGTGATGTAAAAAAAAAACATCAGTGGACCGTCAACCAAAACCCAGACATCTCCTGGGGCTTTCCACCTCTCAGGGGTTTACGCTCAAATCTACATCATGTACAAGGATTATTGGAACAATAATAATCCCTGTACTACAGCTTCTGCTACAAACCATACAATCATGGTGTTTTGACAGGAATATAAATATGTATAGAAACTACTGCAAGCCATCCGTTGAAATACATCAACATACCGTTGTACATTTCTGTATGTGTCTCCTACAGCTGTAAAACAGCACAACTGTAAGTTGTTTGACATTAGTAACTCTGTTGTAATTGCCAGCCAACTGTCGGCGAAGAATTCGGTTGCAATGTGGTGAGTGGTACAACTTCTCAAATCAATGTTTATGCATGGCTGATTGAGGCATAATAAAGACATTTAGGTTTTCCTTTTCCAGTATGTTCTGTCTGTTTCGTTATTCCACGACACCACCTAGTGGGAACACTCAATGCACACTGAGAGTACAAAACATTAACAACACCTGCTCTTTCCATGATGTAGACTGACCCGGTGAATCCAGCTGAAAGCTATGATACCTTATTGATGTCACTTGTTAAATCCACTTCAATCAGTGTAGATGAAGGGGAGGAGACAGGTTAAAGAAGGGTATGGTAGTAGGTGCCAGGATCACCGATTTGTGGCAAGAACTTCAACGCTGCTGGGGTTTTTTCACGCTCAACAGATTTACCGTGTGTTTCAAGAATGGTCAAACATTGGTTGTGGTAAGTATAATTGAAACTTGAGTATCTTTATGGCCCCTTAGGGAAATAAGTATAGCAAGTTATAATTGTAATGGTTTACCAGATCATAAAAAAAGAAGATTTTTACATGGCAAAAAGAGAAAGAATATAATATCTATTGTTTACAGGAAACTCAGTCTACAAATATAGATGAGGTTGGGTGGAAAAGGGACTGGGAGGGAGAAATATATTTTTGTCATGGGCAAAGAAACTGAAAAGGGGTGATTATACCAATTCATATAAATGTTGATCCGATTGTGCAAAGAAAATAGATTATTTTAGAAATGCTATTGGACCAAAAACAGATCTGACTAATTCATCTACATGGGCCAAAGAATAATGATGATCCTCACTTCTTTGAAAATATATATAATAATCTATTGAGCTCACAAGCAACGAATGAATCTATTATTATGGTGGGAGATTATAATATGGTTTTAAGTACCTCAATGGATCGTAAAGGAAATCACACTACAAACTATCACCCTCAAGCACTTAAGAAGATCACAAATATCATGGACACATTAGAACTAGTGGATATGTGGAGGCTGAAATATCCTGACCTAGTGAGATATACATGGAGGAGGCTTAAACAAGCTAGCTGTCTTGGTAACTTCCTGGTCTCATTCTTGCTGGCATCAAAAGTTTAACAAGTATTAATAGGAGACAGAATGTGATTGGACCATCTAATTGACCTCCATATCACTCTTACAGAATTTCCACGTAGATGGGGATATTGGAAATTGAATCAAAGCCTAATGGATGACATTTTGTTTTTAACTAAGCCAAAATAATTCATAATTGACTTTTTTCTGCACAACATACCCTACTGTTAAAAAGTTTGGGGTCACTTAGAACTGTCCTTGTTTTTGAAAGAAAGGCAAAACATTTTGTCCATTAAAATAATATAAAATTGATCAGAAATACAGTGTAGACATTGTTAATGTTGTAAATGACTATCGTAGCTGGAAACGGCAGTTTTTTTTAATGGAATATCTACATAGGCGTACATTGGCCCAATATCAGCACCCATCTCCTGTGTTCCAATGTCAAGAAAGCATTGCACGCGCTTCAATGGGGCAGAAGTCTGTGTTGTTGTGATTCTGAATGGCCAGATAGCTACAATATTATCAACCAGGCAAGGTTTTATGTTTCGCAGGGTTGACGGTTCCAGTCATGCAGGTGCAAGACCTATTAGTGTAGCAAACAGGTTGGTTGGGTGCGTGTTATGTAATATTATTGATTGCCTTTGTGTGGAACGTGTTCAGTATAAGACACCACATCACATCCACCACCATGCCAGAAGGGGAGGCATGCCAGAGGAAGGGGAAGAGGACAGGCACAGGCCAAGGTAGATGTGCAAGATGAGCTGACATTATTGCCCCCCATCCAGCCCATCCAGCCCATCCAGCCCATCCAGCTCATCCAGCTCATCCAGCTCATCCAGCTCATCCAGCTCATCCAGAAGGTGTCAATGGCCATGGTGGAGGAGGAGTCTAACATGTTCATAGGTCTCCAGGTGCTGTTTCCCTACCTACCTGCTGGCTGGGACAGGGATTTTTGTTTTACCTTTATTTAACTAGAGAAGTCAGTTAAGAACAATTTCTTATTTTCAATGACAGCCTAGGAACAGTGGGTTAACTGCCTTGTTCAGGGGCAGAATGACAGGTTTTTACCTTGTCAGCTCGGGGGTTTGAACTTGCAACCTTCCGGTTACTAGTCCAACACTCTAACCACCAGGCTACCCTGCCGCCCCATGGTGCTGGACAGTGACTCCATGTTGCCTTGAACCCTGGCATGGAACCCCTCCATGTTGCCTTCTCATGTTCGAGTGAATACATCACAAGTCTATGAAGTAGACTGGCTTATATAGACAATCACTGATGCTTACTCTGTTGGATCATCTATCAAATAATAATGCCAAAATCTTGGTGTGTTATCTTAGTATTTGAGGGCATAATTCATACTTCCAAAATAATTAAAGTGTCTTGACACTGAAATATCGATTCTTTAAAAGAAAAATATCTCCTGCAGAGGCCTACCCTGACGGTGAATGAGTCATTTTTCATTTCTGTTTTCTCAGAAGGCACAGAGAGCATGTCTCCTGTCAGTGAGCCAGCAAAGGGCCATGCAAACAAGCAAACAAATGGAACGGGAGCAACAAGGAGATTCTAATTGGATCAACTGTACCTGCTGCCTCTTTCTATTCTCAAATCACATTTTATTTGTCACATGCGCCGAATACAACAGGTGTAGTAGACCTTACCGTGAAATGCTTACTTACAAGCCCTTAACCAACAATGCAGTTCTAAGAAAAATAAGAGTTAAGAAAAATGTTTACTAAATAAACTAAAGTAATTAATAAAATACAAGAGCAACAATGAAATAACAATAACGAGGCTATATACAGGGGGTACCGGTACCGAGTCAAGGACCAGGAATTGAGTGAAAGTCTCTTGGTAGAGTAGTTTGTGTGCCAGTAAGATAGAGCCTGTTAGCAGTGTGGTCAACAGCTGTGGTAGTATCATATGACAGAGAGAGTGAACACTCTAGTGACGTCTGGACCCCTCACCAGGACTGATTCATCACAGGACAACACAACTGTTGTGGTTTTCTGTGTTTGTTCCAATCTCCCTAATTTGTTCTTGGTAAAAGGATATGGCTAGGACAGCAAAAGAACAACATGTAACTGCAAGAGGACTTTAATCAAGTTCACCCACTTTTCAGCACAACGGTCCATTGTTACGTCTTTATTGTAACCGGCCCTGTTGTCATGACATTTCATGAAAAGCAACACTGTAGTAAAGTCGAGCTCCCAGCTGTGAGGTAGGCAGCATATACACTAGCTTGAGGTGCTTACTGGCGAAGGAATGTGGTAGTCTGTGGATCCCAGGCTGTGTCACCCCCCCCTCCCTCCCCCCCACAGCCCTTCATCCCTACTCAGTCAATCCTTAACTTGGGTAATGGGGTAACTGTATACAACCATGGTGGTGACTGTGCTGAACCTGGAGCTGTGCTACCTGGGGAAGAAGTTGCGCGGCTTCACCTGTAAACTGACCCGATCTGCCCATGGTTTCCTGCCTGAGAGCTCCAGGAAGATCGCAACCCAGGTGCTACTGCCATACCTGGTGGCTGGACTGGAAATGGTCTCCGCTGGCATCATCATGGACATTATACAAGCAGGGATCTAGGGGACAGACTTACTACCATCCACTACTTCTATTTCTAATAATCTTTTAAGTTCGTGGTCTGGTGGGATGGGGGTGTGATAGGATGGGGTGTGGTGTGGTGTGATGGGGTGTGGTGTGGTGGGATGGGAAGGAGTGTGGTGGAATGGGGTATGGTGTAGTGGGTGGGGTGTGGTGGGATGGGGTATGGTGTAGTGGGTGGGGTGTGGTGGGATGGGGTATGGTGTGATGGTGTGTGGTGTGGTGTGGTGGGATGGGAAGGAGTGTGGTGGAATGGGGTATGGTGTAGTGGGTGGGGTGTGGTGGGATGGGGTGTGGTGTAGTGGGTGGGGTGTGATAGGATGGGGTGTGGTGTGATGTGGTGTGGTGTGATGGGAAGGAGTGTGGTGGAATGGGGTATGGTGTAGTGGGTGGGGTGTGGTGTGATGGAATGTGGTGTGGTGTGACTTGCTTTTGTATAACATATTATATGCCTATTTGATGAAGATTGATGGGAATCAAAATGGTCAGGTCATTTATGGCCAAAAGGGACAGGAGCACTTACAGCACTGTTAGACCTGGTTTTGAGACTTGGCTTTCTCCTGTTTGAAACTCTCTGGACATTTGCAAATATTCTAGTAACCGGGGCGTTGGAAACATGGACAATGACTTGAAACAGGGGAGTCATCATGGCTTATATTTCCTGAGGCGAGGAAAGGATGGTCTGCTGAGGCTCTAATTGAATGGAGAGAGAATGGATGGGTGGGTGACAGAGGGGGGATTGATGAATAAGGCTGGTAGCGAGAGAGACAAGGTTCTGAGCTGGAGCTAATGTTCTGGACCGTCCACCAGAGGAGGTAGAATGAACTGGGACACTTGCCAAGATAGGTGTTAGATGACTGTTGAGCTTTGGGATGATGGCTGTGTCTGATGACAGTCAAATGCTTTTCAAAGTTGCCCTCTGATGGTCAAACTAGCACTAACTAGCATTAATGGCAACAATGGCTGACACTTAAATGACGGTGCCATAGAATTCTGCGGCAGCCCGCAACGTGTGCTGCAGTACGGCACAACTTTTTAAGGAAGAACCACTGTACGTGTTTATTCCTGTTGAAGATTATCTCTGTGTGTTTCAGCACTGGGAAGTGTCATCACAGAGATCTTCATCCTTGTCCCAACTCTGGTGGGGCTGAAGGGAAAATCTTGGCTGCTCACCACTCCACCGCAGTGAGGCCACATCTTCAGCATCCTGTTGTATACGTAGTATTAGCCAAAGTAGGAGGCAAGTAGCCTGGTCTCTTTATGTGCTCTTGATAACAAGTCTTCCACAGCATTTTACATGTTTTATGTTTAGTCATTTAGCAGATGTTCTCATCCAGAGTGACTTACAGGAGCAACTCAGGTTAAGTGCCTTGTTAAAGGGCACATCGACAGGTTTTTCACCTCGTCAGCTTTGGGACTCAAACCAGTGACCTTTCGGTTATTGGCCCAACACTCTTAACAACTAGGTCACCTGCCACACACCACAACTTCTCCTTTCATTTCCCAGCCTGAAAGACAGATAGCAACACTAACTGAAGCCCGAGGCTAACGTGACCTTTACTGGAGAAACGGATCACAGTAAAAACAGGTGTTGGAGTAGTCCAGGGTTAGGAAGAGGTCAAGATAGCCCTTGGTCACACATTATCCAAGGCATGATCATGTAGGTACGCTAAGCCCATAAGGTACAGTAGATGTGATGGATAGATGGACCCAGGGGTTGTGAAGGTCCATTCTCTCCCCAGGTTCAGGCCACAGTGGTGGACTTCCTGCCTGCAGTTGCAGGCATAGCACTGGGGTCCATGCCTAGAGGTGGGGTAGAGCTGGCCCAGGCTGCTGTAGTCTGTGCCAGCAGCATCATCACTGCATTCATGGCAGCACTGACTCTTGGTGAGTTCACCCTGAGATTGTCTTTATTGGATTGAGATGCCAAGTGTCTCAATAGTAGTATCTGTTAAGTTTGCTCCCCCTCCCTCCCTCCCTCTCTCTCTCTCTTTCTCTCTTTCTCTCTCTCTCACTCTCTCTCTCTTTCTCTCTCTCTCCTCCATACCTCTCTCTTTTCTCCATACCTCTCTCTCTCTCCATCCCTCTCTTTCTCTCCCTCTCTCTCTCTCTCTTATTTTCTCTCTCTTTCTCTCTCCTCCATACCTCTCTCTCTCTCTACCTCACTTCCCATCTCCTTCCCCGTCTCTCTCGCTCCCTCCCTCCATAGGTCTGGTGATGATCATGGCGATCATTGGCTCCAGGAAAGTGGGCATCAACCCAGACAACGTGGGAGATCTGATCACACAGTCTCTGCTGGCTGGATTCAGTTCAACACTCTAACAGTACCGAGGTAAGGCTTTATTATAACAGATGAAAGGTTTAATTGAACTTTGATTAAGAAATCAGTCATTTAACAATTAATAGAGTTGGTGCAGCCCATGTATCTGGGTAAATAACTATTTAAGCCAATTAAGACCTTCAGTTTGTGGTAATAATATTCAGAACCAGCAGAGGGCAGCAGAAGTTACGTTCCAACTCATCTGTTGCCTGTTGTCAGCACTGACTACAATTAGTTACTTTTACGAAGCTCAATGTGTACATGCAGAAGTAAAATGGCTTCAATATCTTATGAATATCAAACATGTTTGGGAAATATCTTGATTGATTTCAATGCAAGTTCGGCAATGCTCTTATGTCAGATGAATTGTATTCTCTATGTGTGGGACAGTGGTATTGTTGTATTTATTGGAGACCATTCTAACCTGTGTTTTCTCTGTGTACTGTAGACGTCTGGTACCTGTGTTTTCTCTGTGTACTGTAGACATCTGGTACCTGTGTTTTCTCTGTGTACTGTAGACGTACGGTACCTGTGTCTGGTGTGTGTGTTCTTCCTGGCTCTGGTTCCCTGTGGGTGGTGGCCCGGAAGAGCCCTCAAAACAAGAAGGTCCTCGTGTCTAGCTAGCAGCCTGTCATTGTAGCCATGTCCATCAGCAGGTAAATAGACAACTCGCCCAAAAGCCCATTTTGGCATGGGCAGCGCCATTGATGACTTTCACCATTTTACATACAAAGAACTATCTAATTATCTCTTTGGGTACGACACACAGGACACCTTAGCATTCAATACATGTTCCTGATCAGTAGATGTGTTACTGGTTTATTTCATCATGACCTTGTTCAGTTTCGTGGGACACATTTTGGACAAGACTGTTTTAGCGACCCTAACTTTAAGGGAATGGTTGTCTTACACTCGTCATCAATGGTGGACTAATCATGGTGAAATGGTCTATCAACACACTATACAAGGATGGAAATGGGAGAGTGAGTTATTAACTGTCCCATGGAACATGCATGACTCTCTTCCTCTGAGTGAGGGTGTGATGTGAAGAGGATGCTGGGGACAGTGGTTCCACAGTCAGAGAGACTGAGAGACTATCGTGTCTGGCTGAGAGTCAGTTAGCTGTGTTTAAATGGCACATGCTGAGGGATCCTTTCAAAATGAGCCTGTTTAAGAGCACACAGCCAGATGTTCTGAGTCACAAATGGCCGTGTCCCAGGCTGATATTGGCAGCCTGATGTAGTGCATTGGATAACCATTGGACCTCTGTGAAATATTGCTTGCAGTGAATGTTAACGTTGTCCAATCTGGTTAGAATTTCCCCTCTACTGGTTCTGTGACTATAATGCAGAACGTTGTGTTTTTACCACTGTCCCCTCGAGTGTCTGCAAGTCTGAGATACACAGCTGCATTGGGTTTTGATTAAGATGTGACAAAAACAGTATTCCATGGCAACTGTGGCAGGACCACAAAGTAGAATCTGTCAATGTGGAGTTAATACATCAATTAAGAAATGATATAACTCGAACATTTCTAAGATTTCTATCCTTATAATGTCAGAAGCAAGTGGTGAGCAACATGTGTGTTTTACAGAATAGAGATGAACATCTCAAAGGAAAGGATATGACTATATAATATGAGACTTGTGTGGGTGATACTCTCTCCATACATTTCTTGGTGCTTCCTCTCAGGTGTCGGAGGGAACTTGGTGCCCATCCAGGCCAGTCGGATCTCTACCTACCTACGCTTCTGGAGCGTGATGGAGTCTTACCCTAGAAGATGAGATGGCACTGGCCCAACCCCTTCAGCACCTCCTTCATCTCAGGTAAGACTTGTCCACTCTGTCTTTCTATGGAGGGTCATGGCTGTCCGTGGGATTGCACGTAGATACTGTATGTCTTTATAAATAGGAACTCTACTCTTGGAACCACTCTTGGCATTTCTCTTCTATTTATCCTCTCTTGATTTTATCATAGGATTTGTACAGATGTACTTTTCAACCAGTCCTTAACTAACGAGAGAAAAGCTACCTGCAGTATCCATTAATTGCCTCTCTCAGTATCCATCTCTCTGCTCCAGGAGACCACACTGACTCCTTCATCTCTGCTCCAGTAGACCACACTGCACACACTGTCTCCTTCATCTCTCTGCTCCAGTAGACCACACTGCCCACACTGTCTCCTTCATCTCTCTGCTCCAGGAGACCACACTGTCTCCTTCATCTCTCTGCTCCAGGAGACCACACTGCCCACACTGTCTCCTTCATCTTTCTGCTCCAGGAGACCACACTGTCTCCTTCATATTTCTGCTCCAGGAGACCACACTGCCCACACTGTCTCCTTCATCTCTCTGCTCCAGGAGACCACACTGCCCACACTGACTCCTCCATCTCTCCGCTCCAGGAGACCACGCTGCCCTCACTGTCTCCTTCATCTCTCTGCTCCAGGAGACCACACTGCCCTCACTGACTCCTTCATCTCTCTGCTCCAGGAGACCACACTGCCCTCACTGTCTCCTTCATCTCTCTACTCCAGGAGACCACACTGCCCACACTGACTCCTCCATCTCTCTGCTCCAGGAGACCACGCTGCCCTCACTGTCTCCTTCATCTCTCTGCTCCAGGAGACCAAACTGCCCTCACTGGCTCCTTCATCTCTCTGCTCCAGAAGACCACACTGCCCACACTGACTCCTCCATCTCTCTGCTCCAGTAGACCACACTGCCCACACTGTCTCCTTCATCTCTCTGCTCCAGTAGACCACACTGCCCTCACTGTCTCCTTCATCTCTCTGCTCCAGGAGACCACACTGCCCACACTGTCTCCTTCATCTCTCTGCTCCAGTAGACCACACTGTCTCCTTCATCTCTCTGCTCCAGGAGACAACACTGCCCTCACTATCTCCTTCATCTCTCTGCTCCAGGAGACCACACTGCCCTCACTGACTCCTTCATCTCTCTGCTCCAGGAGACCACACTGCCCTCACTGACTCCTTCATCTCTCTGCTCCAGGAGACCACACTGCCCTCACTGACTCCTTCATCTCTCTGCTCCAGGAGACCACACTGTCCTCACGTCTCCTTCATCTCTCTGCTCCAGTAGACCACTCTTCCCTCACTGTCTCCTCCATCTCTCTGCTCCAGGAGACCACACTGTCTCCTTCATCTCTCTGCTCCAGGAGACCACACTGCCCTCACTGTCTCCTTCATCATCTGCTACCTGTGTGACACCCTCCTCTAGGTACGCCCGTCAGTCTGCTACCTGTGTACTGCCCTCCTCCAGGTACGCCTGTCAGTCTGCTACCTGTGTACCGCCCTCCTCCAGGTAAGCCCGTCAGTCTGCTACCTGTGTACTGCCCTCCTCCAGGTACGCCTGTCAGTCTGCTACCTGTGTACCGCCCTCCTCCAGGTAAGCCCGTCAGTCTGCTACCTGTGTGACACCCTCTTCCAAGTACGCCCGTCAGTCTGCTACTTGTGTGACACCCTCCTCCAGGTACGCCGTCAGTCTGCTACCTGTGTGACACCCTCCTCCAGGTACGCCTGTCAGTCTGCTACCTGTGTACCGCCCTCCTCCAGGTACGCCCGTCAGTCTGCTACCTGTGTGACACCCTCTTCCAGGTACGCCCGTCAGTCTGCTACCTGTGTGACACCCTCCTCCAGGTACGCCCGTCAGTCTGCTACCTGTGTGACACCCTCCTCCAGGTACGCCTGTCAGTCTGCTACCTGTGTACCGCCCTCCTCCAGGTACGCCCGTCAGTCTGCTACCTGTGTGACACCCTCCTCCAGGTACGCCTGTCAGTCTGCTACCTGTGTACCGCCCTCCTCCAGGTACGCCCGTCAGTCTGCTACCTGTGTGACACCCTCTTCCAGGTACGCCCGTCAGTCTGCTACCTGTGTGACACCCTCTTCCAGGTACGCCCGTCAGTCTGCTACTTGTGTGACACCCTCCTCCAGGTACGCCTGTCAGTCTGCTACCTGTGTACCGCCCTCCTCCAGGTACGCCCGTCAGTCTGCTACCTGTGTGACACCCTCCTCCAGGTACGCCCGTCAGTCTGCTACCTGTGTGACACCCTCCTCCAGGTACGCCCGTCAGTCTGCTACCTGTGTACCACCCTCCTCCAGGTAAGCCCTGCCACCTCGCCTGCCACCTCGCCTGCCTCCTCGGTCACTGGTCCACAGATGGAGTTTGGTCAAGTCTCCTACAGACTTATAAGGACTTCTCATTATAGCGTTATAGACCTATAAGTACTAAGGGGGGAATTCCGACCCGAGTTTAGAACATAGATGGAGCGTAATTCCCTTTTCATGCACTTTTCTCTCTACACATATTCTGACCTTGAACTTTAGCATGAGAACAGCATGCTATGCACCCAGCTATTCGTTTGGGGTGGAGATTGATTAAATGAAGGTGTGGTGGAGGTGTGTCTAGAGATATTCTGGCCTTGATTTAATTCCCTCATCAATCCACCACCTTTACGCGCAAGGAAACCATGAATGTCGAGAGGACCTACCGGTTCCATGTTTCTTTTTTTCTGATAGAATTTCCATACACTTTAACTCGATAAGAGCTAGTGATAAGAGTTAGGTAAATGAGTCATCCATTTCGAGAAGGGGATTGTAAATACACATTGCAATTATTTTAGATGATTTTTCCTTATGATCCCTGGAGACTAAAGTGAAACCAGTCATATGGAAGAAAAGTCATATGGAAGTGCTGCATTGTGGCCCCTCTTCCACAGTGACGTAGGCTACAAATAGCTGTGCCATTATTCTGAATTTTTATGATATGTCCTCATATTTGCATGGATGAAATTTGGAGACCCAGGCTTTTCTCAGTTTTATTTGAATCATGTTAAATATTAGCCATTATGGGAACCACTGTCAGTAATACCCGCAGAGTAGTGAGAAGTGCGTAAGGAAGGCATGAGTAGGAAAGACTTACATTTCCTAAGTCATATTCGGGCCATTATTGACTTCCAAGGACTTCTCATTCAGATCGGCTGTGTGATTGGTTGATTGATTGTGATGTCCCACCAGGCATTCTTCTCTATGTGGCTGGTCTGACAGTCCATCTGAGGTGGAGGAGGAGTCTGGACCCATACAACTTCTCCATACCCTACCTGACAGCCGTGGGAGACCGGCTTCCTGTCTCTGGTCTTCCGCTCTGTCTCACTCATGGAGGGGCTGGGACTCTGAGTGGAAAGTCACAGTTATAAATGTAGGCTACAAACTGAAGGAAACAAACACTAAAGTCACAGTTATAAATGTAGGCTACAAACTGAAGGAAACAAACACTAAAGTTACAGTTATAAATGTAGGCTACAAACTGAAGGAAACAAACACTAAAGTCACAGTTATAAATGTAGGATACAAACTGAAGGAAACAAACACTAAAGTCATAGTTATAAATGTAGGCTACAAACTGAAGGAAACAAACACTAAAGTCACAGTTATAAATGTAGGATACAAACTGAAGGAAACAAACACTAAAGTCACAGTTATAAATGTAGGCTACAAACTGAAGGAAACAAACACTGGAAGGGGGTTATCAGTCTCCTACAGACCTCCCGGTGATGTGTATTCCCAGACCATGGTTCTATATTGTCTCCCTGCCCTGCCTCTTCTCTGACTTCACCACTCGAGGGGAGCGGAGTTAGTTACTCTACTGGGCGTGGCAGTATGACTCACTGAATACACACTCACTCAGCTGTTTAAAACCCTCATGTTTAAAACCTCAGAAGGTATGGATGATGGGACAAACTCAACACACTAAATGGAACTTTTCTGAAATTAGGGAACGGTTATTGATCACGAACGGTTGCATTGTATGTTGGTGAACTTGTTTACAGTATTTCTGGATGCAGGATGCATAGTGGGGCTTGGCATTATCCCTCTCATCATAGACAGGACTTTTTTTTTTAACTTACTTGACAGGTAATTACTGGAACCTTCTGTTGAAGACCAAAGTAGAAGCACCTTCATGCAAAAGTTTTAGAACACCGACTCATTCAAGGGTTTTTCTTTATTTTTACTATTTTCTACATTGTAGAATAATAGTGAAGACATCAAAACTATTAAATAATGTGTGTAACCAAAAAGCTTTAAACAAATCAAAATACATTTTAGATTCTTCAAATAGCCAACCTTTGCATTTTATTTTACCTATATTTAACTAGGCAAGTCAGTTAAGAACAAATTCTTATTTTCAATGACAGCCTAGGAACAGTGGGTTAACTGCCTTGTTCAGGGGCAGAATGACAGATTTGTACCTTGTCAGCTCGGGGGTTTGAACTTGTAACCTTCCGGTTACTAGTCCAACACTCTAACCACCAGGCTACCCTGCCGCCCCAACCATAAAGGCCTGATTCACGTAGTCTCCTATGAACAGTTGATGTTGAGATGTGTCTGTTACTTGAACTCTGTGAAGCATTTATTTGGGCTGCAATTTCTGAGGCTGGTATGAACTTATCCTCTGCAGCAGAGGTAACTCTGGGTCTTCCAGTCCTGTGACGGTCCTCATGAGAGCCAGTTTCATCATAGTGCTTGATGGTTTTTGCGACTACACTTGAAGAAACTTTCAAAGTTCTTGAAATTAACCGGATTGACTGACCTTCGTGTCTTAAAGTAATGATGGACTGTCGTTTCTCTTTGCTTATTCAAGCTGTTCTTGCCATAATATGGACTTGGTCTTTTACCAAATAGGGCTTTCTTCTGTATACCACCCCTACCTTGTCACTACACAACTGATTGACTCAAAAGCATTAAGAAGGAAAACAATTCCCCACATGAACAAGGCACACCTGTTAATTGAAATGCATTCAGGTGTCCACCTCATGAATCTGGATGAGAGAATGTCAAGAGTGTGCAAAGCTGTCATTAAGGAAAAGAGTGGCTATATGAAGAATCTCAAATATAAAATAAACTTTTTTGGTTACTACATGATTACATATGTATTATTTCATAGTGTTGATGTCTTCACTATTATTCTACAATGTAGAAAAGAGTAAACAAATAAAGAAAAACCCTTGAATGAGTCGGTGTTGTAAAACGTTTGACCGGTTGTGTACGTCACCACCAAGGTGTGGAAGAGAACCTGAGTCGGTGTTGTAAAACGTTTGACCGGTTGTGTACGTCACCACCAAGGTGTGGAAGAGAACCTGAGTCGGTGTTGTAAAACGTTTGACCGGTTGTGTACGTCACCACCAAGGTGTGGAAGAGAACCTGAGTCGGTGTTGTAAAACGTTTGACCGGTTGTGTACGTCACCACCAAGGTGTGGAAGAGAACCTGCGAATGTATCAATGGTGGAACATATTTGAAGGACATCAGTATTCATTAGTACTGTTGAAAGAGCAGCTTTCTGTCACCGTGTTAAGTTCAAGTACTTTTAAAGGAGATTTGAAACCGTAATGAATCTTGAATGACGTTACCATTGACATGTCATCAGTAATGTGAAATGTGGTACGGGCAAAGCATTGGAACTGTTCTGAAATCAGATTTAAGGTGTAGTCGTCCACATCTTACGACAGGACAGGAGCAACAATATTATTGCAAAACGCCTGATGAAGTATAAGTTGCACTAATGTTTTTCACATCTTAATGTTCAGTAGTAATCTTGAATGCAAAAGTTACAAAGAGAAGGTAGCTGTATTTCAGACATAGCAATGTTTCCGTTCACATGCCTTCTGTATGTTACAACTGTGGTGTCCTCACTGCCTGCTCATTGGTTATCTAAACAGGCCTTCTGTATGTTACAACTGTGGTGTCCTCACTGCCTGCTCATTGGTTATCTAAACAGGCCTTCTGTATGTTACAACTGTGGTGTCCTCACTGCCTGCTCATTGGTTATCTAAACAGGCCTTCTGTATGTTACAACTGTGGTGTCCTCACTGCCTGCTCATTGGTTATCTAAACAGGCCTTCTGTATGTTACAACTGTGGTGTCCTCACTGCCTGCTCATTGGTTATCTAAACAGGCCTTCTGTATGTTACAACTGTGGTGTCCTCACTGCCTGCTCATTGGTTATCTAAACAGGCCTTCTGTATGTTACGACTGTGGTGTTCTCACTGCCTGCTCATTGGTTATCTAAACAGGCCTTCTGTATGTTACGACTGTGGTGTCCTCACTGCCTGCTCATTGGTTATCTAAACAGGCCTTCTGTATGTTACAACTGTGGTGTCCTCACTGCCTGCTCATTGGTTATCTAAACAGGCCTTCTGTATGTTACGACTGTGGTGTCCTCACTGCCTGCTCATTGGTTATCTAAACAGGCCTTCTGTATGTTACAACTGTGGTGTCCTCACTGCCTGCTCATTGGTTATCTAAACAGGCCTTCTGTATGTTACAACTGTGGTGTCCTCACTGCCTGCTCATTGGTTATCTAAACATGCCTTCTGTATGTTACGACTGTGGTGTCCTCACTGCCTGCTCATTGGTTATCTAAACAGGCCTTCTGTATGTTACGACTGTGGTGTCCTCACTGCCTGCTCATTGGTTATCTAAACAGGCCTTCTGTATGTTACGACTGTGGTGTCCTCACTGCCTGCTCATTGGTTATCTAAACATGCCTTCTGTATGTTACGACTGTGGTGTCCTCACTGCCTGCTCATTGGTTATCTAAACATGCCTTTTTCTACACAATTGCAGAACTCTTGTATTATTTAAATAACCTTTCATAGACATTTACAAATCATGGTATCAAATACTTGATAAATGTACAACAAGCATTGATGTTTTCTGTGGCTCTGGTCAGTCCTATTGTAATAACAAATGCTAAACAGGTATGTGACAACATCAATTGTCATCTTTCTCTCTCAGCTCTCCTTGTCCACCACTCAGTCAGTACCATTGGTTTACATCTGACCACTGGTCTGTACCAGCTCATTTATTGGTTTGATTTCACAGTAAGTTGGTATCACACGAGGGGGCATTTTAAAGTGGGTGTTCAATATTCTCACTGCAGATTGGGCTTTGTGGAGTGGAGAAAACTTCAACTTCTTCACAATAGTTTTATAGCCGCAAAATAGATTTCTGTCACAGAACAACAGTCATTCATAATGGATTTTTTTATTGAACCTTTATTGAACCTTTATTGAACCTTTATTTAACTAGGCAAATCAGGAAGGAAACATGAAAAAAAGGAAACTTCTATGACGGTTTTGAAGTAGAACCGGTAATGACAATACACAATGACATCACTGTCTACTGGGTGCTTGGTTGTTGAGAAATTAGTGTAAAAAATATCATTTATATTAAATGGTGGATATTATTACTATAAAATACAATTTGCAAAACATAAGGGTACTCTCATATCAGACAAAAGTAAGAGAAAAGGAACCAGACTGTAGTACTGGTATAATAAATACACACTTCTCTGTAGGCTAAATACCTGGTCTTCCAGGCGACTTGTCAACAACGGTGAAATGTTGTATGTGGATATTCTAGAGCAGCCACTTCCCAGCTGAGAGGAGTTCATGAACCGAGACAACTCTATTGGTCGACACCTGTGTTTTCTCCAGACATTATTCACAGTCTATGGGTGTTTGTCTGAAACAGGCTGTACACAACTTGATTATGGCTCGTTAACATTAGGAACAAATTCATTCAGACGAGAGTCTACTTCTATTTCAAGGCAACAATTTGAAAGTTGTAAAGTATTTGGTTGTTTCCAACACAAAGAACATGTCCTCCACACCACCGCTACCTCAACACATAACCTATAAGCAGGGATCGTCCACTAGATTCAGCCATTGGCTGATCTTTTTTTGAGCAGATGGTCAGGGGGGCAGAACATAATTACAAATCATTTGTAGACTGGAAGAAGCCCAAACAGATATAATATTTGACTAAAACATCATCATTTCAAACCATGCTTTCATTTTCATACGATGACATATATCTCTCTACTAGGCGTGTGAAAACAGATTTCCTCAATTAAAATCACTTCGAGCTGATTTGCTCGTGTTTTTACAGTTTCTTTGTGTCCTGCAAATTATTTCATTTTTTGTTTGTTTGTTTAAACTATTATTATTTTTCAACTTGAAGTTTGAGCCAAATAAAAATCACCCTCGGGCCAAATTCAGCTCACAGGCCACCAGTTGGGTAACCCTGGCCTATAGCATCAATTGATGCAAATTAATGTTGTTGTAGCAGTAAACGATAAATATACCATTTTTATGGGCAAACTGTTGAGGCACAACATCAACAGGCATGAACATGTGATATTAAATGTCTTTATATACAGCTCATATCAAGTCATGAAAAATATTGCACTTGTAAGCATGGTGTAAATTCAATAGAATATTTGTCTTTTACCAGAAGGCTTACCTGGTCTTAACCTGTAGTGCCCGTGTGGATAGTTAGCCCTACGTGGCTGTCCACAGTTCAACAAGGAACTCTCTGACGAAGGGCAGCCTTGGACCAAACCACAGCTATGCGCTGTTTGCTCAGTCTGCCGTGAGCTAAAGAAAGAGGTGACTCTGCCAAACAGAGCATGTGGCATTTCTGTCATCAACTCCCTATCTGAAGTCATCATGCCTGCCAGGCTTCCTATACCCAGCATACATTGTTTATCAGTACATTTTGACTATCAACCTGTGGCTTGCATAACATCAACGAACAGGTGGCCACCAAGACCAAGGCAGTTATTTCTTACCACCGTGTTAGATTTGAAAATGTATTCACACTGGGTCTTTGCAAACCTCATAACTCTGTGAGTAAATGGCAGCTTTTTCATGATTCTGAATGTGTAGACTGCTTGCTTTTGTTTGTTGGTTTATGTAAGTTCTACAACACCCTTTGTCCCCAGAGGAACATTTTGGCTACATAAGATGTGCAAGAGTCAAGAAAACACGCTGTATGTGCAAGCAGAGAGAAATGCATAAATTGAATGTTCTCCCACAATTCACTCAAGTGTCCAATGACTCAGTCTATAATTACAATAAATACTCTTACAATTGTATAAATAAAGAGGAAGGTTCACAACCCTCAACAAGAAGAACCTGCTTCTATCTTATATAGGCCACATGAAGAGTCCTAGGAATGAACAGTGCACCCAAAGTCACCCTTGATAATAAAGGTCATACATCTAACAATGCAGGGAAGGCACTGGTAAGGAAGGCACTGGTAAGGAAGGCACTGGTAAGGAAGGCACTGGTAAGGCACTTACCAATAATATTTGAACACCACTACACACCCACCTAGATTGATTAGAAATTCCAGACCCAAAACAGATTGATTACTAAATCACAGTTGACATGGAGAGAGCCGCCCTCACCTAAACTTCAAGTACTCTGGGTTGGAGTAGTTGAACAGCAGGAAGTCCATGTGGTAAAGGTTGTACAGCTTCTTCTGGTAGAAGGGACTGATGTTGTGGAAGAACTGAGCCGCCATGTCCCCGTTGGTTCTGGTGCTCTTGCCTGAGGTGGGGAAGTGGACCTCCCCGTCAGCGCCGGCCAGCCGCAGCACAGAGCGGGAGTCCTGCTCCAGAGTCTCATACTTCCCCACCACGTCGTAGTGGATGAGGCAGGGGTGGCACAGTGAGTGGATCCGCTCCCAGTGCTCGTTGAAGGGCTCCTCTCTCTGTGTGCGGGGATCAACCAGGTACTGCACAAACTCCTTGAAGGAGACATCATTGCCTTGCTCCAACGCCTCTGGCTCAGGGTGGGGCCGGTGTCGGCGGATGATCTTGGTGCCGTAGCGCTTGTGGAAGGCCGTGTTGTAGCTGCGGGTGAACTTGTTGCGGTAGGCCGACACCAGCCTCTCGAAGGGCTCCCGAACGAAGAGGAACTTCAGGTATCTGCGGAGGCGGTGGTTTATCTCGCCGGTGGAGTACTCTGACAGCGTGCGCAGGTTGCCTGCAACGTGGGCCTCATTGGCGGGGATGGCTAGGGGCTCGCGGTAGCGTCCGTCCCCCGTCAGGACCATGAGGACCCGTTTCCAGTTTGTACAGGCCACCTTGGGGACGTAGCAGTACAGCAGACTGTGCTTATCGTCCACTATGAGGTGGCGGAGGTCGTCTGGGGTCAACACCCGCCTCTTCCTGGTGTGGGTGAGACACGCCTCCTCTAGCAGCTCCCGCCGACCACGCAGAGACGCCTGCGCGGCAGACATGTCCAACTACAGACAGAGAGGAGGAGACAATACTCACATTTACAATTAAACACTTATTAGTGATGAAATATTCAATCTATCCAAGTGATAACATTTTCATCTCTCCAAGTGATAATGTCTAGCCACATCCTCTGACTAAGACAATTGTGCCCAACAGTCAGGGCTTGAATCTATCTTGTCAGATGAGTCAGATTAACAGGAATTGGTCTGACATCAAGGCCAACCACAGTGTTTCACACTCTAATGAAGACACGGCTTGATCTGAACATTGAGGAAGCAACAAAGGGATTCAAATCAAATCAAGTCCAATTGTATTTGCCACATGTGCCGAATACATCAGGTGTAGGTGGATCTTACAGTTAAATGCTTACTTACAAGCCCTTAACCAGCAATGCAGTTGGTTAAGGGAAATAAAAGTAACACATAATTACAGAGCAGTAATGAAAGAACAATAGCGAGCCTGTTTACAGAGGTACCGCTACAGAGTCAATGTGTGGGGGCACCGGTTAGTCCAGGTCATTGAGGTAATATGTACAACGTAGGTAGAGTTATTAAAGTGACTATGCATAGATAATAACAGAGAGTAGCAGCAGTGTAGAAGGGGGTGGGGCAATGCAAATAGTCTGGGTAGCCATTTGATTAGCTGTTCAGGAGTCTTATGGCTTGGGGGTAGAAGCTGTTAAGAAGCCTTTTGGACCTAGACTTGGGGCTCCGGTACCACTTGCCGTGCGGTAGCAGAGAGTCTATGACTAGAGTGGCTGGAGTCTTTGACCATTTTTAGGGCCTTCCTCTGACTTCCTCTAATTGGACATGGTGCTTTGTTTCTGACCCGCTCTGGTTGAGCCTGAAAAAAATGGATCAAGAGAGGTGGTGCCAGGTGGACTGGGTCAAAGAGGAGGAGAACAAAACTGATAAGACGAGCTACATCAGCAGCACCAAACGACTATCATCAGTGTCATTGAGAAAGCATGATTACACAGACAACACACATGGAGAGAGAGAGAGAGAGAGAGAGAGAGAGAGAGACAGAGAGAGACAGAGAGAGAGAGAGACAGAGAGAGACAGAGAGAGAGAGAGACAGAGAGAGAGAGACAGAGAGAGAGAGAGAGAGACAGAGAGAGAGAGAGAGAGAGAGAGAGCACGATGCAGACAAAGGGAGAGATCACTCAGCATTCACTGGATTCCTGAGATATTGGAGCTGGAAAGGAGAGCTTTGTCTTTCTGCAGAAGAGGGGGTAGTATTTTTTATAGTAACCACTAAGAACCTGAGTCCTAACTTCTAAGTCAAATCAAATGAGCTCAACTCAGCTTTGAAGTATTGCTAAAGCCATGACCTCTGAGGAAGGTAAAGGTATGTAGTGTGATGCTAAAGCAATGACCTCTGCCCTCTGAGGAAGGTTAAGGTATGTAGTGTGATGCTAAAGCCATGACCTCTGAGGAAGGTAAAGGTATGTAGTGTGATGCTAAAGCAATGACCTCTGACCTCTGAGGAAGGTAAATGTATGTAGTGTGATGCTAAAGCCATGACCTCTGAGGAAGGTAAAGGTATGTAGTGTGATGATAAAGCCATGACCTCTGAGGAAGGTAAAGGTATGTAGTGTGATGCTAAAGCAATGACCTCTGACCTCTGAGGAAGGTAAAGGTATGTAGTGTGATGATAAAGCCATGACCTCTGAGGAAGGCAAAGGTATGTAGTGTGATGATAAAGCCATGACCTCTGACCTCTGAGGAAGGTAAAGGTATGTAGTGTGATGATAAAGCCATGACCTCTGAGGAAGGTAAAGGTATGTAGTGTGATGCTAAAGCCATGACCTCTGACCTCTGAGGAAGGTAAAGGTATGTAGTGTGATGATAAAGCCATGACCTCTGAGGAAGGCAAAGGTATGTAGTGTGATGATAAAGCCATGACCTCTGAGGAAGGTAAAGGTATGTAGTGTGATGCTAAAGCCATGACCTCTGACCTCTGAGGAAGGTAAAGGTATGTAGTGTGATGATAAAGCCATGACCTCTGAGGAAGGTAAAGGTATGTAGTGTGATGCTAAAGCCATGACCTCTGACCTCTGAGGAAGGTAAATGTATGTAGTGTAATGATAAAGCCATGACCTCTGAGGAAGGTAAAGGTATGTAGTGTGATGTAGCATTTCATGTAAAGCAGCAGTCATTCAGTTGAGAGACCAAAGGCGACCCAAAAACAATATTGTTTGAGAAATCAACTATGTGTAGAGCAAATTAAATTAGTCAAAGTGGCTCTCGAAGATCAATACTTTGTCAAATGACATTTCCTGTGTGTGACACATCTGGAAACACTGACGCATAAATAGTATATAACCGCGAGTGTTCTCACACTCAAGACATGATCGAATGGGGCCATTTTAAAGCTAGTCACCTGGTCTTCGTTGTAGAGGGTCTGTAGTGGACTTCTCCTTGTCTTCCCCGGGCCGATGCCCTTCCCCCCAAACTGCTCCACGGCTACAGAAACAAGGGCAGTGAGGGAGAAAAGGGGAAACAGATGAATCATCTAAAAAAGGGCAGTATTGGCTGTTTTCTGTAGTGTTCAGTGACGGTGCTCGGTGTTCATGGAACGTTGGCCTCACTGTGGATTCCTTTGGATTTCAACAACATATATGTTACTGGTTGAGCTGTTCTGAACAGTGTTTACCCTGCTCTATATAGAACTTATATGTTACTGGTTGAGCTGTTCTGAACAGTGTTTACCCTGCTCTATATAGAACGTATATGTTACTGGTTGAGCTGTTCTGAACAGTGTTTACCCTGCTCTATATAGAACGTATATGTTACTGGTTGAGCTGTTCTGAACAGTGTTTACCCTGCTCTATATAGAACGTATATGTTACTGGTTGAGCTGTTCTGAACAGTGTTTACCCTGCTCTATATAGAACGTATATGTTACTGGTTGAGCTGTTCTGAACAGTGTTTACCCTGCTCTATATAGAACGTATATGTTACTGGTTGAGCTGTTCTGAACAGTGTTTACCCTGGTTGATATACAGTGCTGCTGTAGCCCATCTAGTTCTCATGTCAGTCTGTTTTGCCGTATGGTGCACGATCTCACATGAGTAACACATCTGTGCAGGGATACTGGCATTTCGGGTGAATTATTATACTGTAGAGGCCCAAAGGTTTGGGTAACCCTGCATGAGACAACCTTCCTGCGTCCATCATGATGTGATGATGATCACCCATAAAATGCGTCCATCATGATGTGATGATGATCACCCATAAAATGCCTTCCCTTTCCCCTAGATTTACATTTTCTATAGGAACATCCTGTTCCTTTCAAGAATACCAGTCCTCCCCTCCC
>NC_056444.1:77284395-77291895 GCF_018296145.1 Oncorhynchus tshawytscha | reverse complement strand
ACCCTGTGGCACCCCCATAGAGACTGCCAGAGGTCCGGACAGCAGACCCTTTGATTTGACACACTGAACTCTATCAGAGAAGTAGTTGGTGAACCAGGCGAGGCAGTCATTTGAGAAACCAAGGCTGTCGAATCTGCTGAGATTCTGAGATGAGGATGTGGTGATTGACAGAGTCGAAAGCCTTGGCCAGATCAATGAATACGGCTGCACAGTAATGTTTCTTATCAATGGCGGTTAAGATATCGTTTAGGACCTTGAGCGTGGCTGAGGTGCACCCATGACCAGCTCTGTAACCAGATTGCATAGCAGAGAGGGTATGGTGAGATTCGAAATGGTCGGTAATCTGTTTGTTGACTTGGCTTTCGAAGACCTTAGAAAGGCAGGGTAGGATAGATATAGGTCTGTAGCAGTTTGGGTCAAGAGTGTCCCCCCCTTTGAAGAGGGGGATGACCGCAGCTGCTTTCCAATCTTTGGGAATCTCAGACGACACGAAAGAGAGGTTGAACAGGCTAATAATGACAGTGCTGTTGACCGGGGTAGGGGTAGGGGCTAGTTCACAGATTAATGTCTAAAGTGAAGAGGCTAGTTCACAGATGAATGCCTAAAGTGAAGAGGGTAGTTCACAGATGAATGCCTAAAGTGAAGAGGGTAGTTCACAGATGAATGCCTAAAGTGAAGAGGGTAGTTCACAGATGAATGCCTAAAGTGAAGAGGGTAGTTCACAGATGAATGCCTAAAGTGAAGAGGGTAGTTCACAGATGAATGCCTAAAGTGAAGAGGGTAGTTCACAGATGAATGCCTAAAGTGATGAAGGTAGTTCACATATTAATGCCTATAGTTTATCTTCACACTTCCAATAGATGACGAGAATAAAGAGCTTTTTTTTAAATTTTACCAGGCAAGTCAGTTAAGAACAAATTCTTATTTACAGTCACAGCCAAACCCAGACAACGCTGGGCAAATTGTGCACCGCTCTACGGGACTCTCAATCAGGGGCAGTTGTAATACAGCCTGGAATTGAATCAGGGTCTGTAGTGATGCTTCTATCACTGAGATGCAGTGCCTTAGACCACTGTGCTACTAGGTGGCTAGTTTAGATGGTTACCGTGGCTTTATTTTAGGTTTTGTGAGGCACTTGCTTGCTCTTCTCGTTGAACACACCGGCAGGAAAGTTTACAGTAGTGGCAAAGTTTTAGGCGCATTGTTGGTAGCATTTCATGAAACGTCAACAGCAGTTCGAGACAGGAGAAAGGTTGTTTTTTGTATTTCAAAAATTACATTTAAAAAACTTTTACTGGCAACCGTGGTGATACCAAATGGTCGAGAGAGAATAATTATGGTTCAGAAAGAAAACATATGTGTTTAAATTAGAAAATTATAAAAACATGGGTGGCAGGTAGCCCAGCGGTTAACAGCGTTGGGCCAGTAACTGAAAGATTAGCTGACAATGTGACATATCTGTTAATGTGCCCTTGAGCAAGGCACTTTGCCCTAACTTCTCCTGTAAATTGTTCTGTTTAAGAGTGTCTGCTGACCAGGGCATGCTGTACATTGACTATATATCCCCCCCCAAGCAGACACATCGATGGCTCTGAACGAACTTTATTTAACTCTCTGCAAACTGGAAACGATTTATCCGGAGGCTGCATTCATTGTAGCTGGGGATTTTAACAAGGCTAATCTGAAAACAAGACTCCCTAAATTTTATCAGCATATCGATTGCGCAACCAGGGGTGGAAAGACCCTGGATCATTGTTACTCTAACTTCCGCGACGCATATAAGGCCCTGCCCCGCCCCCTTTCGGAAAAGCTGACCACGACTCCATTTTGTTGATCCCTGCCTACAGACAGAAACTAAAACAAGAAGCTCCCACGCTGAGGTCTGTCCAACGCTGGTCCGACCAAGCTGACTCCACACTCCAAGACTGCATCCATCACGTGGACTGGGAGATGTTTCGTATTGCGTCAGACAACAACATTGACGAATACGCTGATACGGTGTGCAAGTTCATTAGAACGTGCGTTGAAGATGTCGTTCCCATAGCAACGATTAAAACATTCCCTAACCAGAAACCGTGGATTGATGGCAGCATTCGTGTGAAACTGAAGGCACGAACCACTGCTTTTAATCAGGGCAAGGTGTCTGGTAACATGACTGAATACAAACAGTGCAGCTATTCCCTCCGCAAGGCTATCAAACAAGCTAAGCGCCAGTACAGAGACAAAGTAGAATCTCAATTCAACGGCTCAGACACAAGAGGCATGTGGCAGGGTCTACAGTCAATCACGGACTACAGGAAGAAACCCAGCCCAGTCACGGACCAGGATGTCTTGCTCCCAGGCAGACTAAATAACTTTTTGCCCGCTTTGAGGACAATACAGTGCCACTGACACGGCCTGCAACGGAAACATGCGGTCTCTCCTTCACTGCAGCCGAAGTGAGTAAGACATTTAAACGTGTTAACCCTCGCAAGGCTGCAGGCCCAGACGGCATCCCCAGCCGCGCCCTCAGAGCATGCGCAGACCAGCTGGCCGGTGTGTTTACGGACATATTCAATCAATCCCTATACCAGTCTGCTGTTCCCACATGCTTCAAGAGGGCCACCATTGTTCCTGTTCCCAAGAAAGCTAAGGTAACTGAGCTAAATGACTACCGCCCCGTAGCACTCACATCCGTCATCATGAAGTGCTTTGAGAGACTAGTCAAGGACCATATCACCTCCACCCTACCTGACACCCTTGACCCACTCCAATTTGCTTACCGCCCAAATAGGTCCACAGACGATGCAATCTCAACCACACTGCACACTGCCCTAACCCATCTGGACAAGAGGAATACCTATGTGAGAATGCTGTTCATCGACTACAGCTCGGCATTCAACACCATAGTACCCTCCAAGCTCGTCATCAAGCTCGAGACCCTGGGTCTCGACCCCGCCCTGTGCAACTGGGTACTGGACTTCCTGACGGGCCGCCCCCAGGTGGTGAGGGTAGGCAACAACATCTCCTCCCCGCTGATCCTCAACACTGGGGCCCCACAAGGGTGCGTTCTGAGCCCTCTCCTGTACTCCCTGTTCACCCACGACTGCGTGGCCATGCACGCCTCCAACTCAATCATCAAGTTTGCGGACGACACAACAGTGGTAGGCTTGATTACCAACAACGACGAGATGGCCTACAGGGAGGAGGTGAGGGCCCTCGGAGTGTGGTGTCAGGAAAATAACCTCACACTCAACGTCAACAAAACTAAGGAGATGATTGTGGACTTCAGGAAACAGCAGAGGGAACACCCCCATCCACATCGATGGAACAGTAGTGGAGAGGGTAGCAAGTTTTAAGTTCCTCGGCATACACATCACAGACAAACTGAATTGGTCCACTCACACAGACAGCATCGTGAGGAAGGCGCAGCAGCGCCTCTTCAACCTCAGGAGGCTGAAGAAATTCGGCTTGTCACCAAAAGCACTCACAAACTTCTACAGATGCACAATCGAGAGCATCCTGGCGGGCTGTATCACCGCCTGGTATGGCAACTGCACCGCCCTCAACCGTAAGGCTCTCCAGAGGGTAGTGAGGTCTGCACAACGCATCACCGGGGCAAACTACCTGCCCTCCAGGACACCTACACCACCCGATGCTACAGGAAGGCCATAAAGATCATCAAGGACATCAACCACCCGAGCCACTGCCTGTTCACCCCGCTGTCATCCAGAAGGCGAGGTCAGTACAGGTGCATCAAAGCTGGGACCGAGAGACTGAAAAACAGCTTCTATCTCAAGGCAATCAGACTGTTAAACAGCCACCACTAACATTGAGTGGCTACTGCCAACACACTGTCAATGACACTGACTCTACTCCAGCCACTTTAATCATGGGAATTGATGGAAAATGATGTAAATATATCACTAGCCACTTTAAACAATGCTACCTTATATAATGTTACTTACCCTACATTGTTCATCTCATATGCATACGTTGATACTGTACTCTATATCATCGACTGCATCCTTATGTAATACATGTATCACTAGCCACTTTAACTATGCCACTTGGTTTACATACTTATCTCATATGTATATACTGTACTCGATATCATCTACTGTATCTTGCCTATGCTGCTCTGTACCATCACTCATTCATATATCCTTATGTACATATTCTTTATCCCCTTACACTGTGTATAAGACAGTAGTTTTGTTGGAATTGTTAGTTAGATTATTTGCTCGTTATTACTGCATTGTCGGAACTAGAAGCACAAGCATTTCGCTACACTCGCATTAACATCTGCTAACCATGTGTATGTGACAAATAAAATTTGATTTGATTTGATTTGATTTTGATTCTATATGGTTTCTAGATGTAACTGATAAAGGAGTCAATTACTTTCCAGCGTTGGGATTTCTTGCGGTCGTTGTTAAGACGTTAATGTGTAGAGCAGGGTTATCAAACTCATTCCATGGAGAGCCTAGTGTCTACTGGTTTTTGCTTTTTCCTTTCAACGTCTAGCCTGTCCATCTTTGGGTAACAGGATGGACGTGCCATGCTCTACCCACTCAGTTTTCCACAAAACACCAGAACATGCCCCCAAACAGTAGAACCAGCTCACCTGATGGAACTTTGTGATTTGGAGATTAGATGTTCAATGTTTCTTTCTGATTTTTTATTTTTTAATTAGTAGTTTCACCATATTAAAATGAGAGTTCAGTTCAGGTAACAGAGTTGACCTTAAAAGGAGGGACAAATGTAAATGAATCAATAATGAATCAAATGATCTAATCTTCAGAAATGACTTGTCAAAGCAACAAAATAACTTTACAATTATGGGGAAACTTGGAGACATTTAGGGATTAAGTGGGTTAAAATCTTCCTAGAAGTGATACAGGGTTGACTGAGGTCTATGTCAAAATGCTGAATTTTTACAGTTCAGTAAGCCTGTGATCATATGTATCAAACCATTTAATTATCCATGTGGTCTATATTAATTAAAGGGCACTTCGTTTAAAGCGGCAATTTGTCACTTTTTGTGCAACCTGACCAAATTCACATAGAAATGTGAGTTATAGATCTGTCATTCTCATAGAAAGCAAGTCTAAGAAGCGGTATATCTGTTCTATATGAGCTGTTTCTAACCTTTACCATGCTTAAGTTTGTTTTTGCGTCTTATACTTTAGGTTTTGTACACCAACTTCAAAGAGCTGAAAATACAATATTTTGTGGTTATGCAAAATATGTTTCATAGCAGTTTTGATGGTACAATGATTATCTACACGATACTTGCTTGTTTTGTCACATAAACTATCAAAGGGACACAATAGGCTCTTATTTCGTGGAATGACCCGTTGATTATTATTATTGTTAAATTTCTCTTGAACTTCAACCCAGTGATGGTTTCCATGGATACAACACAACACTGAGGCTTTTGATGATTCTGTGAATGGAGCTGGAAGAGCAATTTTAATAGCTCAACAGAACTGGTTCATGTACATCTGTCCCCTTCAGCTTTCTATTGGTATTTGTATTTATTATGGATCCCCATTGACTATGCAACAAGAGTAGTGTGCACCGCATTCCATTTGAGAGAGCGAGAGAGAGAGAGAGAGAGAGAGAGAGAGAGAGAGAGAGAGAGAGAGAGAGAGAGAGAGAAGGCTCTAGACCAGACCCGTAATGCTGGCCAGCACAGCACAGTGTATTTATGCGTGCCTAATGGAACCTTGTTACCTACATAGTGCACTTATTTTGATTAGAGCCCTATGAACCCTGGTCAAAAGTAGTGCAGCAGTTTTGGGACACATCCAGAGAGAGATAGAGCTTGATCCAGGACCCTCGATGCAAGCCATTCCAGCCCAGTCCCAGTTATAGCTGTAGTACATCTCTCTGCTCTGGTGGACCAGATGAATAATTGATGGATGACTATTTGGGAACTAAATTACATGGATATTACTGGGACTGAGGCTGGGACTCATGGAGCAGAGCATCTCTCTCTGAGACACTGGAGACTGATATACTGTCAGAGAAACTGAAGACTGGCAGATTGGAAGAAAGACTGTCAGATTGACTGAGAGACTGTAAGAGAGACTAAGAGACTGTCAGATTGACTGAGAGACTGTAAGAGAGACTAAGAGACTGTCAGATTGACAGAGAGACTGTAAGAGAGACCAAGAGACTGTCAGATTGACTGAGAGACTGTATGAGAGACTGAGACTGTCAGATTGACTGATAGACTGTTGGATTGGCTGAGAGACTGTCAGATTGAGTGAGAGACTGTCAGAGAGACTGAGAGACTGTCAGAGAGACTGAGAGACTGAATTACATGGAGATTACTGGGACTGAGGCTGGACTCATGGAGCAGAGCATCTCTCTCTGAGACACTGGAGAGACTGATATGCTGTCAGAGAAACTGAAGACTGGCAGATTGGCTGAAAGACTGTCAGAGAGACTAAGAGACTGTCAGATTGACTGAGAGACTGCCAGAAAGACTGAGAATGTCAGAGAGACTGAGAATGTTAGAGAGACTGAGAGACTGTCAGAGAGACTGAGAGTGTCAGAGAGACTAAGAATGTCAGAGAGACAAATTAGAGATGAGAAGGAGGGTAAGTGTCATTCAGAGTTGCCTCTGCCTCTCTCTGCCTCTTTCTACCCTCCCTCCCTCCCTCCCTCTGCCTTTCTCTTCAGGACATCCTGATATGACCTTCGTTTCAGCGACGGCATCTGTGTGTGCTGCTTTACTGAGGCTAGTGTTGTACCATGTTCTGCAATGTCTAGAATAGATCATTTCAATATTTTTTTATGCTTAATAACATGTACAGTGGTGCAAAAAAGTATTTAGTCAGCCGCCAATTGTGCAAGTTCTCCCACTTAAAAAGATGAGAGAGGCCTGTAATTGAATGTGGATTGAAGGAGCGGAGAGAGGGAGCTGAAGCATTTATCTCGTCCTTTCTGTTGGTCAGCAAAGTGCTCAAAGAGGAAGAAAAAAGGAAAGAAACGGATAAAGCTGATCAAGAAGAAGAGAAACCATTTGCCTCAGAATGTGCTTTGTACATCTGTCTACCCATGGCTACAGTTAATTGTATTTACTGCACTAATAAGTGTCGAACCTCTATGATACCTGTATCTTTTTTAAAATCTCTTTTGTATATATTTTTCTTCTTCATGGAACGGCAATAAATCTCTACCAATATAGAGTAGTTGTCAACCAATTTTTATAGTTGGACTCAATGCTAGAAAAAAGTCACATACCGATGTATGAGCTTGATAGTGTGTTGGTGAGGAGAACATGCAGCTATTGAAAGATGCCATTGTTTGTGCTTGGGTTGTCATTGGAGACAGAGATACAGCTGGGATTAGTTGAACAAGAGGCAGCTTTCTGCTTTGTCCAGCCAGAGCTTCTAGATCTGTCCAAGAGTTCTAGAGCTGTCCAGGGGTTCTAGAGCTGTCCAGGGCTTCTAGATCTGTCCAGGGGTTCTAGAGCTGTCCAGGGCTTCTAGAGCTGTCCAGGGGTTC
>NC_056444.1:77246895-77279395 GCF_018296145.1 Oncorhynchus tshawytscha | reverse complement strand
CCAGTCTCAGTCACCTGGGGTTTAACCTCCCTCCCTCCCTCCCTACTTTCCGTTCCAGTCTTCTCTGTTTGTTCCTTTGCCATGATTTGCTAAATGAATAACGTGTAGGGTGTGTGTTGTGTGTTGTGTGTGTGTGTTGTGTGTGTGTGTTGTGTGTGTGTGTGTGTTGTGTGTGTGTAGGATGTGGCAGTCATGACATTTTGTCAGCCGGTGATTGTCAAACAAATAACCAACCGTTGGTCTCACGGTAATTGACTGCTATTAACGTAAACACATTTAGCATCTCCTGGCATCCACACATAGCCTTCAACTCATTGATGCAGACCTTTGGAACATCTACACTTAAATAAATCAATTGAATATAGTCGACACCATCACAACACCATCACAATCCATTCTTTATTTTAGACAGGTCTCAAGAAACATGATGAAGAAAATGTCTATTTAAGAAGAACAAAATAGCATACTCTGCGTTGTCCTTATGTTAGGTCCTGATCTGGCTATGCCATATGGCTGTGGGCTATACCAGTTCATTTAGCAGACAAGATTTGCTTAGAAGTCTGTGGCATTATTTTATAATATGAAGAATACAATTGAACAAAGCTGAATAAAATAGAAAGGATATGTTCTCCAAACGATTTGAGGGAGTGCGCACATGCAGCTATTCTATGTTGAGCAGTTAACAAAGAAATAGGTCCTCCTATATACATCATTTAGAGTTATTTATGCTACTTTAGTTGTGATACAAACGTTGGGCTATATGTTTGGATTTTTAATACATTGTAAGTCTGCATGATGCAACTCTAATGATGGTTTGAAAAAAGTTGCATGAAAGGCATGAGTTCTGTTTCTTTTTCTGCACAGGCTGTACACACTTCATCAGTCTCTCATTCACAATTTGACAAGCACATGATAATGCCTCAAATTTCCCGGCGGCATCCTCTTTGTGTGGTGGTAATGACCCCTACAAAAATCCATGCCTTTTGCGGCCAGTGGCCATTGTGCCCTGGGCTGAATATAATCATTATAATTCCCTTCTACCTGCTGTGTGCTCCAACGTGGCTCTCAGATATCTAATTTCTTATGAGCCAATGCCCATCACGTGATCGGGTCCTTCTCACAGGCATCTCACGTCCTTATCGAATTCTGAGGTGCATATTGAAGATGTTGGAAGAACTGTCCACATTTACTTTTTGTCAGCCTACAAGATGAGTTGGACCAACAAACAGCACAAGCATTCTTCCTACTGCATGTCAATCTACAATCCCCCATAGTACAACAGTTGACCTATTCTATTGGTCAAATTGTCCTTCTGTGCAATAAATACAATTTCCAAACATAGTCTGGGATAGTTGTGGGATGTGATAGATCCCAAATTAATACAACCACAAGCTTTAAAAAAAATAGTTTTAAAGCAACAGATCAGAACACTTAGCTCTAAAAGTTGATCAAATATTAGGCTATTTCTTCACATTATAAGTGCAGCAAAGTGCACACGGCACATAAGCGTGAATACTCCAAAATGCAATCAATTAGAGGGAAAAAACATTCTCAAAAATGACCACAAATGCGATTATGCATGTAATGCTTTATTATAAAGGTGAATTTTTATGGTGAAAATTATCTTCCCCAAACGAATAACTCACGTGCCGCCTTTGTCTGCCAGTTAGGCTCTATACCGGTTGTAAAGCAGATTAATGAGCTTCATTTTAAGAAGTTATTTACTTGTGATACAAACCTTATCAAAACATATAGGCCTATGGGCTAGACTACATGAGGTGTGATACTGACCTTATTAAAACATATAGGCCCATGGGCTAGACTACATGAGGTGTGATACTAACCTTATTAAAACATATAGGCCTATGGGCTAGACTACATGAGGTGTGATACTAACCTTATTAAAACATATAGGCCTATGGGCTAGGGTACATGAGGTGTGATACTAACCTTATGAAAACATATAGGCCTATGGGCTAGGCTACATGAGGTGTGATACTAACCTTATTAAAACATATAGGCCTATGGGCTAGGCTACATGAGGTGTGATACTAACCTTATTAAAACATATAGGCCTATGGGCTAGACTACATGAGGTGTGATACTAACCTTATTAAAACATATAGGCCTATGGGCTAGGCTACATGAGGTGTGATACTAACCTTATTAAAACATATAGGCCTATGGGCTAGACTACATGAGGTGTGATACAAACCTTATTAAAACATATAGGCCTATGGGCTAGACTACATGAGGTGTGATACTAACCTTATTAAAAAAATGGGCTAGACTACATGAGGTGTGATACTAACCTTATTAAAACATATAGGCCTATGGGCTAGGCTACATGAGGTGTGGTATAGGATGGGCTAGACTACATGAGGTGTGATACTAACCTTATTAAAACATATAGGCCTATGGGCTAGACTACATGAGGTGTGATACTAACCTTATTAAAAATAGGCCTATGGGCTAGGCCATAGGTGTGATACAAACCCTATTAAAACATATAGGCCTATGGGCTAGACTACATGAGGTGTGATACTAACCTTATTAAAACATATAGGCCTATGGGCTAGGCTACATGAGGTGTGATACTAACCTTATTAAAACATATAGGCCTATGGGCTAGGCTACATAAGGTGTGATACTAACCTTATTAAAACATATAGGCCTATGGGCTAGACTATATTAGGTGTGATAGTGACCTTATTAAAATATATAGGCCTATGGGCTAGAGTACATGAGGTGTGATACTAACCTTATTAAAATATATAGGCCTATGGGCTAGACAACATGAGGTGTGATACAAACCCTATTAAAACATATAGGCCTATGGGCTAGACTACATGAGGTGTGACACAAACCCTATTAAAACATATAGGCCTATGGGCTAGGCTACATAAGGTGTGATACTAACCTTATTAAAACATATAGGCCTATGGGCTAGACTATATTAGGTGTGATAGTGACCTTATTAAAACATATAGGCCTATGGGCTAGAGTACATGAGGTGTGATACTAACCTTATTAAAATATATAGGCCTATGGGCTAGACTACATGAGGTGTGATACAAACCCTATGAAAACATATAGGCCTATGGGCTAGACTACATGAGGTGTGATACAAACCCTATTAAAATATATAGGCCTATGGGCTAGGCTACATGAGGTGTGATACTAACGTTATTAAAACATATAGGCCTATGGGCTAGACTACATGAGGTGTATGACTATGATTTGAAAACGTTGCAATAAAAGGCATGCACTGTTTCTTGCCTTACTGCACACAAGCTGTGATAATATATCATTCACAAGTGATAGGCTAATATTGTGACGCATCAGACTATTCTTGATTTAATCTTGTCTTTATATATACTAAATAATATGTGTGAAATTTGTTTTGATTTAGAATGGACCATTATCATGCACCTGTATCGAAACACAGGCAGGGGAAAAAATACATGTAGTCTATACACTTACTATAAATAGTAAATGGAAGATGCTTTTCCCATGGGTCATCAACATGCCAGCCTGGTAGGCTATATTGCTTTTGTAAAGAGAAGCAATGTGCATAATATTTGGAAAGTTGAGAAATAAATATAGTAGGCCTAGCCTATAGAAAGCCGAAGGGATCCTCCTCTTTTTAATAGAGGCCATC
Organism: Oncorhynchus tshawytscha; assembly: GCF_018296145.1. Classification (NCBI taxonomy): domain Eukaryota; kingdom Metazoa; phylum Chordata; class Actinopteri; order Salmoniformes; family Salmonidae; genus Oncorhynchus; species Oncorhynchus tshawytscha. Next base: position 77,275,734 of record NC_056444.1, on the reverse strand, counting down.
AAAACTCTGTTTTCTCACCCAATTGCATAGCCTATAGAAATGTTGCTCAACATGAGCTCATGGGTTCACATGAAGTGTTTTAGATTTTCTATTACATTTGCAGTGATTAGAGGGACAATAGAGTGCTGAGTACCAAGCAGTTAGAAAGTTTGATAGGCTACTAATGACCATCAGCAGCATCAGAGTTTGGAGGTGCCTAGTTACTGGGACTAAACAGTCATGTGTAATTTGACTGCTGTCTTGACTCGTGACCTCCTAAGTGGCGGTAATGCGGTCTCGCAACAGCCCTATGTGTGTGTGTATGTCCTCCCAAATAACTGGAATGGTGTGTAGAGTGTGTGCGTGTGCATATAACAAAATTTGCTACAGCCATTTTAATACTGGTTTCATGATATTCATCCTTGTGTGCGGGCTCCTCTGCTTGCTCCTCTGCTCCATTATATTTGTCCTCTTCTCAGCAGTTCATGTGTGGTTGTGTTGTACTAGTCTATCGTGTACTATTCCTCAGGGGCCTGCTGAAACTTGTGACTAAAGCTTAAGTCTGTTCCCAGCTGAATAAATCACAGTATTGACTCTGTGCATATCAATAAGGATGTGTGTAGGCGTGCATGTGCGTGTGTGTGTGTGTGTTTGTTTGCTTATTCATAAGGTTAATGACAAACATCTGGCCCCACTTCTAATGGAATCGACAGGTTGCCTTCCAAATGGCACCCTGTTACCTACGTGCACTACTTTGACTACTTTGAGCCCTAGGGAATAGGGTGTAGGGAATAGAGTGTAGGGAATAGATGTAAGGAATAGAGTGTAGTGAATAGGGTGTAGGGGATATAGGGAATAGGGTGTAGGGAATAGCTGTAGGGAATAAGATGTAGGGAATAAGATGTAGGGAATAAAGGGAATAGAGTGTAAGGAATAGAGTGCAGGGAATAGCTGTAGGGACTAGGATGTATGTAATATAGGTTATAGGGTGTAGGGAATATAGGGATTAGGGTGTAGGGAATATAGGGAATAGGGTGTAGGGAATAGGGTGTAGGGAATATAGGGAATAGGGTGCAGGGAATATAGGGAATAGGGTGTAAAGAATAGGGTGTAGGGAATATAGGGAATAGGATGTAAGGAATAGGGTGTAGGGGATAGGGTGTAGGGAATATAGGGAGTAGGGTGTAGGGGATAGGATGTAGGGAATATAGGGAGTAGGGTTTATGGAATAGGGTGTAGGGAATAGGGTGTAGGGAATAGGGTGTAAATTGTTGCAAAATGGCTTAAGTACAACAAAGTCAAGGTATTGGAATGGCCATCACAAAGCCCTGACCTCAATCCTATAAAACATTTGTGGGCAGAACTGAAAAAGCGTGTGCGAGCAAGGAGGCCTACAAACCTGACTCAGTTACCCAGCTTATTGTGGGAAGCTTGTGGAAGGCTACCTAAAACATTTGACCCAAGTTAAACCATTTAAAGGCAATGCTAGTAGATGCTAATTGAGTGTATGTAAACTTCTGACCCACTTGGAATGTGATGAAAGAAATACAAGCTGAAATAAATCATTCTCTCTACTATTATTCTGACATTTCACATTCTAAAAATAAAGTGGTTATCCTAACTGACCTAAGACAGAGAATTTTTACTATAATTCAATGTCAGGAATTGTGACAAACAATATATTTGGCTAAGGTGTATGTAAACTTCCTACTTCAACTGTAGGTGTAGGGAGTAAGGTGTAGGGAATATAGGCATTAGTGTCATGTTTTGACCTTAGTTCTTTTGTTATGTCTTTGTTTTAGTATGGTCAGGGCGTGAGTTGGGTGGGTAGTCTGTTCTTTTTTCAATGTTGTGGTTTTGTGTTTGGCCTGGTATGGTATGGTTCTCAATCAGAGGCAGGTGTCATTCGTTGTCTCTGATTGAGAATCATACTAGGTAGCCTTTTCCCACCTGTGTGGTGTGGGTGATTATTTTCTGTTTAGTGTTTGTCACCGTACAGAACTGTTTTGTTTTGTGTCAATCTCTTTGTTATTTTTGTTTTAGTGTTATGAGTTTAATAAATATCATCATGAAAACGTACCACGCTGCGCATTGATCCTTCATACTCCTCAGACGAGGACGACGAACGATACAATTAGTGTGTAGGGAATAGGATGTAGGGAATAGGGTGTAGGGAATATAGGGAATAGGGTGTAGGGAATATAGGGAATAGGGTGTAGGGAATATAGGGAATAGGGTGTAGGGAATATAGGGAATAGGGTGTAGAGAATATAGGGAATGGGGTGTAGGGAATATAGGGAATAGGGTGTAGGGAACATAGGGAATAGGGTGTAGGGACTAAGGTTTAGGGAATAGGGTGCCATTTGGGACACCACCATAGTCTTACTGGTAGGGGTCCACCATCGGCCACTCAGTGATTGGCTTGATCCTTGTTATTGGGAAACTACTCTTTATTGTGTAAATGAGACAAGAGAAATGAATTCACAATCTAGAGACTAAGAAGTATTTCGATTTAATGGTTTTAATGAAAATCAGTGTAAGGCAATCTCTACATTCTGTTGAATTTCACTTCACAATGAACCCGTTTAGACTCACCTATGATGTTGCGATCTCCATTGAGAAACTATATATAGAGTATCTCTGGTGTATCCCTAGTGTATCTTTGGTGTATCTCTTGTGTATCTTTGGTGTATCTCTGTCAAGTCAGAGAGGAAGAACTCAGGAGATCAGATCTAATCAATGTGAGTCCACAGATATCTAGAGAGGTGCTGAGTTGGTGGTTTACGACAGACAGACAGACACTCTTCAGAGGCAGCAATATGTCCTGTCCTGGCCTGGGCTGGGCTCTGGGTTGGGATCTGGGCTCTGGAATGGGCTCTGGTCTTGGCTCTGGCTCTGAGATAGGCTCTGGTCTCTGGGCTCTGGTCTCAGCTCTGGCTCTGAGATGGGCTCTGGTCTCTGGGCTCTGGGCTGGGCTCTGGACTCTGAGATGGGCTCTGGTCTGGGGGTGGAGGGGTTGGAGTGGGGAGGGGGGATGACAACACACAATGCATAATCCGGGGTAGCCATTTGATCAGCTGTTCAGAAGTCTTAAGGATTGAGGGTAAAAGCCTTGTGGTCCTAGACTTGGAGCTCCAGTGTCGCTTGCCATGCGGTGTCAGAGAGAACAGTCCATGATTGGGGTGGCTGGAGACTTTGACCATTTTTAGGGCCTTCCTCTGACACTGTCTGGTATAGAGGTCCTGGATGGCAGACAGCTTAGCCCTAGTGATGTACTGGGTTGTACGCACTACCATCTGTAGTGCCTTGTGGTCTGAGGATGAGCAGTTGCCGTACCAGGCAGTGATGCAGCCAGTCAGGATGCTCTCGATGTTGCAGCTGTAGAACCTTTTGAGGATCTGAGGACCCATGCCAAATCTTTTTAGTTTCACGAGGGGGAATAGGCTTTGTCGTGCCCTCTTCACGACTGTCTTGGTGTGTTTGGACCATTCTAGTTTGTTGGTGATGTGGACACCAAGGAACTTGAAGCTCTCAACCTGCTCCACTACAGATCCGTTGATGAGAATGGGGACGTGCTCAGTCCTCCTTTTTCTGTAGTCCACAATCATCTCCTTTGTCTTGATTACGTTGAGGGATGGGTTGTTATTCTGGCACCACCCAGCCTGGTCTCTGACCTCCTCCCTATAGGCTGTCTCGTTGTTGTCGCTATTCAGGCCTACCACTGTTGTTTTATTGTCTGCAAACTTAACAATGGTGTTGGAGTCATGCCTGGCCATGCAGTCGTGGGTGAACAGGGAGTACAGGACGGTACTGAGCACGCACCCCTGAAGGGGCTTCAGTGTTGAGAATCAGCATGGCAGATGTGTTACATATCCTTTCCACCTGGTGGTGGCCCATCAAGAAGTCCAGGATCCAGTTGCAGAGGGAGGTGTTTAGTCCCAGGATCCTTAGCTTAGTGATAAGCTTTGAGGGCACTATGGTGATGAACGTTGAGCTGTAGTCAATGAATAGAATTCTCACGTAAGTGTTCCTTTTGTCAAGGTGGGAAAGGGCAGTGTGGAGTGCAATAGAGACAGCATCATCTGTGGATCTGTTTGGGCGGTATGCAAATTAGGGTGGGTCTAGAGTTTCTGGGATAATGATGTGAGCCATGACCAGCCTTTCAAAGCATTTCATGGCTACAGACATGAGTGCTAAGGGTCTGTGGTCATTTAAGCTGGTTACCTTTGTGTTCTTGGGCACAGGGACTATGCTGGTCTGCTTGAAACATGTTGGTGTTACAGACTCAATCAGGGACATGTTGAAAATGTCAGTGAAGACACCTGCCAGTTGGTCAGAACCGGAGCACCCATCCTGGTCATTCGTCTGGCCCAGCACCCTTGTGAATGTTGACCTGTTTAAAGGTCTTACTCATGTCAGCTACGGAGAGCGTGATCACACAGTCGTCCAGAACAGCTGATGCTCTCATGCATGCCTCAGTGTTGCTTGCCTTGAAGCGAGCATAGAAGTGATTTAGCTCGTCTGGTAGGCTCGTGTCACTGGGCAGCTCGCGGCTGTGCTTCCCTTTGTAGTCTGAAATAGTTTGCAGGCCCTGCCACATCCGACAAGCATCGGAGCCGGTGTAGTACGATTCAATCTTAGTCCTGTATTGGTGCTTGCCTGTTTGATGGTTCGTCTGAGGGCGTAGCGGGATTTCTTATAAGCGTCCGGGTTACAGTCCCACTCCTTGATGGCGGCAGCTCTACCCTTTAGCTCAGAGCGGATGTTGCCTGTAATCCATGGTTTCAGGTTGGGGTATGCACGTACAGTCACTGTGGAGACAACGTCATTTATGCACTTATTGATGAAGCCAGTGACTGATGTGGTGTACTCCTCAATGCCATCGGAAGAATCCCGGAACATATTCCAGTCTGTGCTAGTAAAACATTTCTGTAGCTTAGCATCTGTATCATCTGCCCACTTCTTTATTGACCGAGTCACTGGTGCTTCCTGCTTTAATTTTTGCATGTAAACAGGAATCAGGAAGATGGCATTTTGGTCAGAATTGACAAATGGGGGGCGAGGGAGACCTCTGTACGCGTCTCTGTGTGTGGGGTAAAGGTGGTCTAAAGTTTTTTTTTTCCTCTGGTTGCACATTTAACATGCCTGTGCAGTCAGGCATCAGATTGATATATCATATGATGTGATAAACTGATATGTTTATATGTTATATATGTTATATGTTTAAATACCTATCCAGGCGTTGTAAGATCTGGTATGTATCTGCAATGTTGTCAGGCAGGAACTCAACCTACAGATGTAGGATCTTAATTTGATCATTGTTTTGTTGCTGAGCAGTTTCCTGCAAAATTGTAGTGTATTTCAGTTTTGAAAAGGCTTCTAAAAGTGTGTAATTTCAACTTTGATATTTCACAACAAAAATATCCATTAATTATAATCCACATAATAATTCACATTTCCTGTTTCTGCAGGATAATTTTCCTGCTTCAGCAAACTGGCTCAAATTAAGATCCTACATCTGTATGTAACTAAAGAACCTTAAATGTCTCTGTTTAGCCCAGCTCTGTCCATATATCATCCTAGCGGGCAAAACGGATGATTGCATCATGTCATTCAAAGAGGAAATATATAAGGTAGTACAGAGACTCAAGTTATTTTCTGAGAAAGATATTGGGGACGGGAGACAGTAGACGGGAGGTCCAGCCAGTGAAAATGTATCCGTCGTGACTCAAAGAAGTGTCTCCACTTCATTTAGTGATGATTCCTGCTGGGTCTCCATTTCATTTAGTGATGATTCCTGGTGGGTCTCCACTTCATTTTGTGATGATTCCTGTAGAGTCTCCACTTAGTGATGATTCCTGGTGGGTCTCCATTTCATTTAGTGATGATTCCTGGTGGGTCTCCATTTCACTTAGTGATGATTCCTGGTGGGTCTCCACTTCATCTAGTGATGATTCCTGCTGGGTCTCTACTTCATTTAGTGGATGGAGTACAACACAACGATAAGGTTGACTCACACACACACACACACACACACACACACACACACACACACACACACACACACACACACACACACACACACACACACACAAACAATCACACACACACCAAGGGTTTAGTAGTACCATTTCATTATGACAAGGTTTAGGGCCCTCTGTGGACTTCAGTTGGATCAATTCACTTCAGCTCCAATAGAATCTCTGCATTACACGCTTGTGTGCTCTAACAACATACACTTCTAAGACAAACAAGCATGCATGCAGTACACAAAGGCCCACACACATACACGTACAAAACATATTCTCTTAATTAAGAAAGTATTTGCTCGTGAAGGGCTCTTGTGAAAATCTCTCTGTCAATGTATAAATAATCAGTCACAGGCAGCAAGCAGTAAGTTACCAAATAGTGTGATAACAGCACAGTGTACACACACACAGACACATTTGTGTTACTGTCCTTTTGGGGACCAAACAATTAGTCAGATTCAAAATAATATTTTCCCTAACCCTAACCCTTAACCTAACCCTAACTTTAACCTCAAACCCTAATCCTAAACCTAACCTTTGAGTCTAAAATATCCTTTTTCCTTGTGGGGACAGGCTAAATGTCCCAACTTGTCCGAATGTTACTTGTTTTACTGCCCAGCCAGTGAAATGTATCTGTGGTGACTCATGAAAGCCAATCAAGTGTCTCTTGCTTCTTTTTCCATCCTGATGATTCCTGCTGGGTCTCCACTTCATTTAGTAATGATTCCTGCTGGGTCTCCACTTCATTTAGTGATGATTCCTGCTGGGTCTCCATTTAATGATGATTCCTGTTGGGTCTCCATTTAGTGATGATTCCTGTTGGGTCTCCACTTCATTTAGTGATGATTACTGTTTGGTCTCCATTTAGTGATGATTCCTGTTGTGTCTCTAATTCATTTAGTGATGATTCCTGTTGGGTCTCCAATTCATTTAGTGATGATTCCTGTTGGGTCTCCACTTCATTTAGTGATGATTCCTGTTGGGTCTCCAATTCATTTAATGATGATTCCTGGTGGGTCTCCACTTCATTTAGTGATGATTCTTGTTGGGTCTCCACTTAATTTATTGATGATTCCTGGGTGGTCTCTATTTTATTTTGGAATGATTCCTGGTGTGTCTCTATTTAATGATGATTCCTGCTGGTCTCCACTTCATCTAGTGATGAGTCCTGGTGGGTCTCCACTTCATTTAGTGATCATTCTTGTTGGGCCTCCACTTAATTTATTGGTGATTCCTGGGTGGTCTCTACTTTATTTTCGGATGATTCCTGGTGTGTCTCCATTTAGTGATGATTCCTGTTGTGTCTCCACTTCTTTTAGTGATGATTCCTGTTGGGTCTCCATTTAGTGATGATTCCTGTTGGGTCTCCATTTATTGATGATTCCTGGCTCCTGTTGGGTCTCTGCTTCATTTAGTGATGATTCCTGTTGGGTCTCCCTGCCTCATTTAGTGATGATTCCTGGTGGGTCTCCACTTCATTTAGTGATGATTCCTGGTGGGCCTCCACTTCATTTAGTGATGATTCCTTTTGGGTCTCCATTTAGTGATGATTCCTGTTGGGTCTCCACTTAATTTAGTGATGATTCTGGTTGGGTCTCAACTTCATTTAGTGATGATTACTGTTTGGTCTCCATTTAGTGATGATTCCTGTTGTGTCTCTAATTCATTTAGTGATGATTCCTGTTGGGTCTCCAATTCATTTAGTGATGATTCCTGTTGGGTCTCCACTTCATTTAGTGATGATTCCTGTTGGGTCTCCAATTCATTTAATGATGATTCCTGGTGGGTCTCCACTTCATTTAGTGATGATTCTTGTTGGGTCTCCACTTAATTTATCGATGATTCCTGGGTGGTCTCTACTTTATTTTGGAATGATTCCTGGTGTGTCTCTATTTAATGATGATTCCTGCTGGTCTCCACTTCATCTAGTGATGATTCCTGGTGGGTCTCCACTTCATTTAGTGATCATTCTTGTTGGGCCTCCACTTAATTTATTGGTGATTCCTGGGTGGTCTCTACTTTATTTTGGGATGATTCCTGGTGTGTCTCCATTTAGTGATGATTCCTGTTGGGTCTCCACTTCATTTAGTGATGGTTCCTGGGTGGTCTCTCCTTTATTTTAGGATGATTCCTGGTGTGTCTCCATTTAGTGATGATTCCTGTTGGTTTCTCGATTTAGTTATGATTCTTCTCTGGTCTCCACCTCATTTCGTGATGATTCCTGTCGGGTCTCAGTTCCATTTAGTTGATAGAGCACAACACAATGAAAAGGTTGACTCGTAAAGCAGGATCTGGCTGCGTTACACACAGACACACAGACACACACACGCACACACACACACACACACACACACACACACACACACACACACACACACACACACACACACACACACCACACAAGGGTTTAGTAGTATAATTTCATTATGACAAGGTTTAGGGCCCTCTGTGGTCTTCAGTTGGATCAATTCGTCTTAGCTCCAATAGAATCTCTGCATCACACACTTGTGTGCTGTTACAATATACACTTCTAAGACAAACAAGCATGCATGCCATACACAAAGGCACACACACACACATACACATACAAAACACATTCTCTTAAAAAAACATTAGCTTGTGAAGGGCTCTTGTGAAAATGTCTCTGTCAATGTATAAATAGTCAGTCACGTGCAGCAGTAGGTTACCAAGCAGTGCGATAACAGCACAGTGTACAAACACACATGTTTGTGTTACTATCTTGTTGGGAACCAAACAATTAGTCCCATTCATGGGACCCTAACCCTAAACCTATGCCTGAAATATCCTTTTTCCTTGTGAGGACAGGTGAAATGTCCCAACTTGTACGAATGTTCCTTATTTTACTGCCCAGCCAGTGAAATGTATCTGTGCTGACTCATAAAAGACAAACAAGTGTCTCTTGTCTCCACTTCATTTAGTGATGATTCCTGGTGGGTCTCCATTTAATGATGATTCCCCCTGGGGTTTCACTTCATTTAGTGATGATTCCTGGTGGGTCTCAACTTCATTTAGTGATGATTCTTCGTGGGTCTCCAATTCATTTAATGATGATTCCTGCTGGGTTTTCACTTCATTTAGTGATGATTCCTGCTGGGTCTCCACTTCATTTAGTGATGATTCCTGGTGGGTCTCCACTTCATTTAGTGTATAGAGAACAACACAATGAAAAGGTTGACTCGTAAAGCAGGGTCTGGCTGCGTTACACACAGACACACAGACACAATCACACACTCACCAAGGGTTAAATAGTACAATTTCATTATGACAAGGTTTAGGGCCCTTTGTGGCCTTCAGTTGGATCAATTAATTTCAGGTCCAATAGGATCTCTGCATCACATGCTTGTGTGCTCTAACAACATGCACTTCTAAGACAAACAAGCATGCATGCAGTACACAATGGCACACACACACATACAAAACATATTCTCTTAAAAAATTATTTGTTTGTGAAATGCTCTCATGAAAATCTCTCTGTCAATGTATAAATAGTCAGTCACATGCATAACAGCACAGTGTACACACAGACACACACAGGTTTGTGTTATTATCCTTGTGAGGACCAAACAATTACTCCCATTCAAAATTATGTTTTCCATAACCCTAACCCTTTACCTAACCCTAACCCTAACCCTTAACCTAACCCTAACCCTTAACCTAACCCTAACCCTAACCCTTTACCTAACCCTAACCCTTAACCTAACCCTAACCCTTTACCTAACCCTAACCCTAACCCTTAACCTAACCCTAACCCTAACCCTTAACCTAACCCTAACCCTAACCCTTTACCTAACCCTAACCCTTAACCTAACCCTAACCCTAACCCTAACCCTAACCCTAACCCTTAACCTAACCCTAACCCTTAACCTAACCCTAACCCTAACCCTAACCCTAACCCTTAGCCTAACCCTAACCCTAACCCTAACCCCTAACCCTAACCCTTAACTTAACCCTAACCCCTAACCCTAACCCTTAACCTAACCCTAACCCTTAACCTAACCCTAACCCTAACCCTAACCCTTAACCTAACCCTAACCCTTAACCTAACCCTAACCCTAACCCTAAGCCTAACCCTAACCCTAACCTAACCCTAACCCTTAACCTAACCCTAACCCTAACCCTAACCCTAACCTAACCCTAACCCTAACCCTAACCCTAACCCTTAACCTAACCCTAACCCTAACCCTTAGCCTAACCCTAACCCTAACCCCTAACCCTAACCCTTAACTTAACCCTAACCCCTAACCCTAACCCTTAACCTAACCCTAACCCCTAACCCTAAACCCTAACCCTAACCCTTAACCTAACCCCTAACCCTAACCCTAACCCTAACCCTTAACCTAACCCTAACCCCTAACCCTAACCCCTAACCCCTAACCCTAACCCTAACCCTTAACCCTAACTCTAACCCTAAACGTAACCCTAACCCTAAATCTAACCTCTAACCCTAAACGTAACCCTAACCCTAAATCTAACCTCTAAGCCTAAAATAGCCTTTTTCCTTGTGGGGACAGGCAAAATGTCCCAACTTGTCTGAATGTTCCTTGTTTTACTGTCCTTGTGAGGACTTCTGGTCCCCACAAGGTTAGTAAAACCAGACACACACACACACACACACACACACACACACACACACACACACACACACACACACACACACACACACACACACACACACACACACACACTACAGCTCTTGATGCAGTCATGTCGGCTATGCTATCACACCTAACATCCACCCACCCTGTGTACAATGTCTTATCAGAACGCCAACAGAATGTAGGCCAAGCATGGAACACACATTTGGCTCAACCAGCCTCTGACCGACAGGCAGAGTCTGGAATACAACTCCCTTTCCCTTTATAGTGTACTGCTTTTGACCAGGCTGTGGTTGTGTTAAAATTACAGTAGCTATGCCTCAAATAAAGATGGTTTTCACAGATATACAGAATAATTCACACGGGACAGGTATTGAAATACCTACACAGATGGTCATTGATCTGTTGATTATAATACTGTTGAAGACAGCTGGAGACTATGCTTCATCTCACTACAACATTACAGCATTATCTATCTGGAGTCTGACCCACAGAAATACAACACAGATTGAAACTTTAGATTATGTTCACAGTCAGTGTGTGTGAGAGACAGTACTGTCAACATTACACTGCCTGTGTACAAAACCAATGGACTGTCTTCTCCTAATGTAATCAACGCTTACTGGAATGCATTTGTATGGTTCATTTTTTCACATGACAAATTGTGTTGTGGTTTTGGCGATGTTAGGCAGAAAGCGTCATGAAGTCTTGTGATTGTTATTTTTTATTTACGGGCAAAACAAGAGGTAGTCAGAGCAGAGAAGTGCAGAGAAGAGAAGAGCAGAGAAGAGCAAGTCAGTATAACTGGGCCTTCTACTGTCAGCCTCTAGCCCTGCCTCCCCTTCAATCCTGTTACCATGGAGATTTGTTCTGCTAGCCCTATAAAAGATTAGTCCTCCAGGAGAAAGAATGGAGTTGATTATTTAGACAGCAATTTAATGTGATTGTCAGAGCAGGCAACAATAAATCAGCTTTTGTGATTAAATGGGATCTCCAGTACAAGTTGTACGTCCATCTCAAAATCAATAACTATTGAATGTTTCTCCTTTTGTTCCTGTGGTGGAGGAGAGAGAGGAACAAACCAAAACGATCTCCGTCAGGCGCCGGTGGCGAGAAGCGGCTCACGTGTTCGACAGGGAGGGGGAGGGAGGGAGAGCGATAGGGTAGGGGAGATACACAGACAGAAAGATAGAAAGAGACAGACCAACCAACCTGCACATGTCCTCTACTGTATGCTTATTGTTATTGTTCAACCCTTCGTTGTTGTTGTTACTGTTGTCCCGTTGACAGTCCTGATTATTATTATTATTATTTTAATTATGTTAATACTGTAAATGTATCATTTAATCTCCAAAGCACTCTTTGGCAATGATAGAAAGAGTGAGAGATCAAAAACATTTGTGTTTGGGATAAGGAGCACAGTATTGAGGGAGAATAGTAAGAGCCTTAAACAAAGTCATTCGAAAACAGAATCTATTTCCATGTCATTTGTCTGATATAATTTCCTGCTGCAGTGTAATGGACAGCCAAAGCTCTGAGTGACCGAATGCTGTGTTTCTTAGACTGTGAGCGGAGCAGCAGAGAAATACACCATCAGATTGTTACGAGGTGTCTCTCTCACTGTGATTTAACACTAGTGGGAAGCAGGGCTTGGAGCTTGCTTGGTCTATTAGAGGGAAATGAAGCTGGACCGTGGACTGGAGGCCCAATTCTGTCGGCTAGGCCAAGGCCCATGACCCCATGGAGTGATGGAGTGCTGCCCTGGTCAATTAACCGGAGCCGCTCTCTGATAGGTCCATACATATTAACAACCAAACATACTTTAGTCTAACAGGAGAGAAACTGAGGAGGGGAGGGACCTCTGACCTCATCCAATGAGTTTTAAGAAGGAGGCGAGGAGAGAAAATGCGGGGAATCAAGGAAATGCAATTGAGATTCTACCTGTGAAACCAATACCCATCCTGTGGACTGAACACCCATTAATCCTAACCCATCCTGTGGACTGAACACCCACCCATTAATCCTAACCCATCTGGTGGACTGAACACACACCCATTAATCCTAACCCTTCCTGTGGACTGAACACACACCCATTAATCCTAACCCATCCTGTGGACTGAACACACACCCATTAATCCTAACCCATCTGGTGGACTGAACACCCATTAATCCTAACCCATCTGGTGGACTGAACACACACCCATTAATCCTAACCCATCCTGTGGACTGAACACACACCCATTAATCCTAACCCATCTGGTGGACTGAACACCCATTAATCCTAACCCATCCTGTGGACTGAACACACACCCATTAATCCTAACCCATCCTGTGGACTGAACACACACCCATTAATCCTAACCCATCTGGTGGACTGAACACCCATTAATCCTAACCCATCCTGTGGACTGAACACACACCCATTAATCCTAACCCATCCTGTGGACTGAACACACACACATTAATCCTAACCCATCTGGTGGACTGAACACCCATTAAATAGATAGAGATTTTCATTTGGCAGAGGTCATCAAAGGGTTATGGCAGAAAGAACACTTGACTAGTATGTAATCAGATGTCATATCAGTACATACTGTGGCTACACGCAGTGAACCATGTAAATCAGTTTATTCAGTGTTATTTTAGAGAGAATCTTTCATGTTTAACATGAATTAATCATCTTTCAGAGCCAATTGAAACCATAGACTTTTCAGTGGAATGGTAGTGTGTATTATTGGAAGGTTAGTAGCATATCCTGCTCACGGTGTATGTGTGGGATACAGCTGCATGGATAAGGCTCTATGTGTTCTCTACTGCTGTGTCTCAGAGAGAGAGAGAGAGAGAGAGAGAGAGAGATTTTGAAACTGTGCTGCACTTCCTAACCTTCTGCCAAATATATGACCATATAAACAAATCCAATTTTGATAAACTCCCATATGTATTGGGTGAAATACCACACTGTGCCATCACAGCAGATTGTAGGACCTATTGCTATATGAAAAGAACAAACACCATTGTATATATAACCCATAATTATGTTTATCTATTTTCCCTTTTTTACTTTAAGTATCGGCTCCTTTTTTTTCAATTTTTGCCTAAAATGACATACACAAATCTAAGTATTTGCACATAGTTTCAACACTGTAGATAGACATAATGACATTTGAAATGTTTCCATTCCTTTGGAACTTTTGTGAGTGTAATGTTTACTGTTCACTCACACACACTGTAACCTCTGCCAGTGTTCCATTTCCATACACACACACACACACACACACACACACACACACACACACACACACACACACACACACACACACACACACACACACACACACACACACACACAGACACACACACACTGTAACCTCTGCCAGTGTTCCATTTCCATACACACACACACACACACACACACACACACACACACACACACACACACACACACACACACACACACACACACACACACACACACACACACACACACACACACAGTAACCTCTGCCAGTGGTCCATTTCTACACAGGCCACATCCTTGATAGCTTAATGCCCCTAGCTGAGGAGAACATTGAGCTGGGAGAGACAGGCCCTGTGTCCCAAACAGCACCCTAGTCTGCATGTAGTGCACTATTGATCAGGATCCATAGGGCTCTGGACAAAACAGTGCACTACATTTACAGGGAATAGGGTGCCATTTGGGACGGAGAGCGAACCGTAGGGAGTAACAACATAAAAGTTATTCTCCATATTAAATTAATTTAAAACCCAGGGAACGTTGATTGTAGCTGTGGAGTTCTGTGCCGTCTGTTCTTGTTACGTGGCAATACAACCCTTTCTCTCCACTGCGTGGCAATACAACCCTTTCTCTCCACTGCGTGGCAATACAACCCTTTCTCTCCACTACGTGGCAATACAACCCTTTCTCTCCACTGCGTGGCAATACAACCCTTTCTCTCCACTGCGTGGCAATACAACCCTTTCTCTCCACTGCGTGGCAATACAATCCTTACTCTCCACTACGTGGCAATACAATCCTTTCTCTCCACTGCGTGGCAATACAATCCTTTCTCTCCACTGTGTGGCAATACAATCCTTTCTCTCCACTGTGTGGCAATACAATCCTTTCTCTCCACTGCGTGGCAATACAATCCTTTCTCTCCACTGTGTGGCAATACAATCCTTTCTCTCCACTGTGTGGCAATACAATCCTTTCTCTCCACTGCGTGGCAATACAACCCTTTCTCTCCACTACGTGGCAATACAACCCTTTCTCTCCACTACGTGGCAATACAATCCTTTCTCTCCACTGTGTGGCAATACAACCCTTTCTCTCCACTACGTGGCAATACAAGCCTTTCTCTCCACTGCGTGGCAATACAATCCTTTCTCTCCACTGCGTGGCAATACAACCCTTTCTCTCCACTGCGTGGCAATACAACCCTTTCTCTCCACTACGTGGCAATACAACCCTTTCTCTCCACTGTGTGGCAATACAACCCTTTCTCTCCACTACGTGGCAATACAACCCTTTCTCTCCACTACGTGGCAATACAACCCTTTCTCTCCACTACGTGGCAATACAACCCTTTCTCTCCACTACGTGGCAATACAACCCTTTCTCTCCACTGCGTGGCAATACAACCCTTTCTCTCCAACCCTTTCTCTCCACTACGTGGCAATACAATCCTTTCTCTCCACTACGTGGCAATACAACCCTTTCTCTCCACTACGTGGCAATACAACCCTTTCTCTCCACTGCGTGGCAATACAATCCTTTCTCTCCACTACGTGGCAATACAACCCTTTCTCTCCACTGCGTGGCAATACAATCCTTACTCTCCACTACGTGGCAATACAACCCTTTCTCTCCACTACGTGGCAATACAACCCTTTCTCTCCACTGCGTGGCAATACAATCCTTACTCTCCACTACGTGGCAATACAATCCTTTCTCTCCACTACGTGGCAATACAACCCTTTCTCTCCACTACGTGGCAATACAACCCTTTCTCTCCACTGCGTGGCAATACAACCCTTTCTCTCCACTGCGTGGCAATACAACCCTTTCTCTCCACTGCGTGGCAATACAACCCTTACTCTCCACTGCGTGGCAATACAACCCTTTCTCTCCACTACGTGGCAATACAACCCTTTCTCTCCACTGCGTGGCAATACAACCCTTTCTCTCCACTGCGTGGCTACAACCCTTTCTCTCCACTACGTGGCAATACAACCCTTTCTCCACTGCGTGGCTACAACCCTTTCTCTCCACTACGTGGCAATACAACCCTTTCTCTCCACTGCGTGGCTACAACCCTTTCTCTCCACTACGTGGCAATACAACCCTTTCTCTCCACTGCGTGGCAATACAACCCTTTCTCTCCACTGCGTGGCAATACAACCCTTTCTCTCCACTGCGTGGCAATACAATCCTTTCTCTCCACTACGTGGCTACAACCCTTTCTCTCCACTACGTGGCAATACAACCCTTTCTCTCCACTGCGTGGCAATACAACCCTTTCTCTCCACTGCGTGGCAATACAATCCTTTCTCTCCACTACGTGGCAATACAACCCTTTCTCTCCACTACGTGGCAATACAACCCTTTCTCTCCACTACGTGGCAATACAACCCTTTCTCTCCACTACGTGGCAATACAACCCTTTCTCTCCACTACGTGGCAATACAACCCTTTCTCTCCACTAGGTACAATAGGTCTATGTTGGCTACAGAGGTTCAGGGCCTTTACCTTTCACAGGCTGTAGTGGTGGCAAACAAGGCCAACAGACAGACACAAGGGCCACAACCTTGAGTCATTGTCCGGTGCCTTGAACATTAGAGAAAAACGGACACAATGCATCAACAGGTGCTGCTACTCGGCAATGTACACTAGAGTCAATTCAATCTCTCTCTTTGGTCTATCTATTCAGCTCTGCTCCATTTTGCCTGTACATAAAGGGACTGGAGACGGAGCGATGGAGAGCGTGAAAGAGAGGGATGGAGAGAAAGAGAGAAGGTGGTTGTCCTCTGTGTATCACAGGGGGACAAAGAGCACAAAGAGCACAGCTATGATTATGATGAAGGCCACTCCACACACACACACACACACACACACACACACACACACACACACACACAGACACACACACACACACACTCAGAGTAAGTAAGGGATGGCGACCACAGCTGGACTGCACCCCCCACCCACCCCTCCCCTGACACACACTGAGCCAATCTGCTCTGTGCTGGCTGACCTTCAGGGCTCTTTGAAGACCATGAGAAGCTTTTACAGCCTGTACTAATGCTTCTGCTCTCTGTGATGGCTGTGTGTGTGTGTGTGTGTGTGTGTGTGTGTGTGTGTGTGTGTGTGTGTGTGTGTGTGTGTGTGTGTGTGTGTGTGTGTGTGTGTGTGTGTGTGTGTGTGTAATGGCCATGCTCAGCTGTGGGTCTCTTTATGGTACTCATACCCGTGATTGGGGACCAGGAGGACATTGATGTGGACCATTGACTATGAACCAGCAACCCTGTGCCATTGGTCCTGCCGAGTGCCGTGGACATGGGGGCGATAGAGAGAAGAGAGTGGGGAGAGAGGAGACAGGAGGAGAGAGAGAGTAGATATGAGTGAGAGGAGAGAGGGATGAGAGGAGAGATTGGGGGAGCGAGAGAGGAGAGAGAGAGTACAGAAAATGGAATGGAGATGGTAGGGGACCCTAGGTTAATTTCAGGTGTTGTGGGACAGTTTTTAATATACATGTACTCCTGTGTGTGTGTGTGTGTGTGTGTGTGTGTGTGTGTGTGTGTGTGTGTGTGTGTGTGTGTGTGTGTGTGTGTGTGTGTGTGTGTGTGTGTGTGTGTGTGTGTGTGTGTGTGTGTGTGTGTGTGTGTGTTTAATACAGACCTGCAGCTGTGAGGTGGACAGAGGCAGGGCGGATGTGATTGGGGATAATTGGTTTTGGGGTTATCACAGATGGGAAAGGGGAGACCTAGTCGGTTGTACAACTGAATGCCTTCAACTGAAATGTGTCTTTCGCATTTAACCCAACCTCTCTGAATCAGAGTTGGGTCTGGTTGATCTGGTAACCAGGGCAAAGACAGATGGAGGAGACCGTCAAGGACCAGTTTTACTGCTCTGTTCTACCTATCTATCTATCAATCACTCTGTCTGTAGGTGTAAAGTACCAAGATGAGTGTCATTACCTTGTCATTACTAAGATGGCATAGCAGTCAGACGTCCTTTGTCCTTGTCTTGTCGTGTCCCGTGTATATATATATTTACATCTTTCTTCGCATATCTTTTATATATTTTCTTTTCCAAAAACTCAACTTCAAAACACTCTCCTGCAACCGGCCTCACCAATTTTTAAAAAAAGAAAGTATTACTTACCTCAAATCTGAAATCCACAATAGAAGCTAGCCAGAAGCTAACTAGAAGCCAGCCAGAAGCCAGCCAGAAGCCAACCGGAAGCCAGTCAGAAGCTAACCAGAAGCCAGCCAGAAGCCAGCCAGAAGCCAGCCAGAAGCCAACCAGAAGCCAGCCAGAAGCTAACCAGAAGCCAGCCAGAAGCCAGCCAGAAGCCAGCCAGAAGCCAACCAGAAGCCAGCCAGAAGCTAACCAGAAGCCAGCCAGAAGCTAACCAGAAGCTAGCCAGAAGCTAACCCAGAAGCTAGTCAGAAGCTAGCCAGAAGCTAGCCAGAAGCTAGCCAGTTTACTGGCCACTGTTTGTGGTCATCAGCTATCCTTTAGCTCGAAAAGCTATCGCCAGTTTTGTACAACGCGACTCAGACCGGAACATACCGGACCTATTTTTCTCTCCCTATCCCGGATTTCAACAGCAAGCTCTGGACATTTACACCTGGATCTCGCAGCTAGCTGCTATCCGTGTAACTATTGGCTTACGTCTATCCCGGAGCAAACATCAATTATTCCGGAGCTAGCCAGCTGAAGAGTTCCATCAGCCACTCCTGGGCTACAATCACCTATCCGGACCCGTTTTACTGCCGATGCGGAGCCCCACTGGACCTTCATGACTGGACTACCGACATTATCTGCCCGAGGGAGTTATCCAACTGGCCTCTCCATCGCGACGCTACCTGAACATCCATCTGCGGCCCGCTAATCGTTAGCTGTCTTATCGGCTGCTATCTGAATAGGTCTATCGGACACTTTTTCTTGGGTCACTATAACTATATCTATTTTGCCAATTGGATTGATCCCCTCTACCACACAGAACCCCACTAATCTACCAACGGAAACGCACGAGGTGGCTAAAAACAGACCTCTATCCTTTGCTAGCTTGCCACCGATGGCCTGGCTAGCTGTCTGAAACGCCGTGACCCCAACTAACCTCATTACTCACTGGACCCTTATGATCACTCGACTAAGCATGCCTCTCCTTAATGTCAATATGCCTTGTCCATTGCTGTTCTGGATAGTGTTTAATGGTTTATTTCACTGTAGAGCCTCTAGCCCTGCTCATTATACCTTATCCAACCTTTCAGTTCCACCACCCACGCATGCGATGACATCACCTGGTTTCAATGATGTTTCTAGAGACAATATCTCTCTCATCATCACTCAATACCTAGGTTTACCTCCACTGTATTCACATCCTACCATACCTTTGTCTGTACATTATACCTTGAAGCTATTTTATCGCCCCCAGAAACCTCCTTTTACTCTCTGTTCCGGACGTTCTAGACGACCAATTCTCATAGCTTTTAGCCGTACTCTTATCCTACTCCTCCTCTGTTCCTCTGATAATGTAGAGGTGAATCCAGGCCCTGCAGTGCCTAGCTCCACTCCTATTCTCCAGGCGCTTTCTTTTGATGACTTCTGTAACTGTAATAGC
The DNA here is from genome assembly GCF_018296145.1 of Oncorhynchus tshawytscha. Taxonomy (NCBI): domain Eukaryota; kingdom Metazoa; phylum Chordata; class Actinopteri; order Salmoniformes; family Salmonidae; genus Oncorhynchus; species Oncorhynchus tshawytscha. The sequence continues at coordinate 77,256,261 of NC_056444.1, read as the reverse complement.
CTTGGTTTCATGCATGTTAATAATAGAAGCCTCCTCCCTAAGTTTGTTTTATTCACTGCTTTAGCACACTCTGCCAACCCGGATGTTCTAGGCGTGTCTGAATCCTGGCTTAGGATTCAGACAAAAATTCTCAAATCTCCATCCCTAACTACAAACATTTTCAGACAAGATAGAACGGCCAAAGGGGGCGCTGTTGCAATCTACTGCAAAGATAGCCTGCAGAGTTCTGTCCTACTATCTAGGTCTGTACCCAAACAATTTGAACTTCTCCTTTTAAAAATCCACCTCTCTAAAAACAAGTCTCTCACCATTGTCGCCTGCTATAGACCACCCTCTGCCCCCAGCTGTGCTTTGGACACCATATGTGAACTGATTGCCCCACATCTATCTTCAGAGCTCGTGCTGCTAGGCGACCTAAACTGGAAGATGCTTAACACCCCAGCCATCCACAATCTAAACTTGATGCCCTCAATCTCACACAAATTATCAATGAACCTACCAGGTACCACCCCAAAGCCGGGCACCCTCATAGATATCATCCTAACCAACTTGCCCTCTAAATACACCTCTGCTGTTTTCAACCAAGATCTCAGCGATCACTGCCTCATTGCTTGCATCTGTAATGGGTCAGCGGTCAAACGACCTCCACTCATCACTGTCAAACGCTCCCTGAAACACTTCAGCGAGCAGACCTTTCTAATCGACCTGGCCAGGGTATCCTGGAAGGATATTGATCTCATCCCGTCAGTAGAGGATGCCTGGATATATTTTTTAAATGCCTTCCTCATCATCTTAAATAAGCATGCCCCATTCAAGAAATTTAGAACCAGGAACAGATATAGCCCTTGGTTCTCTCCAGAACTGACTGCCCTTGTCCAGCACAAAAACATCCAGTGGCGTTCTGCATTAGCATCGAAGAACCCCCGTGATATGCAACCTTTCAGGGAAGCCAGAAACCAATATACACAGGCAGTTAGAAAAGCCAAGGCTAGCTTTTCAAGCAGAAATTTGCTTCCTGCAACACAAACTCAAATAAGTTCTGGGACACTGTAAAGTCCATGGAGAATAAGAGCACCTCCTCCCAGCTGCCCACTGCTCTGAGGCTAGGAAACACTGTCACCACCGATAAATCCACTATAATTGAGAATTTCAATAAGCATTTTTCTACAGCTGGCCATGCATTCCAGCTGGCTACCCCTACCCCGGTCAACAGCACTGCACCCCCCACAGCAACTCGCCCAAGCCTTCCCCATTTCTCCTTCTCCCAAATCCAGTCAGCTGATGTTCTGAAAGAGCTGCAAAATGTGGACCCCTACAAATCAGCCGGGCTAGTCAATCTGGACCCTCTCTTTCTAAAATGATCTGCCGAAATTGTTGCAACTCCTATTACTAGCCTGTTCAACCTCTCGTTCGTGTCGTTGGAGATTCCCAAAGATTGGAAAGCAGCTGCGGTCATCCCCCTCTTCAAAGGGGGAGACACTCTTGACCCAAGCTGCTATATCTATCCTACCCTGGCTTTCTAAGGTCTTCGAAAGCCAAGTCAACAAACAGATTACCGACCATTTCGAATCCCACCATACCTTCTCCGCTATGCAATCTGGTTTCAGAGCTGGTCATGGGTGCACCTCAGCCATGCTCAAGGTCCTAAACGATATCTTAACCGCCATCGATAAGAAACAATACTGTGCAGCCGTATTCATTGACCTGGCCAAAGCTTTCGACTCTGTCAATCACCACATCCTCATTCGCAGACTCGATAGCCTTGGTTTCTCAAATGATTGCCGCGCCTAGTTCACCAACTACTTCTCTGATAGAGATCAGTGTGTCAAATCAGAGGGCCTGTAGTCCGGGCCTCTGGCAGTCTCTAAGGGGGTGCCACAGGGTTCAATTCTTGGACCGACTCTCTTCTCTGTATACATAAATGATGACGCTCTTGCTGCTGGTGAGTCTCTGATCCACCTCTATGCAGACGACACCATTCTGTATACTTCTGGCCCTTCTTTGGACACTGTGTTAACAACCCTCCAGACGAGCTTCAATGCCATACAACTCTCCTTCCGTGGCCTACAATTCATTTTAAATGCAAGTAAAACTAAATGCATGCTCTTCAACCTATCGCTGCCTGCACCTGCACGCCCATCCAACATCACTACTCTGGACAGTTCTGACTTAGAATATGTGGACAACTACAAATACCTAGCTGTCTGGTTAGACTGTAAACTCTCCTTCCAGACTCCAACATATCCAATCCAAAGTCAAATCTAGAATTGGCTTCTTATTTCGCAACAAAGCATCCTTCACTCATGCAGCCCAACATAACCTTGTAAAACTGACCATCCTACCGATCCTCGACTTCGGCGATGTCATTTACAAAATAGCCTCCAACACCCTACTCAATAAATTGGATGCAGTCTATCACAGTGCCATCTGTTTTGTCACCAAAGCCCCATATACTACCCACCACTGCGACCTGTACGCTCTCGTTGGCTGGTCCTCGCTTCATACTCGTCGCCAAACCCACTGGCTCCAGGTCATCTACAAGACCCTGCTAGGTAAAGTCCCCCCTTATCTCAGCTCGCTGGCCACCATAGCAGCACCCACCTGTAGCACACACTCCAGCAGGTATATCTCTCTGGTCACCCCCAAAACCAATTCTTCCTTTGGCCGCCTCTTCTTCCAGTTCTCTGCTGTCAATGACTGGAACGAAGTACAAAAATCTCTGAAACTGGAAACACTTATCTCCCTCACTAGCTTTAAGCACCAGCTGTCAGAGCAGCTCACAGATTACTGCACCTGTACATCGCCCACCTATAATTTAGCCCAAACAACTACCTCTTTCCCTACTGTGTTTATTTATTTAGCTCCTTTGCACCCCATTATTTCTATCTCTACTTTACACATTCTTCCACTGCAAATCTACCACTCCAGTGTTTTACTTGCTATATTGTATTTACTTCGCCACCATGGCCTTATCTCACCTCATTTGCTCACATTGTAATAGACTTATTTTTCTACTGTATTATTGACTGTATGTTTGTTTTACTCCATGTGTAACTCTGTGTTGTTGTATGTGTCGAACTGATTTGCTTTATCTTGGCTAGGTCGCAATTGTAAATGAGAACTTGTTCTCAACTTGCCTACCTGGTTAAATAAAGGTAAAATAAATAAAATAATAATAATAAAAAGTAGGAGTTATTTTCCCTGATAGGTGCAAAGAATCTAGAATCTAGATCCATGTCCTGCAGTTAAACAAATGAAAGAGTATCCAGAGAGAAACATACCATCAAAAACCCACTGGGATTGATTTTTGCATTATGGCCAACAGTGAAACAACCTCTTGCAATTTCACACACACACACACACACACACACACACACACACACACACACACACACACACACACACACACACACACACACACACACACACACACACACACACACACACACACACACACACACACACACACACACACACACACACACACACACACCTGTAGGGCAGCTGGATCCCTCAGGAAACACATTCTCTCTCAATACAATTCAAGAGGCTTTACTGGTATGGGAAACAAATGTTTCATTGCCAAAGCAAAAGAAATGGATAAATACAAGTGAAATAATGAATCAAAAGTTAACAGTAAATATTACACTCACACAATTTACAAAAGAATAAAGACTTTTCAAATGTCATATTTTGTCTATATACGGCGTTGTAGCGATGTGGAAATAGTTAACGTCTCTCTCAATTAAATTAAATGAAGGGATTTATTGGCATGGGAAACATATGTTGACATTGCCAAGCAGGTGAAGTAGATAATAAACAAAAGTGAAATACAAAACAAATTAGTTAGTCGGGGAGGTAGGGAGGTTGGTGGGGGAGGTAGGGAGGTTGGTGGGGGAGGTAGGGAGGTTGGTGGGGGAGGTAGGGAGGTTGGTGGGGGAGGTAGGGAGGTTGGTCGGGAGGTAGGGAGGTTGGTGGGGGGGTAGGGAGGTTGGTTGGGGAGGTAGGGAGGTTGGTGGGGGAGGTAGGGAGGTTGGAGGGGGGTTGTCGGGGAGGTAGGGAGGTTTTGGGGGGGGAGGTTGGTCGGGGAGGTAGGGAGGTTGGTCCCGACCATTTAGCAATTCAAAGGTTGCCTGTTTAAGTAGCATTTTAGCTAACACTTCCCCAAACCCTTTTCCTAACCTTGACATAATTATCCTAACCTTGACATAATTCACCTGTCTCGTAGCTCTACGGACAATTCCTTCGACCTCATGGCTCGAATTGTGCTCTGACATGCACTGTCAACTGTGGGACCTTATATAGACAGGTGTCCAAATCATGTCCAATCAATTGAATTTACCACAGGTGGACTCCAATCAAGTTGTACAAACAACTCAAGGATGATCAATGGAAACAGGAGGCACTTGAGCTCAATTTTGAGTCTCCTAGCAAAGGGTCTGAATACTTATGTAAATCAGGTATTTATTTTTATTTTTTTTACAAAATTGGCACAAAAAAACAAACGGTTTTTGCTTTGTCATTATGGGGTATTGTGTGTATTTAATCCATTTTAGATTAAGGTTGTGATGTAACAAAATGTGGAAAAAGTGAAGGTGTCTGAATAATTTCTGAATGCTCTGTATATCTATTATATATACCGTGTTTACCATATTTGAGTCGCATCAGGGACAACTGTATAATTTTAGCTAACACCCCAAACCCTTTTCCTAACCTTAATCTAATTCTCCTAACATTTTACGTAAACTATCCTAACCTTTGTCCTAATTCTCCTTTGTCGTTTCCACGACACAAAAGCAATCTGGTCTCAGAGAAAGACACATATTACTACACGTCCTCCAAGATGTATGGTAAGTTACATCATCCAATGTGTATGCTATTGTGCATCCGGGTAAGACGAATGAATGAAATAGTCCCAAAAGTGCAGGCCCCGTCAATTTTGCACGCTGGGTATGCTCAAGCCTCAAATAACATTTGAACCCAGGTCTAGCTGTTCTTCACTCACTCTCCTCACCCTCTCCTCACCCTCTGTCCTGTAGTTAAACCCTGGAGTGTTATGTGTAGCCAGTGGCGATTTTAGCATGTAAAATCTTGGTTGGGCAAACAATTGTTTTTAGATGCATGCCAACAAAACCATTACACAACACTAAACAATACATGAATTGCACTATAACTGTGACAAACGGTTCCCAAGAACTGTTAGGGCCTACATACTGTAAATCTGTCCCAACAGCAGAGATTTATTTTCAGCACCATGGAGTGAATCCTTACCACCGCTACACCTGGTTATCAGTGTAGCCTTGTCTGGCAGCGAAACAATTCATTTAGCCTCATTTACTGCCTTTAAAAAAAACATAGCTGATATGGTGACTTGCTTAAACAAATGTGGTTTCTACTGACAATTGATATGTACAAACTATGGCATAAGAGAATGACAAGCGGATATGAGGCAATCTGAAATTTCGATTACGACATTAATGAGAGCGCCTCCCGAGTGGCGCAGCGGTCTAAGGTACTGCAGTGCTTGCGGTGTCACTACAGACCCAGGTTCGATCCCAGGCTGTGTCACAACCGGCCGTGACCGGGAGTCCCGTAGGGCAGTGCACAATTGGCCCAGAGTTGTCCAGGTTAAGGGAGGGTTTTGCCGGTGGGGGCGCTTTACTTGGCTCATCGCGCTTTAGCGACTTCTTGTGGCGGGCTGGGCTCCTGCAGGCTGACTTCGGTTGTCAGTTGGACGGTGTTTTCTCTGACACATTGGTGTGGTTGGCTTCCGGGTTAAGCGAGTGTTAAAAACCTCTAAGGATCCGCCCTTTTTTAAAATTTTCGCCTAAAATGACCCAAGTCTAACTGCCTGTAGCTCAGGCCCTAAAGCAAGGACATCGATAATGTCTAAAGCAGCACTGAAAACAAGACAGCCCCAACAATCATTTTTATCATCAATTACTCTCAGCCAATCATCAGTCATTTGTGTAAGTGCTGTGATTGTTGAGTGTCCTTCCCTATAAGCATGCTGAAATTCTGTTGTCAATTGGCTTACTGTGAAATGGCATTGTATCTGGTCAAACACAATTTTTTCCAGAAGTTTACTAAGGGTTGGTAAAAGGCTGATAGCAATGTGAGCCAGTAAAGGGGGTTTTACTATTCTTGGGTAGCAGAATGACTTTTGCTTCCCTCCAAGCCTGGGGGCAAACACATTCTAGTAGTCTTACATTTAAAATATGGGAAATAGGAGTGTCAATATCATACGCTATTATCCTAATTTTTCATCCAAGTTGTCAGACCCCGGTGGCTTGTCATTGTTGATAGACAGCAATAATTTTTTTCACTTCTTCCACACTCACTACAGAATTCAAAAATCCAATGCTTGTTTTTCATAATTTGGTCAGATATACTTGGATGTGTACGGTAGTGTCAGCGTTTGTTGCTGGCATGTCATGCCTAAGTTGGCTAATCTTGCCAATGAAAAAGTCATTAATTAAATTAGTTGGCAATATCAATTGGTCTTGGGATGAAGGAGCCATCTGATTCAATGAATGATGGAGCTGAGGCTGGCGCTCCAAAGCTTTTTACAATCATTCTATTTTTCTTTTGTCTTTGTTTCATATGTGCAGTTTCTTCTTCTTTTTATTCAGTTTAGTCACATGACTTCTCAATTTGTAGACCTAGACATCTTAAGATGAATGCACTAATGTACAGAACCAGTCAAAAGTTTGGACACACCTACTCATTCAAGGGTTTTTCTTTATTTTTACTCTTTTCTAAATTTGTAGAATAATGGTGAAGACATCAAAACTATAAAATTACACATATGGAATTATGTAGTTAATCAAAATGTATTTTAGATTTGAGATTCTTTAAAGTTACCACCCTTTGATTGATAACAGTTTTGAACACTCTTGTACGTGCTAAAGGACTAAAATGTAAACATGTAACCTAAGCTGACTCAAAGAAAAAACAGATAGGCCCCTGACCTTTGAGCCATTTTAGCTTAGTCACTTACACTGCAACAAACCCCAAGAGAACACTCTCTCTCACTTCACCTCTCTCTCCCATCTCCACCTTTTTACCTCCTGCCCTCTTTACCTCTCCACCTCTCTACCTCTCTCTCCCATCTCCACCTTTTTACCTCCTGCCCTCTTTACCTCTCCACCTCTCTACCTCTCTCTCCCATCTCCACCTCTTACCTCTCCACCTCTCTACCTCTCTCTCCCATCTCCACCTCTTACCTCTCCACCTGTTTACCTCCTGCCCTCTTTACCTCTCTCTCCCATCTCCACCTCTTACCTTCCACCTCTCTACCTCTCTCTCCCATCTCCACCTCTTACCTCTCCACCTCTCTACCTCTCTCTCCCATCTCCACCTCTTACCTCTCCACCTTTCTACCTCTCTCTCCCATCTCCACCTCTTACCTCTCCACCTCTCTACCTCTCTCTCCCATCTCCACCTCTTACCTCTCCACCTTTTTACCTCCTGCCCTCTTTACCTCTCTACCTCTCTCTCCCATCTCCACCTCTCTCCCTCTCCACCTGTTTACCTCCTGCCCTCTTTACCTCTCCACCTCTCTACCTCTCTCTCCCATCTCCACCTCTTACCTCTCCACCTCTCTACCTCTCTCTCCCATCTCCACCTCTTACCTCTCCACCTCTCTACCTCTCTCTCCCATCTCCACCTCTTACCTCTCCACCTTTCTACCTCTCTCTCCCATCTCCACCTCTTACCTCTCCACCTCTCTACCTCTCTCTCCCATCTCCACCTCTTACCTCTCCACCTTTTTACCTCCTGCCCTCTTTACCTCTCTACCTCTCTCTCCCATCTCCACCTCTCTCCTGCTCCACCTGTTTACCTCCTGCCCTCTTTACCTCTCCACCTCTCTACCTCTCTCTCCCATCTCCACCTCTTACTTCTCCACCTATCTCTCCCTCTCCATCTGTCTCTCTCTTTCCACCTATCTCTCCCTCTCCACTTTGTTAACTCTCCATCTCTCTCTCCCTCTCCACCTATCTCTACCTCTCCACCTCTTACCTCTCCACCTCTCTCTCCATCTCCACTTCTTTACCTCTACACCTCTCTCTCTTTCTTCACCTCCTCTCTGTCCCTCTTCACCTCTCTCTCCTTCTCCACCTCTCTCTCCTTCTCCAGCTCTCTCTCCTTCTCCACCTATCTTTCCCTCTCCACCTCTCTCTCCCTCTCCACCTCTCTCTCCCTCTCCACCTCTCTCTCCTTCTCAACCTCTCTCTCCCTCTCCACCTCTCTCTCCTCCACCTATCTCTCTTTCTCCACCTATCTTTCCCTCTCCACCTCTCTCTCCCTCTCCAACTCTCTCTCCCTCTATCTCCTTCTCCACCTCTCTCTCCCTCTCCACCTCTCTCTCCTTCTCCACCTCTCTCTCCCTCTCCACCTCTCTCTCTTTCTCAACCTCTCTCTCTCTTTCTTCATCTCCTCTCTGTCCCTCTCCACCTATCTTTCCCTCTCCACCTCTTTCTCCCTCTCCACCTATCTCTCCTCTCCACCTCTCTCCCTCCCTCTCCTTCTCCAACTCTCTCTCCCTCTCCACTTGGACACATACATAGAGAGAGATTGGCCAGTGTTGTTATGGTGTACTGAGTCAGCCCCAGGATATGTGTGTGTGTGTGTGTGTGTGTGTGTGTGTGTGTGTGTGTGTGTGTGTGTGTGTGTGTGTGTGTGTGTGTGTGTGTGTGTGTGTGTGTGTGTGTGTGTGTGTGTGTGTGTGTGCGTGCGCGCGTGCAAGGCAATACCGTACACAGATGCCAGCTCTCCTCTGATCCAAGTCCTATTAAAGCCGAGCCAATCAAACAGCTTCGTACTGACGCTAGGACCAATCAACAGATCACCTTTTACAAACAGCCCTTTGTTCCCCCGAACCACAAACAGCTGGGAACTATTATCTACAGGACACAGAAAGCACTGGCTTATTTGCCAGATAGTCCATTATGGTGCCTGGCTGAAACTGTAGCCCTGCTGGGGGCTGTAAATGATCCCCTTCACTACCTTGTTTTATCCTCTGTCACAGTCTCTCCTTTCTGGCTTTTACTCCCAGCCTCGGCCCGTATCCACAAAGCAGTTCAAAGTAGGAGTGCTGATCTAGGATCTGTCGATATAATCTTTTTAATTATGATCAAAAAGGCTAAATTGTTCCTAGATCAACACTCCAAGCTTTCACTCCCAGCCTGATTTAATACTGCTGTAGTGTAACCAACTCTACTATGGTTGTCAAGCCATACAAAGGACAAACACACAAAGGAGTTGACTAAAGCACGGACAGACTGGACCACCAGGCTACTTCACTTCCTCTCTGTCAATCTTTCTGGGGCATTTAGGCTGCGTTTACACAGGCTAACCAATTCA